>NC_041224.1:168299320-168390820 GCF_002837175.3 Physeter macrocephalus
CTTTCTCTAGTTCCTTTAGGTGTAAGGTTAAATTGTTTATTTGAGATTTTTCTTGTTTCTTGATGTAGGCTTGTATTGCTATAAACTTTCCTCTTAGAACAGCTTTTGCTGCATCCCATAGGTTTTGGATCATCGTATTTTCATTGTCATTTATCTCTAGGTATTTTTTGATTTCCTCTTTGATTTCTTCAGTGATCTCTTGGTTATTTAATAGCATATTGTTTAGCCTCCATGTGTTTGTGTTTTTACGGGTTTTTTCCTGTAATTTATTTCTAATCTTATAGTGTTATGGTCAGAAAAGATGCTTGATATGATTTCAGTTTTCTTAAATTTACCAAGGCTTGATTTGTGACCCAAGATGTGATCTATCCTGGAGAATGTTCTGTGTACACTTGAGAAGAAAGTGTAATCTGCTGTTTTCAGATGGAATGTCCTATGAATATCAATTAAGTCCATCTGGTCTATTGTGTCATTTAAAGCTTGTGTTTCCTTATTAATTCTCTGTCTGGATCATCTGTCTATTGGCATAAGTGAGGTGTTAAAGTCCCCCACTATTATTGTGTTACTGTCAAATTCCTCTTTTATAGCTGTTACCATTTGCCTTATGTATTGAGGTGCTCCTATGTTGGGTGTATAAGTATTTATAATTGTTATATCTTCTTCTTGGATTGATCCCTTGATCATTATGTAGTGTCCTTCCTTGTCTCTTGTAACATTCTTTATTTTAAAGTCTATGTTATCTGATATGAGTATTGCTACTCCAGCTTTCTTTTGATTTCCATTTGCATGGAATATCTTTTTCCATCCCCTCACTTTCAGTCTCTATGTGTCCCTAGGTCTGAAGTGGGTCTCTTGTGGACAGCATATATATATGGGTCTTGCTTTTGTAGCCATTCAGCAAGACTGTGTCTTTTGATTGGAGCATTTAATCCTTTCACGTTTAAGGTAATTATCGATATGTATGTTCCTATTACCAGTTTCTTAATTGTTTGGGTTTGTTTTTGTAGGTCCTTTTCTTCTCTTGTTTTCCCACTGAGAGAAGTTCCTTTAGCATTTGTTGTAGAGGTGATTTACTGGTGCTGAATTCTCTTAGCTTTTGCTTGTCTGTAAAGCTTTTGATATCTCCATTGAATCTGAATGAGATCCTTGCTGGGTAGAGTACTCTTGGCTGTAGGTTCCTTCCTTTTCATCACTTTAAATGTATTGTGCCACTCTCTTATGGCTTGCAGAGTTTCTGCTGAGAAATCAGCTGTTAACATTAAGGGAGTCCCCTTGTATGTTATTTGTTGTTTTTCCCTTGTTGCTTTTAATAGTTTTTCTTTGTCTTTAATTTTTGTCACTTTGATTACTATGTGTCTCAGCATGTTTCTCCTTGGGTTTATCCTGCCTGGGACTCTGTGCTTCCTGGACTTCAGCAACTATTTCCTTTCCCATGTTAGGGAAGTTTTCAACTATAATCTCTTCAAATATTTTCTCTGGTCCTTTCTCTCTTTCTCCTTCCGGGACCCCTGTAATGTAAATGTTGGTGCTTTTAATGTTGTCCCACAGGTCTCTTAGGCTGTCTTCATTTCTTTTCATTCTTTTTTCTTTATTCTGTTCCACTGCAGTGAATTCCACCATTCTGTCTTGCAGGTCACTTATCCGTTCTTCTGCCTCAGTTATTCTGCTATTGATTCCTTCTAGTGTATTTTTCATTTCAGTTATTGTATTCTTCAATTCTACTCGTTTGTTGTTTAATTCTTCTAGGTCTTTGTTAAACATTTCTTGCATCTTCTCGATCTTTGCCTCCATTCTTTTTCCGAGGTCCTGGATCATCTTCACTATCATTATTCTGAATTATTTTTCTGGAAGGTTGCCTATCTCCACTTCATTTAGTTGTTTTTCTGGGGTTTTATCTTGTTCCTTCATCTGGGACATAGTACTCTGCCTTTTCATTTTGTCTGTCTTTCTGTGATTGCAGTTTTCGTCCTGCAGGCTGCAGGACTGTAGTTCTTCTTGCTTCTGCTGTCTTTTCCTGGCATCTCTGCCTGTCACATTTCTATTTTCTATGTGTTTCTAACCCCACACACTTCCCATTTGCAGCACTTATCACATTGCCGTTTTACATTTATGTGTGTGATGATTAGATGAATACCTGTCTCCCCCATTAGACTATAAGTTCCTTGAGGACAGGTATATCAACTGTTTTTTCATCACCTGTTTTTTTCCCAGTATCTAGCACCAGGGCAGCACGCAGTAGGTGATCAAAATGTAACTATTGACTGAATGAATTAAATAACTTTTTTTTCATTGTAGAAAACCTGGAACTACAGATATATAACAAGAAAACACATTTTAAAAATCATCTGAAACCTCCTATATTAGTTAGCTATTGCTGAGGTAATGCTGTGTAAGAAACAACTCCAGTGACTTGCAACAACAAATGTTTATTTCCTACTCAGAGGTTTGTGGATTGGCTGTTGTGGCTTGGCTCAGGCTTCATGTCAAATCCAAGCCTAAGATTAGCCACTACCTGGCCACTTCTCATGGTGCCAGATAGGAGTGCAAGTGGTCAAGCCAATCCACATAAGCAACATTTAAAACTTTTTGTTTGGTGTGGTCTATGTTTTGACTTCACATTTTATCAGCCAAAGCAATATGGCCATGTGTGAAAAGGAAAGACTGCTTCAGGGAACTTTGGCGAGAATGGGGAGAAATGGAAGAATTATTTAAAAATAGGGTTATCTACCACATCCACCTCTTGACTTTTTTCTCCATATATATTTAAATATTATGTGTATATATATTTCAGACCAACATACTTTCTTCTAAAGACAGAATATTTAAAGTTAGAGCAATCCTGAGGGGAGGGGCATTATCAACATACAAACTCCAGTAAATAAAAAGTATTTTATTAATTGCTCTAGTGATTTTTCCCCCAAAATTGCAAAAAAAAAAAGGACAGAAAAAAAAAATAAAAAACCCTAACCTTTCGATCTAAACAGTACTGGAACCATGCCCCGGCTTTATTTATAGCTCCTTTTAAAAATAAATGAAATGTGACTTGTTAATAAGTGTAGCAGGAATAAGAAAGCTGTGACTGACTTCCCACCTTCAAATATTGCCATTTCCAAACCATTCTAGAAAACACGCATACACAAAAGCATTTCATCACCACTCAAGCCGGATCTGGTGTTTAACAATTCTCAGTGATGAGAAGTCCTTTCATCTTTCAGCAGTTAGTCTTTTTCAGTAGACACAGAAAACAACAGGTCATCCCTACCATGAACCCTTCTTTCGAATCACCTTTATGTGCCTCGTGAGTGACAGTAGCTGAGTTCTTCCACAGATCAACAATAACCGAGTACTTAAAAGTCACTCTGTCTCTCTGCAAGCTCTTGGTGTATTCAAATACAACTGATGCCTTAATTCCTGACATTAAATAAGAAGAAAATGGTTTGCTGTGATCTCAGGTTGAAGCTGCTCAGATGTCGGGGTGAAATATGAATTATAAAATCAAGGAGGAAGGACTTTTAAAATACCTCTTGGCATGTTTATATTTGAAGGGGGAAGATGTACTTGTTCAAACATTTATGTTGCTACATTTCCACTTCTATCAAAGGTAATAAATACTGCAAGTGGGTTCTTCGACCCTAAGTTGCCTTTGTATTATTTTGGGCCATATTCTTTCTATCTTTAATTTAAAAGGGGCTAAGTTAAAATGAATATAACAAAAGACTCAAGGCTCAAGTTGATAACTATATATATAAATTGCGGATTTCAAGCAACCAAAGGCCAGCCTGGGTGACCCAGTCTGCGTAGAAATGTGGGAGGTGGTGTGTGGGAGAGTGCCTGGCCCAGTGCTTAGCATTTAAGTCACTGCTCCATAAATGTTAGTCCAAACCATTCCCCTTTCCTGCCAGAGAGGGACTGGGGTTAGGGTCACATATCACATAATTCTGTTTGGAGATACTGACCAAAATGATGGTGTAAAGACAATAACAATCACCTGTCTTCTCAGACACTCTTTGGACCGTCTTTAATCCCACCAGAGGTAAGATTTGGAAGGACTCATTTTTAATACAGTTCCTCAGTGAATTTCACCTAGTCCTGGTCCTTTGTGCTTGGGCACCATTTTCTTGAGTGTGCTCTTATTCTTGGCTTGATATTCTTCAGTATGTCGACATCACTGAGCACTTGGCCTTGTTAACCGTCTTCACTACTCCAGGCTTTCAGTTCATCAGCTGATGTTTCTTTTCCTTGAAAGATGGCAAGACTATGTGCACATGTGAGTGTGTACACATGCTGGTGCACGCATGTGCGTGTGTGCTCGTGTGTGTGTGTGTACAGTCACTAGGGAACAAACATCATAAATATATCAGGAGAGTAAAGCAGTTAGGTGACACGTGGTCCTATTTGATGCTGCAGACTCCGGGATTTCAAGCTGTTTTCAGAGGTAATGTTTGTTAGGCCCATAAGAAAAAAAAAACAACTTGAGAGATATACTGGGGCATTTTAGTCAGTAACTAACATGACCCACTGTTTTCAGGAACTGTTTTGAGTGGAGAACATATTGCAAGAGGAAATTCCCATCTTGCCACTCTTTTCATCAAGCCTATTAAGCTAATGATTTTATTTTAACAATGGCTTTCCCCACAGCCAGCCTGTCTGGGGTATAGACTCTGCCAGACACGGTTACTAAACACCCAGAGACTCAAGCAATTAGAGAAGATGCTATTTTTAAGTTCTCTTGTAGCGTCTCCTGGGCAATAAGCCAGCTAACATCAGCCCCAAGTGTTCTGGAAGCTTCTGCTCTCACCATTGTGAGCTTTGACTTCCTTCAGGTACCTCTGGTCATTTCTGCCCAGGACTTATCCAAGAACTGGATGCCTGCGGGGCAACGGGCATTGTTAATCCAGGTAGGACTCTCAAGAATCTGCAATAATGCAATAGTGCTCATAAGAGATGCTGTTTCTTTTCCCCAGTAGCTGTTGGGCTATTTACCGACATTCCCTTCCCTTGCCTGGTCCTGCTTGTGACCAAAGGTACATGTGTGTGAAGCATCTGAGTTTAAAGCTTCCATCTGAGCCAGGTGGCAGCCAATGCCCTTGGGCAAATTTTCAGAGTAGATCAGCATAGTCGTTGGTGGCATCGCCCCCCTTTTGGAGGTCTTTTCTCCTCTGGACCTTCTCTCCCCAGAACCCTACTCATTACCCCCAAACCTCCCCCACCCCCATTTTACTATGAGGTTGCACAGCCCTCAAATGCTGTCTGATCATTTTGTCATAGCACACCCCCCTCCCTGTCCTTGTACCCTATCCCTGCTTCTCTGCCCTCCGTGGGCATTTGAATAAGCAAGTGGAGTTCAAGGCCAGCCTTCCTGCCATCCTTCTCGAATCCTACTTATACACAGGTCATTGGCTGGTTACAAGATTCCAGGGGCAGACTTACAGGGTGAAAATTTTAAAGGGGGCTATCTGGGTGGGAGGAGAGGATGCTCCCCAACCCTGGGACCAGCCCCACCTGGCTTCCACCCTAGGAACACTGACCGTAATTCCAGTGGTAGGTAGTTATCCCAATCAACCCCATCTTAGCAAATGGTGATGGGGAAACGCCCCTTGGGAAGGAGTCAGATCCACCTTCTCTCGGTCACACACTGAGACAGATGCTGGAACTTATTTCTTACAGAATTTGAATTCTCTACACCTCCTTGCTCCCACCCACAAATACAGTGTCTATAAGGGCAGCTACTAGTCCAAAGGATGTCTTTCTTCGACATCTTCGAGATGAGGGCGTTTCTTTGGGGCAGACTCACCCCAAACCCAGGAGCATAAGCTTCAACCCCCAGCACACCTCCAACCCTCCGGTGGTACCCTCATACAGAGAGTATTCTCCCCGCTGAAATCACACAGCTCTGGTCTGATTGTTATATGGTTTGAACACAAGTTTATCACTTTTGTCTACATTCTATCTTGTTCCAGAGAGGACTTGTGGCAATTTAAAAACACGCGAAATCAAATTGAAAAATTACACATAAATAAAAATCAAATCCAAGGACAGTGTCGATAAATGTAAGCAATTTTTTTAACAAGGGAAAATCAGAATTCAGACATACAAGCTGGGGCAGTGTCCTTAAGCACAGCTGCACATCCTCTAAAAATAGGATGTCTGGGCCCCACCCCCAGAGGTTCTGACTTAATTGCTCTGGGAAGTGACCTGGGCACTGGAATTTTTTAAAAATCTTTTTTCTGAAAATCAAATTTTTAAAAATACACCTTTATTTTATTTTTGGGCCGTGCCGTGCAGCATGCAGGATCTTAGTTCCCTGACCAGTGATCGAACCCATGCCCCCTGCAATGGGAGCATGGAGTCTTCACCACGGGACCACCAGGGAAGTCCTGGGCATTGGAATTTTTAAAAGCTGCCCAAGTGAGTCTAACTGCAGCCAAGGTTGCGAATCACTGTTCTCAAGTGGAGCCTGCCGTGATTAAAATGAGAATACAAGCTTAAATCTGAGCTCCCCAGGAGCTGAAGCCAAAAGGGAAATCTGATAAGTTTCATAATACACATTACCTCAAAGATAAGAGAGCTTTTTCTGCCTCTGAAGTCTGAAGGAAATCGCTGAAATGAGAGTTCTTCCAACATTTGCTGCACAGTTGCGTGTGTGTGTGTGTGTGTGCACATATTCCTTGTGCGGTTTATATGCATTTGTACATACCTTCCTTTTTATGCAAATGGGTCATATGCTCTCCTGCAACCTGCTCTCCTGTTTACAAGCCTGTCGGAACATTCAGATGTTCAGGAAACGTTTGGCAAACTTGATCTAAGAGTAACCCAGAAGAGCATAGATGGCATCTATCCTCCCATTTGGTAATTAAAATAATAATAATAATAGTAATGGTAATAATAATGCTTCTATCTTTGTAAATGGTAAACTGCACTCTCACTCTCTCTTGGCTTTCTCTGCATTTCTGCCTTCTCGGTAGCGTTTGCAATCCTCGGAAGAGAGGGTGCCCAGACCAAAGGCGATGAATGGATGATGCTAGCAAAACCGCTTTTTATGGACAAGGGATGCCAACAGTAACCATGGTACGGTTCTTCCTTTCCAGAGACAAAACTGGACACATAATCTGTGACCATAATTCCAAAGTGGAACCAGACCAGAAAGAGATCTAGTAGAAAAAAACCAGCCCCTCAGTGTGCAAATTATGTCAGGCAGTTGTAGTTAGGGCCACCATAGCCCATCATTTTGGCCCTAAGAGAGGCAGCAAGAGGGGACAGAACCCGTCTCCTTTTAAGCAGTTGCCTGTGTACCTGGATACGTGGGCAGGCTTCGTTCACCTCTTTGGGTGTGGTGCCTATGACAGCGGTCTAGATGCACCCCTAGCAGAAACAGTGAGGACACATTCCAGTGTCACTCAGTCTTGCCTTAAAGACTGAATGGCTCTCCTGAGCAACCCCTGTGTCTTCGTGGCCTGAAACTTTTATCTCATCATTTTAAAAAGAGTCTCCATATGCCTGGCACAGAAAACAGACCTGCCCCTACTTTTGGCAAGATTTTAAAACAACATCCCGGCAGTAAGCATGGAAAAGACAAGCTAACTGCTTCTTGATGCTTGTAAGAAAGTAAACTCCATATGGGAGAGATTGTTGTGTTGTTGTTTTTTTTCAGCTGCCACGTACCGGTGGGATATGACCATTGGAAGATGTTGAAATACTTCCAGACCAATTGACACTCCCTGTTCTGAGACTCAAGTGCCCCCTACTGCCTATGATTCAACTCCTAAGGGTGAGTGCGTGGCCCACCAGGCCTCCAGGACCCTGTCCCAGACCCTGTTCCGGTTGGTCATCACTGGGGCTTTGCCAGCTGTTACTATGCTGCAGACCTCCCCTGCAGCAACTCCAGCATCTGGAAGCCATGCTTGGCACCTGGTAGACCCTCCATAAGTATTTGTTGAGTGAATAGATGAAGGTACAACTGTATTCTGCCTGCCTTTTAGTAAATGGACCACAGGTAAGAGCATGGGCCCTGGCTGGAGAGCTGGCTCTTCTGCGGAGTGACGGAGCTGAACTGAGAAGGGTCATTTACACGTGAAGACATCGTTCGGGACCGATGGGCCGACCAGGCATGACCCACCCCCAAGAGATACAGCGCTCTGCCTGTGCTATATCTCAGGGTCCAGGGGCAGCCCAGATGCATCTCCAAGTTGCCCTCACCCACAACTCCAGGCTGAGCTCAGGATAAAAGGTGGACACTGATATTAAAATCCCATCCGATTAAAGTTCGCTCTGTGAACATTGATTTTTGCCAGGAACTAGGGAGGACTCCTGTCCCTCCCCCTCCCTTTCTCTCTTCTTTTTCTTTTTTAAAACACATTTAGAAGTGTTTTAATGGCTGTTGAAGGAAATTATTGCTGCCGCAATCACCGCTCTCTGTGTGAGACGCCTTCAACAGTCCACAGCCTCCCTCCTGAGGGTGGGGGGGACATTCGTATATGAAAATGCCACTGAGCTACATCTGCCGACAAGCAGCCACTAATCATCTCTTAAGGCAGCGGGGGCAGCCAGATGCTGGTTTCCAAGGCAAGGACAGCAGAGAACAAGGAATAAAGAGGTGGAAAAGGACCTGGCAAGAGGCCAGCACAGAAAGAATCATTTGCTCATCCTTTCTGCTAGAGGTGAGGACAGACCTGCATGCCTGGTGTCTGGGAGGTCCAATTTTCAGTTAAGTGGGGCCTCGGAAGAAGCATGAGGACTTCTCATTTGCAGTTACATCTACAGACTATAAATTCTTTTGTTCTTTCTTTCTTTTCTTTTCTTTTTTTTTTTGGGGCTGTGTAAAGTTGGGCAGCTTCATCCCCTGGATTGGGGGCATATAGTGAGGACTTCTCATTTGCAGTTACATCTACAGACTATAAATTCTTTTGTTCTTTCTTTCTTTTCTTTTCTTTTTTTTTTGGTGCTGCTGTAAGTTGAGCAGCTTCATCCACTGGATTGGGGGCATATAGTCACTGGACCCATGGGCTCCCCTCTCCTGCATCAAGGGCCCTCTTCTCCTCTGCCTTCCTCTGGAGTCTGGAAGGGGGAGGCAACGGCAGGAGTTGGGAGGGTGGGGAGAGAGTAGGCTCGGAATCTATATTACCCAACTCGCTCCCTGCAGAGACTCCACTGGTCCGTGTCATCTGTCGGAGAACCGGCCGCCATTCCTGGTGGATGGCCCTCTCCGTCATGCCACCTGGAGGTAGCATGGCTTCTGGATTCTGATAACGGCTCCCTTCTCTCCCCTTCAGGCCTCGGGGCAAGAACAGCTACTCCCCAACCCTGTACACACCATTGCTGCCCCGGGACTCGCTGCCCTGCGACTCACTGCCCCTTGTTAGTCTCCCGGTCCCAGCCACACCTTTGTAAATTGCCCTTTATTACACTCTTCCAAATCACCCAGCTTGATGTGCCATCTGTCTCCTGCCAGGCCCTGGTTGGCACTTGGTGCACTCAAGTCTTTATGTACCTTCTCACAGACCCTCATACCAATCCCACAATGTCATCATAACAATCTTTCCTCACAGAGAGGATGCTCTGTGACTCCCCCAAGGCCACTCAGCTGGAATTTGTGACTCTAGGCATCAAATGCATTTTGATCTCGCTTCCAGGTTTAGGTCTTGCTCACTGCCCCGTAGGGCCCCTCAGACTTCATGGGGCTCTGCCTGTGGCTCCCTAAATCCTTCCCTCAGTCTCCTCTCATCTCCAGCTGCTTTATGAACGAAAATTTGCTTACCATCTTTTTTTCAAAGCACTTCAACACCTATACTTTCGTTTGAGTCTCAGAACATGGACTTTCTTGGATCCAAATCATTCCAAGGCATATGAAGAACCTACAAGTTATAAGGCATCCAGCAAGGGATGCCCTTGTATCATCTTTCAGTATCTGGGACACAGTGGGTGCTCAGGAATGTCATGTGGAGGTGTGGCACTGTCCCAGCAAGTGGAGTTGACACATCTACACAGGTAGTTTGAGATGCACTGCACTAGGGCTCTGCCACCCTGTCTGATCAATTCTTCAAGCAAGAAATGGGAAAAGAGCACGGAAGAGGCACATCCCGAGTTTTAAGATGTCAGCCAGGGAAGGGAACACTTTTTTCTACTCACATTCCATTGATGAGGACTTTCCAATATGGCTGCCACCCCTGGCAACAAGGCAAGTTGGGAAATGTAGTCCCTAACTGGGTAGCATGTGTCCAGCTACAACAGTATCACCATGTTAAGATGAGGAGAGTGGATTTGGGTGGACTATTAGTTTTCTTGTTTTTTGTTTTTTTTTTTATCACATCAGCTCTCCTAAATACAATCTACTCCATCTCAAATCAGTCCCACCTTTTGTATAAGCTTGCCTAGTAGTCTTTCCTGCCCTCTCAAGTCTCAGTTGGAACATACGGGAACAATACCAGACCAGCATCCAAAGACCTGCATTCTATCCCTGCCTCTGTCAAAAATAGCTCATGATGTGGAAGAGGCTGCTTCAACTTCCTCCCTTGTCAACAAGGGATAGTGATATCTCTCAAAGAAAATCATTGCTGGCCAAGCACACCATGCATTGTTTATCAACAATAGCTAACGTTTATTGAGTGTTTGCTGTGTGCCAGGCACTGTTCTAAGTACGTTACGTGTATTAGTTCATTTAACTTTCAGTAAGCCTACACAGAAGGTGCTATTATTATCTTCATTTTGCAACTGAAAAAAGAATGAGGCAGGTAAGTAACTTGACAGGGTTTCATAATCAAGTTCATAACGACTGCTATCCTCCTTCTTTAATAGACAGATAAAGGATTTTTGGAGTGTTTTATCCTGTTTTCCTTGAACCTCCTGAATTTTCACTTTAATTCTCGGGCCATCTGGCTTGTCTCCCTGTGAGATGAACACTTACTTTTATGAAGGGACCATTTATTCTTCATCCTCATATGCCCCCCATCAACTTTCCCAGCCCAGTGCTTTCACAGAGGAAACGCTGTGAATGTGTGGGGATAATCTAGGTAAATATAACAATGCAATTTTTATTGAATTCATGATCCCCTAGTGGAAATGGTATAAATTTGCCATCATCACACCTGGACTCAAACCTCCTCTCTCCTGGGTACTAGCTGTGCTAGATTGGGATAGTTCTTTATCCACCTAACCTCACATCGCATCCATTTTCTCACCATTAAAATGAGGGTGTAATAAAGAGAAGTTTAGTTCTTGAAACCGAGGCTGGCTACGGTAGCTTCTACCTCCTGTGGGTGGTAGAATCATTCATAATAACACTGGGGAATAGATAATTAATCCATGCTTCCCCCAGCAGAGACGGGGATGGCTGGGAGAAGGGCAAGACAAAGTGCAAAGCCAAGCTGGTTCCTCTGTGCCGCTCAAAAGAGGGACCCAGAGTGACTGTCCCACTGATGACAAACATATTCACCAGCCTTTGGATAAGCCCAGAACTTGAGTAGGGGTGAAAAGCTAACTCCTTTTTTTTGCAGAAGTGACTGGAAATCGCGTTGGAAAGGGGAGAAAGAATGAGAGGGAAAGGTAGAAAGGGGTATGAACCTGGAGAAGTGAGTAATGAGGGATTTGGAAGAAGAGAGAGGGCTTAGCAACATGGCTGGGATGAGAAACGGTACAAAGGAGAGACTCTTCTTGTTGGAAATGGCCAAATAAATAAGTGCCGAAGGATGCATATTTGATTTCTTTTCTTACCCAGTCTCTAATGTAATCCCCCTCCACCTCTCTAAACCTTCAGTAAAGTCTTCTACATACAAATGCCTTGTGTTAATATGAATTGTTAATAATATGGGGGGAGGGGGTTCCACACCTGGGCAAGGTGATCAGTAACTCAAAGGAGCTTGAAACCAGGGGAGAATAAGAAAACTGCGTAAGCCGCCATTTCCACTCTCCACAAAATCCCAGAGAGATTAACACTGGCTGGCTGTGACCACACACAGAGTAGCGTTGAATCAATTTAATTTGAATCTTAAAGGGCAGGGAGACTCTGCTGACACCTGGGATACAAGGAGATGATAATATCCAGGAGTCATATCTCAAAACTTTAGCAGCCCATATGGCATGGGCACCAGCCATCAGAATTGGATGCTGGTCTGTGCACCATCATGGTAATATTGGGTGAATATCAGAACTCACAGAGGTGCAATAACATATGTAAAAACGCAACATATGTAAAATCTGGCACATATTAGGTCCTTAATTAATGCTAATGTCCTCTCCTACTTTAGGAAGGAAAGGGTCAACAGGGTCAAACAATTTGAGGGAGATGGAGTGGGAGGGAGTAGAATGGAATCTGGAAAGGGGTTCAGAGCTCTGCCACTCCTAATCCCTGTTAGCCCAGGTGAATTCTAGAGGCAGAGAGAGGAAAAAGAAGGGAGCAGGACAAGGCCTTAGGGATAGGAGGTGTCCCCTCTTAGTCCCATGGCAAGGAGTCACAAAGGACCTTCTAAGAAGAGATGAGAGTCAGACCAGGCCTCCAGCATGATACAGAGAGAAAATGATGCTTGGGTTATATGTTCTACCTTTGAAGTTAGTATCAAGAAGTAGGACCCTTATGGCTGCAAGATTTATTTAGAAAAAACAATTCAAAATAGTTTAAGCAAAGAGGAGGATTTATTGGCTCCCATAAACTGAAAAATCTAGGTGTTGTGAAGTTTTCGGGCTCAGTAGGATTACGAGACTCAAACAGTGTCACCCATCTCTGGAGACCACTGTGCTCCATCTTGGCTTAATGCTCCAGCTCCAAGAGGGGACAGGATGGCTGCTGACTACTCAGCCCATATCTTTGTAGTCCATCCCTGAACCAATAACTGTGCCAAGGGAACTAAATATACTGGTTGACTTTGCCTTGCATCTGGCCCTTGACTTCATGGCATCCTACCTTTCCCCTCGCCTACGCTGTTTCAGCCACACTGGCCTCCTTGTTGCCACTCAGACGCTTCAGATATGCTCTACCTCAGGGTCTTTTAACATGCTCTTTCTTCTGCCTGAAGCACCCTTCCCCCAGAAGTCTATGGTGGCTCCCTCCTACATCTCCTTCAGGTCTTTACTCAAATGTCACCTTCCCAATTAGGACCCCTGGATTTAAAATTCACACTGTTACACCACCTATGCATACATATTCCCTGTCCCTGTTTCCTGCCTTGTTTTCCCTAGGGTACGTCTTCACATCAGCCTATCACCAAATCAGTAGGTAAAAAGACAACATGTCAGTTTTCTCCCACCACCGCCCCCCCCCACAGTGGAAAGTGAATTCCATGAAGCCATGGATTTTGGGGCCTCCCATTCATGGCTGTGTCCCCAGGACCTAGAATAATGTCGGGCACATAGCAAGTTCTCAATAAATTGTTGAATGAATGAGTAACAAGGTCAGAAACTCCAGATCTGAAGGCAGGATTGAGGTCAGGAGAAGTAGTTCCCGGACTAAATTGGTGGGAGGAGTATCTACTAGCAGGAGGGTGACTGGCAGCTTGGCCTCCAGAACAGCAGATGTCCAGTTTCCCTCCCTCTCCGCAACACACACGCACGCGCACACGCACGCGCACACGCACAGGTGCGCGCCATACCTCTGGCTTCCATTCAGAGTCACGGCTGTAGCATCCTGCAGCAATTCCACCTGTTAATGTAGCACCTCTGCACACAGACCCTGGATCCTCTCAATCCCATCCCAGAAACTAGCCCCGGGAGCCAGGGGCAGAGCCGTGAGGGCCCTCAGACGGCAGGGACAGGGATGTTCCAGTCCTACTCAATCAAACTCAATCCCTTTGTTCCCTCCTCCCCTGCACCCCACTCCCCTTTGTGTCTTTTTACATGACAATCAATAGACGCTGGGCTTTGGGGATATTATCAGAGCCCTGATTGCAACCTCTAACATTATAATCCACAGGGTTGCGGGGTGCATTAGTACATCGTAGATAAATTAATTCAGTGTAAGTAAGCACTTTGAAGCCGGGCACATCATTCGGCTTTTGAAGCTTAAGCCCTGTTTAGATTACTTGATTAAAGTGGGTCCAAAGCTTTGGCGATCAATATATTTTGCTTAAGAGCAGTGTTGCTACAGAAGCAGATTTAATTGCATCCGTGGTGCCCTGCTTTGTGCATAGCTCTTTAGAATATAATGAGATATCACCGAGCAAAAAATCAGGGCTGAGAGGGAGCAGGGAGGGACACTCATTCAATTCACCACCCCGAGAATGCACAGGGACACATATTTGCAGGACATGAGCATAAATAATCCCTGAAAATGAGAAGCTGGAAAAAATAACGATGATAATCACTGCTCATAAAATCTTGGTGCACGAGACACAAGAGGAAAAACTTGGTTATCTGGCTCTTTGGAGGATGGTTTTCTGGATTGCGATTGGGGATTCTATTAGGTCTCAATAATGGGACATTTTTAGGATTACAGGCTGACACTTAACCAAAGTCATTGTGGTTGATGAGGGGGTTGCCTACCCCACCCCAGCAAGGCAGGACACGGAAGGTGTCTCGAATATCAGGGACAGTCCCGCCAAATCAGCGGCAGGAACACTGGACTAGGAGTCCAGACGGGATGGGAAGAGAGGAGCTAGCACGTACTACATGCCTGCTATGTGCTAGCTACCGCTCTAAGGGTTTAACGTTTTTATTTCATTCAACTGCTAAAGCAGTGCTACGAAGTGGAGGGGACTGTGCCCATTTTACAGGGGTGGGCCGTGTCAGCTACGAATTGTCACTTGCCACCTACCTCCACAAAGATTAAATCGTGAGCTACTGCAGCTGCTGTCAACACCCGCTGAAAGGAGTTCAGGTGGAGAGCAGAAATGAAGCACTCTGTGCTCTGGGAAAAACTGGCAGAACAGGTCTTCAGATAGTTAGATACTTTCAGGAGAGGATTTTAGGAGCCCAGTTCTTTTTTTGCGGTACGCGGGCCTCTCACTGCCGTGGCCTCTCCCGTTGCGGAGCACAGGCTCCGGACGCGCAGGCCCGGCGGCCATGGCTCACGGGCCCATCCGCTCCGCGGCACGTGGGATCCTCCCGGACCGGGGCACGAACCCGCGTCCCCCGCATCGGCGGGCGGACTCTCAACCACTGCGCCACCAGGGAAGCCCCGAGCCCAATTCTTATATCTCCTCATGTCTAGAAAAGCACTAAAATCCTACATGGTGACGTCTGCTCCTCGTGACTAGCATTAATCTGCACGAGACTAGCAGAAACCTTCTGTAAAAAATATATGCTGATTGCATATATTCCCCCTTCACCAAAATCACATATATACCGACCTTCCCCCCTGCCTCTTTGGAGCAGTTTCTCAGAGCTCTCTGGGATGCTGTCTCCTGGGCTGCAATCCTCATTTTGCCCCAAATAAAACTTAACTCGCAACTCTCACGTTGTGCTTTTTTTTTTTAAGTCGAGAGCTGGTTGGCAATGAAGCGAAGGCAGAATTTGAACCTGGTTTGTTCGATTCTCAAAGCCATAGTCTGTGCCAGTTCTGGTCTCCATTGGGCCACTAACCAGCTGTGCCAATGTTTACCAAGTCATTTAACCAACCTTGGCCATGGTGTTCTCGCCTACAAAGTGAGAGGGATTCTAAGATTCCTTCTGACTCAAAGTCTTTTGTCTAGAATAACTCTGGCTTGGGAGTCAGGAAACTTGGGCCCAGTCTTTGACCATCGAGAACTAGCCACGTGATGGGCCGGTGGTCATTTCCCCACTTTGCTGAGTTTACCCATTTACAATTCACGGTAATAATTTGGTGACAATGAGATGTCAGATGAAGGAGGCCTCTGACACATCATAAATACTACACAAGTGAACCTGTTTAAAATATTGAAATCAGATACCCAAAAGCCCATCTCTTTAATGGAGCAAGAAACGCCCTGTGCTATCACAGACTGTCAACCCAGGACGTGAGCCATGGCAGAGTCAATAGAGCCATCGACCGACCAACCAACTAACCAACAGGTGTGGTTTTCTCCATCCTAAGTGTTCTCTCTCCTACTAGATTCCTGGAAAATTCACACCTCAAACCAGGTGTTACCGAACCAAACTTGGGTCTGCTTGGCCTCGCACAGTAAACCCAGTCTACTGACACCAGGCTGTGGTGAAGGCAAGTGCAGCATTTGTTTCAGGCACCAAGCAAGGGGGCCAGGCAGCGAGTGCTCAGAAGACCTGAACTCCCCGATGACTTTCAGGGAAAGGTTTTTAAAGACGAGGGGTGAGGGAGGGGGCTTGTGGGATGCATGATTGGCTCACGGACATTCTTCTGATTGGTTGGTGGTGAGGTGATTGGGGGGTCAACATCATCAGCCTTCTGGTTCCATCCGGTCTGGGGTCTAAGTGCTCGTGGTCAGCATGTAGTTAACTTCTTCCACCTGGTGTGGGTTTCAGCATCTGCAAAACAACCCAAAGGACATGGCTCAGGATGTTATCCATAGCCCTTGAGGAGGAACTAAAAGTCCTTGACTTTGTTTAATGGCTAAACCATTATTATTTTGTCTTGCCTGACTGTTTTCCTTCCTGCATTTTCTCACTTCTCTGATTCAATTTGTTTTGAAATTTTTTTCTGGATTGTTTGAAACTCAGGGAAGGCATAGGAGGCTAAAGTTTTTCTACAGACAAGAGGCAGGCGGAGAATATGGGGTGGGAGTGGGGGGTTCCTGCCTTGGGAAGGCCCCATAGGGTCCTGCTCAGTTACACAGGGAGCCTCTGCCTTTCCAAGCCATGCCCAGTTAATTAATTGCCTTGGGGGTCAGGGCAGGGGAGGAGAAGGAGGACGTGAGGAGAAAGATTCAAAACAGGCAGCAGGAGAGAGGCAGCCTGCCCCCAGCATCTTCCCACAGAGGCAGTGTGGACACCAAACCGACCCTTCCCTTTAGAGCTTGAGGTCACTAATAGAGCGTGGGGCTCCAAGAGGCCTCCATCCCTTAAGTTTTTATGTAAAACCTTTTTATTTATGTTACAACAACATGATACAGTGCCATATGCCCGTGAAGCAGACCCAGTATAGAGGCTGCTGGGAGCTGAGAACGGCAGGCTTCAGAAAGCTCAGTAGAGGGCACAAGCTCTCAGAAGCAGGAGAGGGGGACAGATGGTATTTGCTTTTGACTCCTAGGGTGAGGGCTGGGGAACAAGTCAACAGTTCCTGAGACAGCATTTACTCCCATTCAGAATTTCAAAAACACTAGTTCTGGCCATCAAATACTTGAATCCCCTTTCGAGGTCTGGGAAACTCACCACCTTTTCGAGTATTGGTGGGTGGCACAGGTGCTTCTCACTCGAAAAGCTAAAATTGCCAGATCCTTACTTTCAGCCTCCCTTGCAGCTAGGACATGGGTGCATGACATAGGCTCCACCAATCACATGTACCCAACCGGACTTTGAATGCAGGGTTAGCAAGATAAGGAGGCAGGAACCATAGCACCTGTAGGAAAATGGAGTTACAGTGTGTGCGTGTGACATTGGCCAGTGGCTAGGGGTGGCATCCGGTGCTGGTAGTTTTGGTGGTGACAACTGCTGTGTCTGGTGCTGGGCAGTGGTGGAGGGGGTGTCCTGCCAGCCAGTTCTGCAGCAGTTCGTGCATTGCTCCTGCCACATAACCCCCGCCTGGTTCTCCAGCCTCTCCAGAAATTCTGTAAGCTCTCCTTTCAGTCATTCCTTTGGTTTGCATTTCTGTGGCTTCCTCTTAGAAGCTCTGGCAGATGCAGAATGGAAATCAGAAAGCTGGGGCTTAGTCTTGGCTCCACTGGGCCTCAGTAAGATGGGGCGGTGGGACCCTACACTTTCTGAGTCCCATCCAGCTCTACCATGCCGTGACAGGCAAGGAGAACACGGAGAACAAAAGCAGCATCCCCAGGTGTGATACATGCAGGATGCTCAGACAGACCTGAGTATTAATCTCCTGCCTCCATTACCTACTATCTGTGTTCTTTGGCAGAGTAACTTGCATGCCTGAAGCCTCAGTTTCCTCATCTTTAAAATGGAACTAATAGTACTGCCTACCACCTAGAGTTAGGTAATAATTAAATAAGATAATCCATGTAAAGGATTCAATAAATACTAGATATAAGTCAGCACAGGAATAGACTTACTTAAAGAGGTGTCTGGAACACGCTTTGAAAAACGAATTCCTGCAACGTAAATTAGGCTTTTATGTTTACTTAAACCAAAGATAATATACATGCCACTCAACTTGCATTTAAATTACTTTTTAAGGCTAGTAGAAACTTTCACATTCTTACCTCTTTTGAGCTTTTCAATCACCTTATGCAGAGCAAATATTCTCATCTCCATCTTAGAGAGTTGAAAGCCAGGACTTAGAAAAAAGTGATTCACCCAAGGTCAGTTACCTCGGAAGGGGAGGGCAGGATGAGAAATCCAGGTGTCTTTTGACACAGAAACTTACTTCCTTTCTGTGCCTGCAGAGGTGTGGACCCCAAACAAGAAAAATAATTTTTTGCTCCAATGGTTTATGCTCTCATGGTTTCCTAGAGACCCTGGAATCTAGTCATGGCTAAAACCAACTCCACCACTGGACTTCTGGGTTATATGAGCTAGAAACTCCCTGTGTTTGTTTAAACTAGTTTGACTTGGTTTCTGTTGTTTGCCATCAAGAGTTCCCACTGGTACAGAAGTATCACCACTAATGTTTTCTTTTATCTCTTCCATTTGACAGCTATTCACTGAATTTTTGTGATGTGTCAGGGACCATGTTGGGCTCTGGGGATGCAACGATGAATAGGGTACAGTTCCTTGCCCTCAAAATACAACCGCCCTATGAGCTAGGCGTTGTCAGATGCTCCTACTTTTGTTTTCTAGAACAAGAAACCTAGTCTCAGAGAGATGGAAGGACTTTGCTCACAGGCATAGTTTTTTGGGACAGAGCCAAGGAAAGAACCCCAGCAGAGAATTTTCTACAGAGAACATTACTTCACAATTGGAGTCCACAGCTGATGGATGAGGGCAGAACTCAACCACAAGTCTCAGGGGTTGCCTCTATCATTTGGAATCCAATAAAAGCTGAAAGAATAAATAAGTTTCAGAAGGGCTTAGAGGAGCTCACATGAATGATAGAGCCAGAATGAGTTATTAAGGGCAAGTCAAAGACGCTCACATCCCTAACCTTTGGAAATTGACTTCACTGAAGGCAACTACTGTGTCTTTCCCATAAAGCATCTCCTGCTACTACTGCCAGTGACAGAACAAAGGGACAAAGCAAACTTTATTCTGTTCTCACTTAGTGGGTTTTATATTTCAGATTTTGTCCTCTGCTTCCCTCAAGAAATAGGATCCAAGCGCCTCAGAACTTCTAATCAGGAAATGGAATTCCTTGGAGGAGAGAAGCAATGGCAGGAGAGAAATAGATTTGCTCCTGAGGTGAGGCAAACAAGCACAGGAATTCCCTTCTTGGGCCCTTTCTTAGAGCCCCAGAGGTGGTACCTACAGTCGGGATGAGAACAAAGAAGGAAGTGGTCACAGTACAAAGCTACACATTGCACTGCCTAGCTATCGCCATGGTAACAGCAAGTCCCCCTCCAAGCTGGGAAGAGGAAGTGGGTACTGTGGCCATTTTCTGCCTCATGGTCTGAGTGGTAGCCTCTAGGTCATAGGGAAAACTGGGGACAGAGCTACCAGGAACCCAGGCTCACTTCTGTCTCGAGGTCCCTGATTTCCCTAAGTGTCATCTGACCTCCCGTTGTTCCCTCTCCAAATCCTCCCAAGGATTATTCCCTCAATAGGGATCTCCTTACTTCTCCCTCCCAGCTGCCAATCAGCAAGCTACTTTTCAAAGGTATCATTTCCCAGAATATCTGAGCTGGATGGAGCCTCAGGCATCATCTATTTCAGAACCCTTCCCCATTTTTCATGGGAGGAGATGAAAGTCAGCACATCATGTCCTACTCCGTCTTGTCGCTGGAGAGCCATGACCAGAGCACACTTCCTGGCTTCTGTCACGCTGTGATCAGGACCTGTAACCTACATGCCTCCCATTTTTCACACCCCCATAGGTTCCTGTCTGCAGAGTTATCCTTTTCCTTCTTCTTCCCCCAGCAGGTCTCCTTGATGAGCAAAGCTGAGAACGATGGTCCAACGACCTCGTCTTCCCACACATGTCCCTGTGCCCTGCACCGGCCCTGAGAGTTGACTCCTGCTTCCTTCCCAGGTTTCTCCATGGCAGTGATTTTAGAAAAGAAGCCCCCAGAGGGGAGTCAGCTGGACCACAGCACAGAATCACATTTTCAGAGACTCTAAAAGAACTCTCTAAAAAGAAATGCAACTGTGAATTTTTAAATGTTTATTTACTAGAATCAACTTTAAAGCATTTCAACATTTAAAAACTCTCCCTATGTTCTCCGCAGTTTAACAGAACAACTACTTACGTTAATTTCATCTCTTCTGCATTATCCATAGAAGGCCCTGTGAGCAGATGATGTGGCAACTGCGAGCCTGATAAATCTCAGTCTTGTGACAAGCCGTCTCCACTGAAGGAGCCTAAGAACGCATACAGCACAGAGAGATGGGCCTCCTCGGCCCCTTGCTAAGGAGGGGCCCCTCCCTTACTTATAATTTGTGATGATAAACACCTGTCAGAGCTTGAGGCTGAGAGTGCCCTGGACCAGCAGTTCTCCACCTTGACGGCACCTGTGAATCAGCTGGACATTAGAATTTTTTAAAGCTCCCCAGGTGGTCCCATGTGCAGCTGAGGTTGAGTGCTCCAGGGGTTAGAAATGGTTCCACCAGTTCCCGATCCGCAGGTGATGGGGGAACTTGAGGGCCACCCCTCGCTTGTCAGACACCGCCCCCCCTTGTTTGCTACTCAACCCTTGCAAAGACTCTGCCTGCAGCGGAAAGGATGTTTATGAATACAACTTGTTATGTGGGAAGATTACAATGTGGCATATGCTTTTATTAGTTTTTAAATTATATTCTATTTTTTAATAAAGATTTAAAAAATTAATTTATTTTATTTTATTTATTTTTGGCTGTGTCAGGTCTTCCTTGCTGTGCGCAGGCTTTCTCTAGTTGTGGCGAGCGGGGGCTACTCTTCGTTGCGGTGCGCAGGCTACTCACTGCGGTGGCTTCTCTTGTTGTGGACCATGGGCTCTAGGCGCGTGGGCTTCAGTAGTTGTGGCACGCGGGCTCAATAGTTGTGGTGCACAGGCTTAGCTGCTCCGCGGCATGTGTGATCTTCCCGGACCAGGGCTCGAACCCTGGTGTCCCCTGCATGGGCAGGCGGATTCTTAACCACTGCGCCTCCAGGGAAGTCCCTATGTTCTATTGTTATAGACTACAATAAATTTATATTTTAAAGTACAACAAATAAATTATAAAATAAATACATTTATTGTATTTTACATTTTTATGTTTTTGTTATTTTCTTTCCCTTATTACACCCACCTCTATAAATAAGTTCGTGTTTGTAAGCTGCCCCACTCCAGGCCCTGCTATTTAAAATGTTGGCACAAGGCCCTGTCCTGACATTTGAGTTGCTACGTGAGACTCCTGTGTGCCCTACAAATCGTGATAATCTGCACAGAACTGTTGTCTGAGAAGACGCAGGATGTTAGCTGGGGCTCTACTGACTTTGGTGTTCCACTGGAAGTTTCCTTTTGTCCCCACATCCCATACATCTGCATAGTTTGTTATGTATGTCTAGCTTGAAAGAGGAAGACTGGGGGAAATGTTTGTAGCTGAAAGTTCAGGTGCAAAATCTGTCTTTGCACCAAAGACACAGAGATGAATCATGGTCCACACACTCAGTCTAGAGGGAAAAACAGACACGTTCATTCAACATTCAACACATAATTATTGAGCACATATTAGCTCACTTGATTCACACAACAGTAAGTAGTAGTATTATCCCTATTTAATAGATAAGGAAACTGAAGCAGAGGGATTTAATAATTTGCCCAAAGTTACAAAGATGGTAAGTGGAGAAGCTGGGAGAAACTTGGAGGTCAGGTAGCCTTGGTGATACCTCACAGAAACAGTGTTTTGAGCTAACAGGGTGAGCGATCCAATGGCTTCCAAGGTGGCATTTTGAGGGGAGGGGGACACAGAGTCTCGAGTTTGGAAGGGACCTTTGAGAACATCTGATCCAATTTCCCACTGGGGCTCAAAGTTCCCGTTCAGATGCCTTTACAGGTCAGAAGTTCTGCTTTCTATCGGGTGAAAAGAGCATCTCCCACAGAGGGATATACCCTTGGGACCAAAAACTCTGCCAAAGCAGGAAAGCACCCAGGGTAGCAGGCCCAAGGCCAACCTCCCAATGAAAGCTTTGTATTTGCCTATTCCTCTTTTCTCACCCTTGCGGGGAGGGCAGGTGTCTCTGGGTCAAGGTTCCATACTCCCTCGCATGGGGGAGTCTAATCCAACACCAGTTACCACACGCTGAGGGATTCTATCACCACCAACAGCTCACCCAGTCCCCCATCCCTAAATTTTTGCCTTTCACGCCGGTCTAAGACTAGAGAGGACCCAGCAAGGCAGCCAATGTTCAACCAGCGCTCCTCTATCAGCCTGGAAAGCTCAGATGCAGGCAAGTGGGACAGGTGAGGCACAACTGCACTGCGTGCAGGATGGGCTGGGAGCCAGTTACACAGTCAGCTGGTGTGCCTGCCTCCTCTGCATGGTGATCTTTCTTTCCAGTGCTCCTGGGGCCCTGCATCCCTGTCTTTTTCCTTTGGATGAACTCCTTAGCCATCACTAGGCTGAGTCACCTTTACAATCCAAGAAAAAATTTCCGTGAAATGTAGCCCTGGACTCCGTTCTCCAGCAACCCTAAAATTGGGGGTACCTCAAGAGCATGGACCAAAACCTATTTACATTTACATTTCCTACAGCAAATTAAATATCTGATTTTCTTTAAAAAGTGAGGCATTTAAAAAGGGAAAGTTAATTTGGAAAGGCAAGATGAATGAAGAAGCACAAGAAAGTAGTATTTAATACTCGGAAGGGGTCTTAGAGATGCTTGATCCCGGTACAGGCAACTAAGTTGCAAGAGACTGGAGGATTCGGGCTCTTGTTCCTACGACAGACATCAGTAGTCAATCACTGCATTTCTTCCCATGGTAGACATTACTAGTCAATCACAGAAGTCTTTCCAACTTTTCAGATTCAATTTTGAATTAAGATTGCAACATTTTCTCAACACAGTTCCCCAGTCCAGCAAAGTTAATACTTGAGTTGAAATCTAATGCCATCTCTGATTTCTCATTACAAAAATGAACAAACGGGGACCCAGAGATTTGCTTCAGATGGTTAGTTGCAGACTGATCCCAGGACTTGCTTCATCCAATGATTGAGCTCCCGACTCCCCACCCAGGTTTTCAACGTAACGACCATGTGGGGTGAAAGGAATGGTTGAACAATAGCAGGGCAATACATATTGGCCAGAACACCAGGATGAATTTTGTTTGCTTAGAAAAAAATCACATTTATTGTTTGGGTGTGTGTGTGTTTAAAAATAATGGATGATTCTTGCAGAAAATTTGAAAACATCATAAGTAAAAGGAAAAATAGTAAAAGTCATCTATAATCCCACCTCTCAAAGGTAACTGCTATTAACATTTTGGTTTACCATTGTTACGTCTTACGGGAGCATGTATGTATGAGTATATAAACATTAAATATTTTAACAAAATTGGGCTGTAGTTATACATTTATATGTATATGTATGTGTATAAATACAGGTATATATCTTTGTTATCTGGCTTTTTTTGCTGTTATCCCAGCAAACCCTGCTGTTCAAACAGTGGTAGAGTGAGATGCAGGATAGGGATCCAGCTTCAAGTGTCAGGGAACAAGATAGATGCATGCTACTGCCTTGTACTTTGATAGTGTTCTAATTCCCCATTCTAGGACTGTTGAGTCAGAACCACATATTAACATATCAATGTTTTAGCCCATTAGCCAAAGACATTTTAAAATATTGGCATCCCAATATAGGGGTGTGTGGGGTGGGGGGAAGCCAGTGCTCTCATATTTGGCTTGAAGAAGTGTACATTAGTACAACTTGTCTAGGTGGATATTTGTCAATATGTATCAAAAAACTTGAAAATGCACATTTCCTTAGCTTTAGAAATTGCACTTTAAGAAAAATCATGTAGAGGAAACAGGCAATATACAACTGAATATTAAATACATAAATATATATGAACATAAAATATATAAATGTACACTGAAGCAGTCATTCTGATAACAAAGAGTTAGAAATAATTTAAATATCCAACAATATGCTAGAGTACAATGCAGCCATTAGGAAGTTGTTAACTACTAACAAATGCAGCAGAAATTAGCACAACATTGTAAATCAACTATACTTCAATAAAAAATAAATAAAAGTTTTTAAAAATAAAATAAATTACTAACAAATGTTGGAGAGGATGTGAAGAAAAGGGGGCCTTTGTGCACAGTCGGTGGGAATGTAAATTGGTGCAGCCACTGTGGAAAACAGTATGGCAGTTTCTCAAGAAACTAAAAATAGAACTACCATACCACCCAGCGATTCCACTCCTAGGTATTTACCCAAAAAAACCCCCAAAACACTAATTCAAAAAAGATACATGCACCCAATGTTCATAGCGGCATTGTTTACAATTGCCAAGATATGGAAGCAACCTAAGTGTCCATCGACAGATCAATGAATAAAGAAAATGTGGCATATATATGCAATGGACTACTACTCAGCCATAAAAAAGAATGAAATTTTGCCATTTGCAACATGGGTGGACTTGGAGGGTAGTATGCTACGTGACGTAAGTCAGAGAAAGACAAATACTGTATGATATCACTTATATGTGGAATCTAAAAAATAAAACAAACTAGTAAATATAACAGAAAAGAAACAGACTCACAGAAATAGAGAACAAACTAATGGTTACCAGTGGGGAGAGGAAAGAGGGGAGGGGCAAGATAGGGGTAGGAAATTAAGAGGTACAAACTATTATATATAAAATAAGCTACAAGGATATATTGTACAACACAGGGAATACAGCCAATATTTGATAATAACTATAAATGGATAGTTTATCCATTTAAACCTCTAAAAATTGTGAATCACTATGTCATACACCTGAAACATAAAATATTGTACAACTATACCTAAATGAAAAAAAACAACTAAAAGACATTGGCTAAGAATATATAAAGTGTTTATAACATATTGCTGAGTTATGGCAAGCAGATTATAAAGCAGTGTGCCCAGGCTGATCCTGTTACTGTATACATGTGAATGTGTCTGGGTAGGTGTGTTCACATGTAATTATGTCTGTATGTCTGTATGTGTATATGGGTGTGTGTGTGTGTGTGTGTGTGTGTGTGTGTGTGTGTGTGTTAGGCTGGAAGTAAATACCTCAAATGAGCAGCTTTTTCATGAACAGCATGGCAAAATGATGGATGATTGTTTTTCTTTGGGCTCTTCTGTATTTATCATATTTTCATCAATGAATATGTATTACTTTGGTAATTTGAAATAAAAAAGTGTTTAAAAAAGCACCAGCCCATTTGCCACCTGACAGATGGAAAACTGTTCCAGCACAGAGAAACACAATTGCTTTAAAGTTTTAGAATTAAAATTAATATTTTTTTAAAAAATCAGATTTGAGTCCAAAGAGTGAGCTACAGACAAGATAATCGAGGTGCCCCTGTGGATTCCAAACTCGTGTAGTTTTAGATAAACATCAGACTCATTTCAACTCACTATTTGCTAAAATGAATGTTTTTTGAAACAAACTCTTCCGATTCCAAATCACATTGATTTAAATGAACATCTTTGCTTTCCAGTCTGCTCTCTTTACCAGGCTCTTCTCGGTGATCAGATGGGCCCCATCTGCCATTTTGCATCAGGCCAGCTTAGGACAATTGTCTATAAAACTTGTAAAATACCTAATAAAATCTGATTAACTGAAAACCTTAATTAATCAGACCTGTGGGGCTTTGTTATTAGGAGAAAGATCAAGGGAAGACAAAATAAAATATTAGGGCCGTGAAACCAACAAAAAGCCCCTAAAGCTCAGCTTTGCACATGTGCTTTTTACCTTCTCCACTTCCAGACGAATCTTAAAAATCCAAGCGAAAAGAAACCCCCAAAAGCAAATAAAAGAAAATTAACATAGCCTACAATCTCTTCACTTTGATTCGGCCACCATTTGTGATTCTGCACGTTTTCCATGTTACGAGTCTTCAATGCATACGCAAAACACATGCGTGCACGTGTAAACTGTCGACTGAGCACAGCATGAGAGCTGTGAGTTAACTTATTTTTTTTTTTTTTGCGGTACGCGGGCCTCTCACTGCTGGGGCCTCTCCCATTGCGGAGCACAGGCTCCGGACGCGCAGGCTCAGCGGCCATGGCTCACGGGCCCAGCCGCTCCGCGGCACGTGGGATCTTCCCGGACCGGGGCACGAACCCGCGTCCCCCGCATCGGCAGGCGGGGTCTCAACCACTGCGCCACCAGGGAAGCCCATGAGTTAAGTTTTATTTGGGGCAAAATGAGGACTACAGCCCGGGAGACAGCGACTCAGCTCTGAGGAACTGCTCCAAAGAGGTGGGGGGAAGGTCAGTATTATCTATGTTTTAGTGAAGGGGGTATGTTCAGTCAAGCGCACATCTTGGCAGAGGCTAGCTGGTAGTCACGAAGAGCAGATGTCACTAATGATTTTAGTGCTCTTCTAGATAGGAGGAGGCGCAAGAATTTGGGCTCATAAAGTCTTCTCCTGAAAATATCTGTCTGGAAGGCCTGTCCTGCCAGTTTTTCCCTGAGCATAGAGCACCTCATTCCTGATCTCCGCCCTGAACTTCTTTCAGGGCGTGTTGAAGGTCAGCTGCTGCAGTGTCTAGGGACTTAATCCTTGTAGAGGCAGATGGCAAGTGCTAATTTTTAGTTGGCAACACACACACACACACACACACACACACACACACACACACACACATCTGGTAGTAGGGTGATGGCTGGGGTTGCTCCCTTCCTGGTGGAAGTTTGTAACTGGAGTATTATGTTTGAAATGTGTTGATAATTTTTAGTTTCTGGAGGTGGACACATCGTTTCTCCTTTGGAGTAGACTTCTAATATTTTCAGAAAATGTCCCAGTCTGGGCTCTTCAGTTACACAAATGTAAAGAACTTACCTAGGATACTGAGAGAAAACGGCAAGGTCACCATATGAGACCGCAGCTGTGTAGCGTGACATGGCTACTGATGGAAACAAGGCCATTCTTTAGCCCTTAATGCATCGGAGAAACGATTTTTATTTAAATGACAGTTTGGGTTGGACTGTTGGTGTTCCTTTCGTTGTGTTATTTATAGTTATATAGCTGGCTTTAGCAGTTGTGCTGACAACCGCTGTTTTTGCTTTTTTTCTGGGTCAGAGAGGTCAGAACAAACCCTGTGTGCCCGTAGACATGTGCGGTGTGAGTCTGTGGGTGGGTGGGGGTGGGGGGGGTGGAACCCCAGAAGGAAAGAGATCCCTTCTCTTTCAGTCTTCTGGGGTGGGCATGAGAGTCAGCTCTAGCACCAGGGAGGGGCCACCTTACCTCATTAGGGCTGGAGGAGGGCTGGGCTGGTGTCTGCCCTGGGCTGGTGCCTGTGGGGCCTCCCAGGCTCTAAGCACAGACCCTGAGGGGGGCTTTGGGCCAGTGAATCCCAGCGGGCTGTAGCGCCCTTAGCTGCCAAGGCTTTTGCTGTGCTTGACTCTGGGTTATTCCCCCAAGCATTCAGCAAAGACTTGCTGAACACCTGAGCTTGGATTTACGCAGATGGAGCAGCTAAGGGAGGGGCCCTGCTTGGAGCCAGTGGCTTAGAAAAGAGAGCCACTTCCCAAAACAGCTGCCAGAGGTGACCTACAGGGCTTCGAAGCTGTACTTACTGCAGCAAAGCAAGGCTGCTGCAGGAGGAGCGGGCAGGTCGGATCTGTGAAGTTGCCAATCATTCCCTAGCTCTTGAGAATGACCTTGGAAGGGAAAAGGAAAGAGAATGGATTTCCTGTCATCTTTGGGGTGGGGAGTCTGGGATCATTATAATTTGGATATAAAAGGAAATGTAAACGACTTTTGTGCTCCAGCTGGGAAGTGGGTGGCATGTACTAATAATATGCATATTCTTATTAAAAAAAAAGAGGGAAATACATTACATTGTATTTTATAACCTGATTGTTTTGCTTAAGACTATGTTATAAAAAATTTCCCATAACATTAAATATTTTTTACATGACATTTTATAAAATGGCTGCCACGTATTCGAATGCATGGATGTACCATGATTTATTCAAACAATTTATTTCCAGTGTCACTATTATAAGCTATACTGCAATAAATATCTTTACTGCTAAATCTTTAAATACACCCATGACTCGCTATTTAGATTAAAACATTTGAAGCAAAATTTTCAGGTCAAAGGATAGGCACTTTCAACATTTGGCCCCGTTGTCCTGCGCAAAGACTGTATTTCCACTGGCAGCCCTGAACCCTTAGCAATTCTGGCTATTGTTTCATTAAAAAATTTTGTGACTTTTGATGGCAAAATAAAAAGGGCATCTCCTGGCAGTGGTGTATGTCTTCCCAGATGCAGGCAATTGGGGGTGCATCCTCTGTGGAGAATTTTAAAACAATAATGAAATATGCTTTTTATTAGCACCATACGTCAGCAATACTAAACATTATCATTGATAAATACTCCTCAAAGACAGCTTTTGGGGTTCTAATTTCTAAACAATTGTCATGGTTATTGTTGTTTCAATACCTTATATGTTACCTTAAAATTAGTGCATTTTTATTACTTATCCTTTAATATAAATTGTATTCTATATGGGAGTTAATTTGGAGAACTCCTGGTTATGTGATTGTTCCCAGTTTGGGACACATGTCGGGCAGCTACTCAGGTTCCTTTCAAGATTAAATTCATGATGGCTTGCAGTCCTTCGAGTGTACTTGGGGCACAGTTCCTCTCCCCAGCCAGATGGCTGGGTTTGAACAGAAGTTTGAAATAATGATTTGAAATAAACAATGATAGCACAGAACTTGAATGACTTCATTCTGCTGTGACCACTTGGAATTTGCATTTGTGTCTAAATTTAAAAGGAAACAAAGTACAGTGTAGTAGTTTAATTTTGAAAGTGCAAATTTTAGTTCGTGCCTGAACTATTTCACTGAATTTAAATACGATCTTTAAAATCTTGGAAATCTGTTCTCCTTTGTACATTGTTCATTGTTTAGAAATGAAAAAACAGGTCAAGAAAATAAAACATTACTGAACAATTAGTTACGGGACACTTATTTTCATAAAACATTATTAGTTCAAACTGTTATGTAAATATAAAAACTGTTGAATAAACAGTTGAGCATTTTTCTGTTTTTGTGCTGTAATACTTTAAAAAATTTTATTTATATATTATATGTACAAAGTTCAATAAAAGAAAAATGTCAATGTCTGCATTTCTCTTCTGGCCATTGTTATTATTCATTTTATTTCATGACTGTTACTGAAAAGAATTTTGCCCTGTAAAGGGGGTTTAAGCAGTGGCCTGCTTCAAGCAGGACTGGCTATACCACTTCAACGGCCTAGTGCAAGATCCTTTGCTCAAAAAATGATTAAGAATTTCAAGATGGAAACAGTAGTAGAGCATTAAATGCTCTAACGCTTAGAGCATTAAGCAAGTTTGGAGCCCTTCTGAACATGGGCGCTGTGTGACTCAAAGACCACACACCCACAAAGCTGGCCCTGACTCTTGAGTGTCCAGTATGCTGGGAATGCCATTGCCCCCAGGTTGGTTCCCATCCTTGACTAGAGGTGAGGACCCATATTTGCTGCCCCTCCTCCCAGCCATCAGAGCAGAGCTTCAGCTCAGCAGGGTGGCTCCAGCACCCTTCACATTCTCCATCATCCTGAACTTGAACAGGACTCTGGGGGAATCGTAGGCATGGACTCGTTTCTGTGTCCCCTGTTTCTTGGTTTGTTTGTAGGGAATAGACTCCAGCCTCCATGACCTTCCCTGAATTCCAAAGGGCAAGTTCAAACAGTTGCTAATCAGGGAAGGGAGGGGATGCACAGACAAGAGAGGAGCAGTCAAAAAACAATAGTGTACCATATGGTCACCTAATCTATGACAAAGGAGGCAAGAACATACAATGGAGAAAAGACAGCCTCTTCAATAAGTGGTGCTGGGAAAACTGGAGAGCTACATGTAAAAGAATGAAATTAGAACACTCCCTAACACCATACACAAAAATAAACTCAAAATGGATTAAAGACCTAAATGTAAGACCAGACACTATAAAACTCTTAGAGAAAACATAAGAAAAACAGTCTTTGACATAAACCACAGCAAGATCTTCTTTGACCAACCTCCTAGAGTAATGAAAATAAAAACAAAAATAAACAAATGGGACCTAATTAAACTTAAAAGCTTTTGCACAGCAAAGGAAACCATAAACAAGACAAAAAGACAACCCTCAGAATGGGAGAAAATATTTGCAAATGAAACAATGGACAAAGGATTAATCTCCAAAATCTACAAACAGCTCATGGAGCTCAATTTCAAAAAAACAAACAATCCAATTAAAAAATGGGCAGAAGACCTAAATAGACATTTCACCAAAGAAGACATAGAGATGGCCAACAAACACATGAAAGGATGCTCAACATCACTAATTATTAGAGAAATGCAAATAGAAACTACAATGAGGTATCAACTCACACCGGTCAGAATGGCCATTAATAAAAAATCTACGAATAATAAATGCTGGAAAGGATGTGGAGAAAAGGGAGCCCTCCTACACTTTTGGTGGGAATGTAAATTGATACAACCACTATGGAGAACAGTTTGGAGGTTCCTTAAAAAACTAAAAATAGAACTACCATACGACCCAGCAATCCCACTTCTGGGCATATACCCTGAGAAAACCATAATTCAAAAAGAACAGATGAATGGATAAAGAAGATGTGGCACATATATACAATGGAATATTACTCAGCCATAAAAAGAAACAAAATTGAGTTATTTGTAGTGAGGTGGATGGACCTAGAGTCTGTCATACAGATTGAAGTCAGAAAGAGAAAAACAAATACCATATGCTAATGCATATACACGGAATCTAAAAAAAATAAGTGGTACCGATGAACCTAGTGGCAGGGCAGGAATAAAGACGTAGACAGAGAATGCTCTTGAGGACACGAGGGGGAGGGGGAAACTGGGGTGAAGTGAGAGTAGCATGAACACATATACACTACCAAATGTAAAATAGTCAGGTAGTGGGAAGCAGCCGCATAGCACAGAGAGATCAGCTCGGTGCTTTGTGACCACTTAGAGGGGTGGGATAGGGAGGGTGGGAGGGAGGCTCAAGAGGGAGGGGATATGGGGATATATGTATGCATATGGCTGATTCACTTTGTTGTACAATAGAAACTAACACAGTATTGTGAAGCAATTATACTCCAGTAAAGATCTATTTAAAAAAAAAAAAAAAAAGAAAAGAAACAATAGTGCAGCCTTGGGACAGGATCCTGGTTCTACCTCAAGGGATACACATAACAATATCTTTGACCTCTTCTGCAGAACTAAAACCCCCAACAAATGGAAGATGTCAGCATTCTTCATTCCAGAGAAGACCACCTGAGGCCAGATTAAAGGAACCAGAGAAGCTCAACGAGAGATTACCTGAGGGACTTCCCAGGCGGTCCAGTGGTTAAGACTCCACGCTTCCACTGCAGGGGGCACGGGTTCGATCCCTTGTTGGGGAACTAAGATCTTGCATGCTGTGCAGCGTAGCCAAAAAAAAAAAAGAGAGAGAGAGAGAGAGTACCTGAGACCAGATTAAGGAGTGCAGGCCCTGCACATACCTTAATCTTATCAGCAACTCTTCCCTTGAACTATTGCTATAAAACGCCTCAACAAATCCTCCCGGGTTGGGACACACAGATTTCGAGGGCAGGAGCCCAATGTGTCTCCCTTTGCCTAGCAAAGCAATAAAGCTATTCTTTTCTACTTCACCCAAAACTCTGTCTCTGAGATTTGATTCGGCACCAGTGCACAGAGGCCAAGTTTTCGGCATCAGTCCCCCACTGGTGAAATCAGCTCATCCTTCTCACCCCCAGCTGCAACCAAAGTGCAGAGACAACCATGAAACTTTTGAAAAGTTGATTTCCCAGAACTGCCCACTCCCAGATCTTTTTGAAAAAAAATTATTTTACCAAATGAATAGTTCTTACGCTATTGCATCTCTGGAAAAACTGTTGGGTAGTTGTTTCCTTGTCTGTGATCTCTTTGGGGATGAGTTTTATGCCAAATCTGTACTGGGTAGAGAGAGGTAAAATTTGACCTACTCATTTCCTTGCACACCATTGTAAGAAAACACTAACGACGGTTTGGATGCCACAAAACTGTGATTGTTTGAAGATAAAGCAATGGTGATGAAGGTAAGAAATTTTTATTTAAGTGCATATTGAGGTCCAATTCCCAGACATAGGAGGGAAACAAAGACAAATTAGCACAGTCCAGCCCTCCAAGGAGGAGAGGGCTCCTTACACAGTGGAGGGATAGCCCTCCTCAGAAGCAAGCAGAGACTCACGGGAGAAGGGGCAAGAGGGAGGTGGTGGCTTCTCTGTTGCCCCGATTTGATGGAAGAGGCTGTGAGACAGTAAATGTCTCTTGGCCTTGATATTCCTGTCTGTAAAAGAAGCATCTATAAAATGCTCCAAACTTCATAGGTCGCTAGCGAGAAATAACTAATAAAAACCCACTGTGATTCTTAAAGTGCATTTGACACAAACTGAAACTATACAAAGGAATGTGCTTCTTGGGTTTTCTTGTGAAAGGCTGGGGGTAAGTGAACCATAGCCTTTGCAAAGAGGCCACAAGAGTATTTCTGAGACAAGAGTCTTGTTTTCATGTACATAAAGGGATCATCTCCTTGAAGTCAAGAATCCCTGATGTGCTGGATCAAGTGCTGCTGATATGCCCATTTGGAGCTGGTAAGAAAGTCAAACAGGGATTTCAGAAGATTTGTCATCGTAATTTAAGATAAACCAGTGACGCAAATGAAGCTTCCATTTAACTCCAAGTGCCGATTGTGTATTGTGGTCGCGGGGTTCCACCCTGCCCTGCATATCCTTGAGAATGGAGCCCCTCCCTGGATCCAGCTCACAGGTGACAGAGACTCTGCCACTCAGACACTGGTCTATCCCCGAGCCCAGTGTGCCTCTGGTATATGCGTGAGCGGGCCCTTGCAGCCATGGAGAGGGAGTTGATTTCAGGGATGTCTGCTCCAGGACAAGAAATACCCTTCTAGTGGAAGCCCTTACAGACAGGTGAAGTCTGCGTGATTTGGGGATGCTTCATCAATGAAGCTCAGAGCCTGGCGCCATGGGACTAAATCCTGAGCTCACCACCGTACTACCCTGAGACCATGGGCAAGTTACATTCTAAATTTCACATCCCTTGCCTGCAAAATGGATGTAATCATAATATCTACTTCAACACCTGACATGTAGTAAGTGCTTAATAATTATTAGAAGAAAAGTAAAGCTTTTTTTTCCACTTAAAACTAAGGCAGAGGAAGTGCACTTAATGCCACTGAACTGTACACTTAAAAAATAAGTAAAGTGGGCTTCCCTGGTGGCGCGGTGGTTGAGAGTCCACCTGCTGATGCAGGGGAGGCGGGTTCATGCCCCGGTCCGGGAAGATCCCACATGCCACGGAGCGGCTGGACCCGTGACCCATGGCCACTGGGCCTGCGCGTCCGGAGCCTGCGCTCCGCGATGGGAGAGGCCGCAACAGTGAGACGCCCGCGTACCGCAAAAAAAAAAAAAAAAAAAAAAAAGTAAAGTGATAAATGTTATGTACATGTTACCACAATAAAAATTGTTTTTAATTAAAATTTTATGGGAAATGATGCTTTCAGCTATGATAGTGTAACAAGGATTGGATTTGCTCTCCTTCCTTAACTAAAAATGTGGATAACACATATGAAAAAACACTTTTCAGATGTTAGACAATAGGCAGTAAAGAAAGTGATCCCTGAGAGAAGAGAAATAAATAAGGGGAGTGAATTTCAAGATACAGCCAGGGAGGGAAGCCCAAACAGAGCCTGATGGTCTTTCTGAGTTGGGAGACAGAGTTGAGAATTCAAGGCTATTATAGCCTCTAGAATTCACAGGGCAGAATACCTGAGAGAAGAGAGCTGCATGGAGAGGAGAGAGCTACAAAGAGAAGGAGTGTTAAGGACCTGCAGTGGTTCTCCTTGAATGGCTGCTGATCGTTGTATGATGTGAGGAGACTACCTGAGGCTGGAAAAAGAACCAACAAACAGAGCAGACCAAAATCTCCATGGGGCTCACTCAGGGCTAAGTAGTGCATGTTCCCACGAGCCAGAATGGAAAAAAATGTCACAACACACAGGGCGAAGATAGAGGTGCTCAGAGGGCCTGTTTCAGTAGTGGGAAAAAATTTCCCTAGTCTAAAGCATGTTCTGGTCTCACCTAACAAAGCTTAAAAGCAAGACTCAAAAGGATTAAAGTAACTTAACTACATCCCAGAACAAAGTTCAAGAATATTTAGGGAGACATAAAAATACCCTGCACCCAACAACATAGCATCTGGCATTCAATTAAAAAAAAAATTACTAGGCATGTAAAGAAGCAGGAAAATATATATAACCCAAAATGAGATGAAAAATAATTCAATAGAAACAGACATGACATGATATAATTAGTAAACAAGGACATTAAAACAGTCATTTAAACTGTATTTCATATGTTTAGGAAGGTAGAGGAAAGCATGAGCATGCCAAGGAGAGACACAGAAGATAGAAAAAAAAGACCCAAATAGAACTACAAGAAATGAAAAATACAATGTCAGCAATAAGAAATACACTGGGTGAGAGTTACTGCAGATGAAACACTGCAGAGTAAGATATTAATAAACTTGAAGACATAGCAATAGAAATCATCCAAAATGAAACAGAAAAAAAACGAATGGGAAAAAACCAGCAGAGCATCAGTGATCAATGGAACAATTTCAAGCAGTGTAATATGCATGTAATTGAAGTCTCTGAAGGAGAGTGGGAGGAATGGAAAGAAATATTTGAAGAAATGATGACTAAAATTTTTCCAAATTTGAAGAAAAGTATAAACTCATACATCCAAGAAGCTCAGTGACTCCCAAGCACAAGAAACATGAAGAAAACTATACCAATGTAAACAAAAATGGAATTGTTTAGAACCAGTGATGAAGAGAAAACCTTAAAAGCAGCCAAAGGAAAAAAGTACACATTACATACAGAGGAAGAAAGATAAGGATGACCGTAGTTTTCTCACCAGAAATAATGTAAGTCAGGATACCACGGAGATATATTTTTAAAATAGTGAAGGAAAAAAAAAACACCTGTCAACCTAGAATTCTATACCCAGCAGAATTATCTTTCAAGAAACAAAAGCTGACATACTAAAGCTGAAAGAATTTATTCCAAGCAGACCTGCACTACAAGAAATGTTAAAGGAAGTCCTTTGGAAATTCCCTAGCAGTTCAGTGGTTAGGGCTCAGCACTCTCACTGCCGGAGCCCAGGTTCGATCCCTGGTCAGGAAACTAAGATCCCGCAAGCTGTGCGGCTCAGCCAAAAAATAAAGGAAGGAAGGAAGGAAGGAAGGACGTCCTTTGGGCAGAAGGAAAATGAGACAAGATGGAAATATATATATTCACACAAAGGAATGAAGAGCACTGGAAATGGCATCTGTGTGCGTGAATATAAAAGACTTTCCCCCTTACTTTGAAAATATCTTTAAAAATTAAAGCAGATGCTCTCCTCTTGCCATTTAAATTGTCCATTTTCTGGAGCAGATAATTCACAGGATTGGGACCCACAGCATGAGACTCTTCCTGCTTTTTCCTCTAGCAAATGAGGTGACAATTGGCCTCTTTGGACCTTAGTTTCCCTCACTTGTCAAATAGGGGATCCTTTGTCTCAGCCTGTTTTACAAGTGGTTGTGAAGATAAAATAAGTTAATAAATCATAAACTTTTGTAAAATTAAAGCAGCCTACAACATGACTGGTCTTGTTTTAATTTTGCAGCCCCTTCCAAGAAAACAGCTTCTCATGGTGAATCTGCCCAACTGACGCTGAAAGCTATTTCTAGGGCAGCAGATCTGTGTCCCCTCTCTCTCTCCATGGAGATTCCTCCTCCATCGTTTGGGGTAGGTGAGATCCCTCGAGAACACACCTTCCCTCATTCTGGTCAAGCCCACCCAAGAGTCCACTCACAATGAACAGCAGCGCCCTAGTGGTTCTTGCTGGCCCTGCCTGGTCAGGCTCATGGAATAATACTGTTTCCTGGCTGGGCACGGTGCAAGGAATGGAGCCTCATTGGAGTGGCAAGAAGCCAGGTCTTTCTGACTGTGGACTCTTCCTGTTTGCTCAGACCAAGGTGGCCCTGGGGTGATATGCAGGGGCTGCACCGGTGGGCAACGGATCAGACCCATGCTGAGGTTTAAGAGCAATGAGTCATGCTGGGATTGTGCCCTGGGCAGGGAGAGTTTCCTCTATCCCAGCAGATTGTTCAGAACGCTGTCCCTCCTGCTTTTGCTTCAACAAACATTTGCCGAACACCCACCACGTACCAGATTCACGGCCCCAGGCAGTCTACACGTCATTTAATTTCTTCACAACAGCCCTGGGAGGTTGGTATTTACATCCCCATTTCACAGATGAGCAAACTAAGGTTCATTTTCCTTAGCTGGTGGTACAGCTGAATCCAGCCCTTTTCTCCCCTCTCAAGTCCAAAGCTCTGGTCACCTTCCTGCATGACCTGTATGCTGGGGGCTCGCAGAGCACAGGGGACTGAGCAGGCTTCAGAAGAAGGAGCACGAGAGTAATATTGGCTAACATTTATGAAAAGGCTAGTCTGTGTGAGCCACTGTGCAAACTCTTCGCAAGAACCATCTCATTTAATCCTCACAGGCATTCTAAGAACTAAATACTAGTTTTCTCCCCATTTCACTTGCCCAGCTTGGAAGGGGTAGACTGGGCTTTGCAGGACTTCCATTATTTTGTTCCAAAGAGGCCATGGGCCTTAGGTTGGTCCCGGCAGGAGCAGATCCGGAGACAACATAGTTTACTTGGGAGGGGGTCCCAGGAAGCAGTGGGAGTAGGGAGAGTGAGACATGAAAGTGTCGGAAACCATAAGGGTATGGTATGGAGAAGGCAAATTCTAGCGGCAACCAGGCCTTCATCCCTAGGGAGAACTTTGAAACAGCAAAGGACAGTGTTTTCCAAACTTTAAGAAGCACACAGATCTCCTGGGACCCTGAAAAAAATGCAGATTCTGATACAGACGTTTGGGGTGGGGCCCAAGAGTCTGCATGCCTCACAAGCTGCCAGCGATGTGGATGCCACTGGGCCCTGGACCACACTTTGAGTAGCAAGGGTGTAGCACACACATTAGAATGACCCCATACCAGAAGGCTGAGAATGCTGGGATATTTAACTCCATTTCCCATCCAGCATTGGCTGAGGGCTGCTGGGGCCCTTCTGACCAGCCCTGGAAGGGCGTTGTGCTGCTTGAGGCCCTGTTGGCGGGGACTGGAGCCTGCATGCTAAGGGGGCCCGGGCAGGGGACACAGACAGCTTCATGACATCCTGGGATTGTCCTGATCACATGTCCTCCCCGCCCAGGTTCCTGCCTGCTGTCTGTGGGAGGGAAGCCTAATTGTGCCCATGTGTATAGATGCCGAGAGCAGCTGAGGCATCAGACAGAGCCACTCTCCAGCAGGGGCCCTGGGCTGCTCCTAGCCAGTCCAGACCCCAGAATTCCTTATGGAGGTTCCTCCACACTCCCTCAGTCACTCTGGGGCTCCAAAATAGGGGGCCAGCTTTAAAAGACCCTCCACTGATGAGTGGGGCGCTTGGGAGGGACTCAGGCCAGGATCCCTGAACACAGTCCTGCTTGGCCTGGCCTTTGTCTTGGGCCTGGCCTCCCCGCTTCTGGTAACATTGTGACCCCAGGGACTGGGCATGGTGGCCCCTCCCCACAGGGACCCAAGACCAATCCCAGATGGGCACAGCACACGGTGTTAATCAGGATGCCGGGGACGGAAGCTGGCTACTTGTAGAGCTCCTGGAGCAGGCTTGCTGTTTATTCCAGATGCAGAAAGGAGTACGTAAGATGATTAAATTGGGTCGTTGCAGAACTGCTTGGCTCCACATTTAGCAGAGACATGAAACAATTGTAGAAAAGTTGTAGGGCAGCAGGCTCCCGTGTCAGCTCGCAGCTCTTGATGGGTTACTGAGAACATTCCCCTCCATTCTTTAATTCATCTCCACCTTCTGCCACATGCCTGCAGTACATGTCAGGTGGCTGAGGATTGTTCTTGCTTTTGTTTTTGCTTGTGTTTGGGTGTTTTAAGACTAGGCTTCTGGTATAATTACCCCTCCTTCTCATCTCCCCAAACTCATTGCTTTGGGTCCTTTATCTTAATTGCAGTTTGTTGATTCATATCTTGCTTGGTTCCAAAAGGGAATTGAGGTAGTTTATTTTCATACTAAAGGAACAATAAAACAAGCCATCATTAAGCAGAAGAGAAGAGGAAAATGTAAAAAAGAGAAAGGAGAAAAAGTGTGCCAAAAACCCTTGGCTGAGGGAAGTTGCAGTAGTGAAACCCAAGCTTCCTTGCTGTCTGAAAAAAAGTGAAGGAAAATATATACTATGTATATTTCATTGTATACAAGTTCATGGTGGGGGGAATAAACAAACACTCAACTGATTCTTGGCTCTGAGCTTTGAGAAGATTTTATCATCATGGGGGTTTTGGCTGGGGTCCTTGAGTAACTTAAGGAACAATACCTTAAATGTCATTCTCAAACACAGAAGAGTTCCTTTTATTGACAGTTCCTTATATCACTTCTTAAAACAAGCAAGGTTTCCTTAAAGGAATTTATGAAGCTATCTTATCATAAATAAAGCCAAGAATTTAAATGTTTTATTTAAAAAGATTTTGTTCATAATACTAATAATGTGATTAGTACATATGCGCGTTAGCCAGATAATCTCCAATGGCAGCAAGACTGGCCACCAGTAAAGAGGCAGCCCAAGTGGTTGATGGCTGTGTTGGTTTCCTAGGGCTGCCACTACAAAGCACCAGTGCCTTAAACAACAGAAGTGTATTGTCTCACAATTTCAGAGGCTAGAAGTTCAAGATCAAGGTGTCACTGGGGCCATGCTCCCTCTGAAGGCTCTAGGGAAGGATGTGCTCCAGGCCTCTCCCCAGCTTCTGGTACTTCCTTGGCTTATGGCAACATAACTCCAGTCTCCACACAGTGTTCTCCCTCTGCGTCTGTCTCCACATTTTCCCTTTTTATAAAGACACAAGTCATATTGGATTAGGGGCCCACCCTACTCCAGTAGGACTTCACCTTAACGAATTCTATCTGCAATGACCCTATGTCCAAACAAGGTCACATTCTGAAGTGCTGGGGGTTAGGAATGCAACATATGAATTTTCGTAACTGTGGCCAAGGACATGGGTGACCCTGAAATCAAGTCACAGGGACCGGGCTGTTCTCTTGGATGGAAAAGGTGACATGTTACTGAGCTGAAACCGAACTGAACGTCTCATGTCGAGGCTGGAGGGAAACCTTATAATCGGAACTGCAAGATTTCTCCTGGAGCCTGGAAAAAGAGAAAGCCAAACAGCAAGAATCTGTCCGTGTTTATCCAGCCCCAGCCAAGAGGGAGAGTCAGCAAACCTGGGGATTCTAGCAACCTGGCCTCCAGAGTGCCCACCAGGCTTTTCCTTGGTTTTGATGAAATCTCTCTCAAGATCTTCTTGGTTCTAGTTTTGAGCTCATCAAATTCACTACTTCACTTCCTCAGGAACCCTAATACACGACCTACAGTATGGATCTGGGGTCAGGGTTCTTTGGACTGCAGAGGGAATATACAGTCTCCCGCCTCCCCCCACCCCAAAAACGACTCTGTTGTCAATTCACCTTGACAGTATTGTTTATCCATCAGTCTTTTGTGACCCTAGTTAATGGTAGTCTGTCCTGCCGCACCCTGTCCCTTGGGAGCAGCTGCCAAATCCAGAGACCAATTCCCTGGAGATGCTAATTCAGAGAATAGAAAGGAAAAAACAAGGCTTGAGAGGAGGGGGGAGGAGTGGAAGGACATAGAGAGAGGGCACTGGAGTAGAGCTGGTGGAACAGGTGGAGAGTAAACAAACGTCCTGTGGGCTGAAGTGGAGAGATGTTCCTGTGTACGTGGCAGTGGGGGGCAGGGACGTGGCAAATTAAAGGCTTTAAAACAGCACTGGGTGCAAGAAAATTGGGGGGAGAGGAAAGGTGCTATGAAAAGCATTAATGCCGCATATATTTTGCTTGTTTGTTGTTGTTTTTTAAAGAGATACCAATTAAAAATTGGAATTCCTAGGGGTTTTGTTCGTCGCTTGCTTTTTGTTGCTGTTACTGTCGATGATTTTTGGCTATTTGACAGGACTTCTTTGAAAGCAACTCATAGGACGGCACTGTGCAAGAGAAACAGAACCTGAGCCACATGTGTAAGTTAAAATTTTCTGGTAATAGCCACTTAAAAAAAAGGAAATAAAGGTGCAAGGGATTTTAATAATATATTTTATTTAATACAATATATCCAAATATTACTGCAAAATGTAATCAATATTTTATAAGATTAATGAGATATTTTAAATCCTCTTTTTCATATTGAGTCTTTGAAATCCAGTGTACTTAGAGCACATCTCAATTTGGATTCCACATTTCAACTACTCTAGAGTGGCCATATATGGTTTGTGGCTCTTATATTTGTCAGTGCTGGCACAGATATAGAGGCTACACCGTGTAGTTCTGGGATTCCTAATGATAACATAATAATAATAGCAATAATAATAGTCACTTCTTGAGCCTCTTCGATGGGACACGTGCCATACTAATCCTCTTTGTCATGCATCATCTCAGGTAATCCTTTTTTTTTTTTTGCGGTCCGCGGGCCTCTCACCGCTGTGGCCTCTCCCGTTGCGGAGCACAGGCTCTGGACGTGCAGGCTCAGCGGCCATGGCTCACGGGCCCAGCCGCTCCGCGGCATGTGGGATCTTCCCGGACCGGGGCACGAACCCGCGTCCCCTGCATCGGCAGGCGGACTCTCAACCACTGCGCCACCAGGGAAATCCCCAAGAATGTTAACTTAAGCGTGAGTATAACCTCCTTCTGAATTTTCTTAATCGGCGCTTGAACTTTTCACTCCGAAGGGGCTAGTTATTGCCAATAAATATGAGAAAATATTGAGTAGTTTCCCTGCCAATGGGTCAGGATGGGTTAGATGACATTTTCAGTCTGAAAGAAATGGTCTAGTAGAAAGGATTAAGTATCAAAAAGTTATGGCTTTTGTATTGTGTGACTAGAGCCCCTGATAATCAGTGTGCATGGCATGCCCCCTCTGAGCGCTGAGTGGAGTTTGCTGCCACGGTCCACCTGTGGGCAGGAGTCTGAACACAATGAACCTTCTCAGGTCTATGGGTCCATGTTCAGTGAGTAAGAGTTTCAGGGAAAGGACTAGACTGATAATCAACTGAATGCTTCATGCATTTTTCTGCACATCCTTGTTCTCCCATAATGGTGGCAGAATTACTAAAATAAAGCAAGAGGATGCTGAGCCGCTTGGATTCTCCAATCTTCGCTCTTACAGCAATTTTGAGAAGGGAGTGATGAAGGCTAGGTGGTGGGGAGAGAAAGCAGGGAGGGGGGCAGGGTGAGGTTGAATGCTTGCTTATAGATCGAGAACTTGAAGCATTGTGTGGAAGAGGAGGACACACCCAATTATTGTATCATAGAGCTGGTAACCAGTAGCAAGGATCACTTCAGTAAGAAATCATTCTCCCATGGGAGGGATGGCCATGTCTGCAAATGGCAAACAGGCTCTTATCTAATTCCTCACCAGCCAACAGAGGTGAGAAGAGGAGAGATGAGAGGAAGAGGGAGACAAAAGCTGCATTGATCTTCGCAACAAGTATTTTTATGTCTTGAAAAGGCCACCCACTACTGAGAAGTTTGGGGAAAAATATACCAGCCGCCAGTGAGATACCCATTACTTGGTACAGCTGCATTTTTGGAGGTGATCATATTTGAAGGTAGGAACCAGATTTTTCGTCTTCATCCCCAGAGCCATCAGGATTGGCAAAAAGTTGCTGAAAAACAAGGGTGGGTTGGCTATGACTGTGAAGGAGAGAATCTATTTTTAAATTTCCTTCACCTATTCCTTCTTTAATTTCTTCTCTATTCGTTCATGTTTTGGGGAGCCTTCTCAGACTACTGAAGTTCTGGACGCTTAACTATATATGCCGTGCCGGATAGTGTCAAGTATTTAAAAAGAAATAGGTGTCAGAAGCAACCAAACTCAAGTTCTGAGTTTGTTTTAAAAAGGAAGACCATTATTTTAGATGCATTTGACTATGTTTAGAGACTCACTACCGGCTAGATATGGCAGTGCTCTAAATGGGCTTGCACATGGAGTGAAGGAATACCACCCAGCATTATGCTGAAACTTCTTGATTGTAAACAGGAGAAGACTGTCTACAAACTTCAGATCTATAGTCTCAATGCTGTCCTTGGGCAAAATTCTGGGACGGATTATTACAAGAATGGTTTGTAAGCTCTTGGCAAGGAAGCCAACTTGAGCTCACTAAGATATAGTCAGTGAACGGATGGATGAAGATGAGGATGAATAAATTGTGGCTGCTTTTCATATGAGGGGTATATGTTCCTTAAAATCTCATACTATTTAATACATGCATAAATCAAGACTAATTCCCCCCATAGGAATAAAGTAAGATTTACATTATTTCAAGGTCTGTACATTAAGTGAAACTTTTTTCTTCTCCGTTGCCTTATTTCAAATTTGCGTAATGCACATTAGCGTAGAGTAGGACTCTATTTCCTTTTTCATAAAGGAAGGCTATGGACTTATACTTGGAGATCAAGGGTGTACTTGACAAATTTTTGACTGGATGGAGACATGTAGGCTTCATATATCTTCATAAAGCCAAGTAGACATATAACTAGTTGAATGATTGCCTTCTAAACGGGATGACTGAAATGAAAGTTGACTTACAAGGGGGTCTCCAGAACCATGCTACATGGCTCCAGCTTTGTCCTAATCAGCAAACAAAAGACAGTTTCCAATTTGTGATCCAATGACGCCTGCAGGGAAAGCAAGTTTTTCCGATGGAGCCTCATACCCCCACCCCACTGCTAATCTCAACCGGCCTTGAACAATGGACCAAATCCAAGGAGGTGACATTTAACAGAGATAAATATAAAGTCCAGCACTTTGATCCAAAATGAACATCTGGAGAAGCACACCAACAGCTGCGACTTAGTTGTTTTAGTTAATAGCAAGTTCAACGTGAATCCGCGGTGTGATACTGACTTCTGAAAAAAAAAAAAAAGAGTTTAGCCTTTGGTTACATTAATAGAGGATCTAGAATGAAGAAAGTGACAGTTTCTCATTATCAAACTGTACTCAGTTCTGACTACAAACTGGAACATGTCCAGAAGAGAGAAAGAATAGACGGAACTTGGAATATTTATTCTGGAAAAGACTTTGGGAAGAAAGTATTCAAACATATAAATGGTTGCCATGTAGAAGATGAGTTAGGTTTGCATCTTTGTGGCTTTCCAGGCTAGTTCAAGGAACTCCAGCCAAACGTTTTAGGGGGTGGAATTTGTCTCAATATAAGGACAATTAGGGTGTCTGAAGAAGAGGACCATCTGGGGACAGCTGATGTGTTTGGTCATCATGGCACCATTTAATGGCTAATCAGGAACACTGCTAGAAAAGAGACTATGAATGTCATTTCTTTCTCCTCAACTCTTGAAGAGTCAGTTACAGATGATTCAGAAAGAAGAAAATAACTGGCCAGTAAATGATGGGAAATCATGTAACTTTGCTAGTAATTAAATGAAAACTCAAACAGTAATAAATTGTCAATTAAACCTCAATTTTAAAAAAACAGCAATAGGGCTTCCCTGGTGGCGCAGTGGTTGCGCGCCCGCCTGCCGATGCGGGGGAACCGGGTTCGCGCCCCGGTCTGGGAGGATCCCACGTGCCGCGGAGCGGCTGGGCCCGTGAGCCATGGCCGCTGGGCCTGCGCGTCCGGAGCCTGTGCTCCGCAACGGGAGAGGCCGCAACGGAGGGAGACCCGCATACCACAAAAATAAATAAATAAATAAATAAATAAACAGCAATAAAATACGACTTTTGTCTGGTAGCAAAAATTAAAGAGAAATATAAATTCCAGTGTTGGTAAGGGTGCAATGAAATTGGGGTTTTCATTCATTGCTGTTGGCACTGATGCCTTTCGGAAAGCCTGGATATAAAGCGCTGTAATAGTGATAATACTTTTGTTCCAATAGTCCAACAGGCTATCTAACCAAAAGACAAGTTGAAAGTATGCAAATAGCCACTTGCCTGAAGATCTTCATTGTGGTATTACTTAAAATAGAAAGAAGCTGTAAGCAATTTAAACAATGAAAAGGAAGGTAACAGTTGAAGATGACAGGTCACCTACTCAATAGAGTGTGATATATCATTTACAAAGATAGTCATTTTCACTACAGCTGTAGGCAAAATGCATAGGACATGATATTAAGTGTGTATGTATAGGGAATTGTCAGCTATGAAATTCTAGATATGTGATGATTATAATTACATACCAAATAGATGGATATAGCAAAAGATAAGAAGGAAAATTTCCTCTTGAGTCCAGGTCTGCCACTAGCCAGCTGTGTCATCTTGGGTAAATCCCTTAACTTTTTTGTGCTTCAGCTGCCAGGTCTATAAAACAGGGTGTTTGCACTCAACGGTCCCCAATGTCCCTTCCAGTTTTATGATGTGACTAGAATGGACCCATTTGATGAAGAAACTGCATCCCAGTGGGATTAAGACATCAGCCACTGTCTTGTTTTCAGACTTCCCTCATCATACAGTGCTTCATCCATATTACATATTTTTAGAAATCAGTTTTGAGATGAGTAACAGATGAGAAAAAATAGAATTCCTTGATTCTTCTCAAATAACTTGCTGCATTTTGAAGGAGATTTAGCCATATGTTCCATAAGTACTTTACTATGGGGTAACATAAAACATTAGGAAACTTTATCCCAAAATGCCCCAGAATGATTGCAACTCAAGATACCGTGTTTGAGTATTATTTAAAGCACTGTTCTGGGTTTATTCACACCAAACAAAGGGAAGAGGTGGACGTTCAATAAGCTGATTTATTCACTTATATTTGAGTCTTTTAAAAAACGGTCCTCTAGGTGGTCACAAAGCACAGGGCTGATCTCCCTGTGCTATGCGGCTGCTTCACTTTGTTATAAAGCAGAAACTAACACACCATTGTAAAGCAATTATACTCCAATAAAGATGTTAAAAAAAAAAAAAGCGGTCCTTACCAAGTTCCTGAACCCCTGGTTTTGTATCCCAATCGATTTAAAAATGGTCAAAACACATTTATGTTTGTGTACTTACAAAACCATTTGATTCCTAGGGGATCTGAGAAGCAGGGTGACAGACATGAGCTTTCAGGTGAGAAACAAAAGCCTCCTAGTCATGCCAGACTCCCTCTGAAATTGTCCTCATCTGTTCAGAACTTTCTAGAAGGATGGTGACTTCTTAGTTCAGAACACTTCCTTTCATCAGGCAGAGCAGTCAAGCAGCACCCCTGCTCACCTTCACTCATCCCACCAGTGCAGCATCAACACGCCAAATGGCCTTTGTGGTCCCTGAGGTACTGGGGCGCGGGTGGTGGGTGGGTAGTTTCACTGCTCTGAGGATTCATACAACTTCGCAGACAGTGTTGTCTGATGTTTTCAGAAAATATTCCGTTTTCAATTGTCCAGGAAGAATTTTTAAGTAGCAGAGAGAGCCCACATCTAGATTACCTAAACATTAGAGGAGAGCTTGCATTTTACTTAAATATGCAAATGAGGCATCTATCCAGCACATAATTACATCCTCAAGGCAGAGTCCAGAATCTTGTAGTTTTGCTCAAAGGAAACACAAAACATTAGACATACAGTTCCGCAGCCAAATGCACGGCACAGAATCGCAAATGCTGCTATCAAACCACGGAAGAAAAGTCACTTACGAGTGTGAGCTTTATTAGTACTTTTGATTTCCTCTTTCTTTGCATTTATACCAGGCTGCTTTTAATAAAATGAAGACACTGGTCACTCCTTTGTTTACTTCTTTTGGAGGAACTGGAGAGTGAGTTGAAGACGGAGGCTGTGGCCCCATTTTGATGAGCACAGAGGACACAGACAGAGAGGCACATGAATACAAGGTAAGGAAGTAAAGCTGCTTGAACACAAGTAGAAGCAGCTCAGAGACACGCGAGCGCTGTCCTTTCAAATCAGTCACCTGACAATACTCTGAACTTATTTCAACAAGATCGCCACTGCTTAACCCTTGGGAAGCTCTGCTCCAGAAAGGCTGGCCCCAACCCCTCTGGGGCATCATCTAAGCACCTGAGCGTATGCTTTCCCAGCAACTCAGCTCCTCTTCCATTAGCTTTCAAGTCCCTTCCGGACTGGCTCACCTTGTCACTGTGGCCCATCGGTCACTGAGACAGAGCGGGTGCTAAAGGAATGCTTCTTGAATTAGAAAAGAACAAAAATGATGTACAACATCTAATACGGTGAATTTGACTTTGGTGGCAGTTTTACTCTATTGTCATGCAGTGTGATTTCAATCCCGCCTTTTTCACCTGTCTCCTTTCCCATTTATACCATCTTAGAGCCCAGAGGCCCCCCCGTTGTGGTCTTCACTGCAGGTAATGAACAACGACCAGATTTTGTCCCTCTCTTCTGTGGAATGGTCAATGCCCCCCGGAGGTCAGATCAGAATTTTGGAGGTGTTACCATCCTGACAGAGTTCCCTCAGATATTCTGATAATCTAACTGGCTGTCTTGTCTTCAGGCACCTTGAGAATCACTTACGAAATAGGTTTGCTATGGGCTTTTGATGGTGCGTGGCCACACTTTACATTTGGTATTGTCATACCCAACTTGGTCAACTACCCGATTCATCAGATTTGACCCAGATGACTTTCTGCTATTCCTCCCAATCAATTCCCCTGAAATACTGAAGATCTGTCAACCAGGAGGGAGCACCACAGCTTTGAAGGTGATTGCAACAGTGCAAACGGACGTGGCTGCAACCCTGGCAAACACACTGGATCCCGGAGCGACCACTCTGAGAAGCCTTGCCGGGAATCCATTCCAGCAGGCCCACTAGAAATGATTTTGCAGTAACACCTTGACCACAGGAGGTACAGCCTGGGCACCTAGAGGACACCCGTGAGGATGGGGGTCCAGCAGAAGGGTATCGGTGGAGACCAGGTCTACGAGGGTTGCCGCTGCTACTGTGAGATCTACAGATGGACATAGTACACTAGAACAACCATCACAAGAGGAACCAGAACTCCGAAAGAACATCCTTGCTACTCCTCCAGCATGGTGACTGGTACCCTGGGACCTATTACTTGTCCCAGCCACTCCTCTCCCAACCAGCTCCTTGGTGCCTCTTAGGGCATGTGTGTGGCCCTTGAGTGGCGATGGATGAAATCCTGGAAGGTCAGAGTCTCAGGGTTAGGAAAGTTATCCTAAGAAGCCCTCGGGACCTGGGATAGGCTGGCAGGCTCCAGCCCCATTGTATAATTTTAGTATATTGTTTGACAATTTCCAAACGAAAGGCACAATCTTTCTCAACCACAAGCTCTAAGGTTCGTGGCAGGAGGCCTGCTGTCCCACAATTCTTCAGGTCAGAGTTGGAATTCTCCCGGGTTCCACAGGTGAGCCCACCCTTAGGCTGTGCATCTGTGTATTTGCAAAAGGTGTGTGATTTTCTCCTGAAAAGGAAGCATGCATGAGGATAGGCACAGATAAGTACAGTGGAGACTCTAACACCAGACCGTAAGAAACAGAACACATACCCTAGTGCAGGTAAGAAATAGAAATGATTTTACCGCTCAGCATTTGCATATGGAGACGCGGTGCACACAATACTACGTGGCATTTTTCTTCAATTGATGCAACTCAGTAATTTTTATTGCAACTGGAAGACAATACATCACAGAAACTTTATGGTTAATTTTATCTTTGAGTCATTGGTTGTTCAGGAAAGAGTTGTATAATTTCTATGCATTCATGAATTTTTCAGTTTTTCTCCTGTTATTCTTTTTTAATTGATGCAGCCCAGTAATTTTTATTGCAACTGGAAGACAATACATCACAGAAACTTTATGGTAGGTCTGGGGAAAAGTGTTATTTACAATAAATGATGAAATAGTTTGTCTTTGGCAATATGATTACATATGAAGAATGCGAAATGCAAGTATGGATGCCTCCAAAGCAACACCATCAGGTCCCTAAACTTCGGCGGATTGTGCCTGCTTCCACACTGCTCCTCTAGGTAACGCGAGCGCAGCTGAACATCACTGTCTCCTCTATGGTTCTCCCTGTCTAGTCATGGTATTGGCAGTTTCATACAGAAAAAATACCGAAAAAAATTGGCTTTTGAAACCTTATTACTCGAGTAAAGGAACTTGGCCATCGAGGTCTATTGGCCAGAGGTCACATGACCCTAAGTAATGAGAGTAAACCTCTTGTCTTCTGATTGCTTTATCACTGTTATTTATTTATTTATTTTTCTGTAAAACAAAAGCAGAACTCAGAAATGTTACAGAATCAGAGTAGAAAAAAATGTACAAGTGTATAATGCTTCCCAGACACACACGGATACTTGTTTCTTCCACATTGTTACCATGGCAGTATAAGCAGTGAGTGTGAATGACAGCAGGATACTGGTTACTGAATCAGCTGTGAGCGTCGATGTCTCAACATACATACTCAAGAAATGCTGAATGTTTAAATAACTGAAATTGTGCTAAGAGTTTCATCTAAAAAAAAAAAGGGAGGGGTTGGGAACTCAGGCCACAGTCATGAAAGGATGAAAGACAATTTCTAGGTTTGATAGATTCACCATATCGAAGTCTTTGAGAATCCAATATGGAATATTAACTCTTTGCAAAAAGTAGGGAAGGCCATTCTCAACTTTTGCAAGTGAAATACAGTGGAAAACACTGTTGCATCTATTCCAAATAAATAGTTTCGATTTCAACACTAACAAAACGAACAGGAAGGGTACTTGTGAGCATGATCACAGTAAGAAGTGATCTTTCACCCAAGTCTGATTTCAAAAGTAGGACAGACAGCAAAATGCAGCACCATAGACACATTGGTTTCGGCTGTTAAAAGATGGATCATTTTAAAAATCGGATTTTCCTTCCTTCATTTTTGGTCAGTGAAGCTAGCACTTGTTTGCTGAACTGTGGAAGAACTGCAAGGTCACACGCTATATTCACGATAAAGCAACGGAGCTGATGAGTCTGTGCTTAATTCAAGAATAACCAGTAGGGGAGAGAGAGAGAGAGAACAGGAGTTTACCACCATCACCGGCTCTCTCTCAAAGGAAGAGGGGCTGACAGATGAATTCACAAAGGCAGGCGGGACTCTACAGAACACTGAATGCCATGTGTAAATCCTCATGGGATTCCAGAAGGGGGAACACCACACAACGTATATACTTTGATTTACACATTCCGTTACAAAGAAAAGAAAAAAAGACACCATTACAACTTTGTAACTGTGTTAACTGCGATATAAACCAAAGTCCCGAGTTTTGGCAGGTAACTAAAAAGAGGGTTATCACTTAGGTTATATAGCAAAAGTGTTGATGTATATTATATATAGTAGTATAAATAATAAAAAAGTATTATTTAAATTAGATCACAGTGCTGCATTATGTGCATAACAGTGTTTGATATAGTATTCGAGCTGGGACCTACGACACAAAGGATTTAACTGTCAACACTGGTTAAGTCACAATCAAGAGGGGACACGGAGTTCAAATGCGTTCTTTTGGTGGCAAAAAAAAAAAAAAAAAAAAAATCCTGAAGATGAAAGAAAAATACAGAAACATAAAAAAGAAAAAAGCAACATCTGGGCAGCTGTGATCCACCAGAAAGAAACGAGTCCCAACCTGAATCAAGTTTAAAAGGGAAAGAGAAGTCACATTGAGTTGAATCCAATCCCATATGGAAAACCCTCCCATGTAGGTCACTTGCACATAACTCTGATTCCTTCTCCGAGAGCCCTTTGATGACAGAGGCCAAGGGCCCACACACGTGGAGTGGCGGTCCCTGAAAGGAGGAACTGGTAGCACTTGGTGCTGAGCAGTCCTGCCGCGTCCCAGGACTGAGGTGGGCACAAAAGCCATCCGGACGGTTTTCCCTCTACAGAGCCCACAGCCCGAAGCCGTCCCGGGTGAGACCACCATTCAGTGCGACGGCCTTCTCCAGTGGCCCCGTGATATTCACAGCCATGCCCAGCAAGGGCCAGACACGCTGAAAATCAGCTCTTAGGAAAAGCCTCCCACACATCCCTTCTAAAAACTCAGCCCCAAGACTAAATAAAAAACCTGCTACAGTTGTCTTGGCCAGGGTTTTCTCACACCACCATCTCGATGTGGGTTGGGTTCATTTTAGTTTCAGATAGACAGTTTTACCAAAGAACTCTTGAACGTATATATACTGCTTAGAGAGGGGGAAGGGAGGGTGGAGCTTAGGGTATATCATAAGGCTGGGAAAAATCTATGATGCAAACCTTTTCCACATAATACTAGGTAAAGATAAAAGACAACTGTAGAAGCATAAAAATAACTGTCTACGTGTATATCATTTAAGAAAAAAAGAGCTTACAATCTCTTTCTCTTAAATGCGTCCGAGGACCAACAGCAAGTAACTGTAGATGTCATGGTGCCGACGGATGTGTTCACGTTTGTTTTCCAAAAGCATCTTCAAATATTGCTATAGTTCCCCATTTTCCCCTCCCCCCTGCCCCACGTGAGTATGTGAGATACTGGAATGAACATGAAACGCCACTTCTCCCAGCAGGAGAAACGAAAGCAAAAACACCACACCCCTTGAACGGTGCTCAGGCAATTTTTGTCAGACTAATGAGTACATAGGCTAGTTTGGAAGCTAAAAGAACACCTGACGTTTGGGAAGAAATTCCAAGACTAAAGTGATTACACTTGAGCAAAATATTCTTTCACAAATAGGCTTGTGCTTAAATTCTCTACTGCTCTTGGAGGAGGGGGTGAGAGAGGGTGCCTCCTGCCCCTTGGCTTGGCAAGGACATGGACAACCTCATTCTGCAATGAATTCACTACAAACGGCCACATACACATCGATACTTTTTTTTTTTCTCAACAATCAAAATACAAAGTTAAACACAATTGAGCCATTGTTTTGGTTATGCATAATGTGTATGCCTCCAAAAACAGAAGAAAAATAGAAAAAAGTACCCTCACTAAAGTTTCCCCTAGGTCTCCCAGCGGCTCCTACGAAGGGACTGAGGGAGACTCAGGAAAAATAACACTTAGAAAGCTGCCCGATGAGGTATTTATGCAAAAAGAGTGGTTCTGGAGTTAAGAACACACTTTTATAAGATATTTATCTATTTCTCAAAGAGATCAGAAAAGTAAATCACACACATTGCATTTTATTATTTTCTAAAAGAGGCCTTTGCTCCTTTAGAAAAAGGAAATGAGGGGAGACAGCCCACGGTGGGGTTTGAATTGGAAGAAATCCCCTGCCAGAAACAGTCCTGGATGTTTACCTCTGTCTTTCAGGAGGGAAGTCTGAATTTGACCTTGGGGGTGGGGTGAGGGTGGGGGACTGCGGTGGGCTCAGTCAGGTGACAACACAAAAAGTGTCGCCCAGGTTCCACAGCTGTGGATGGCTTTTGGGGTGTCAGATGTTTGGGGAGACAGAGGGAACAGAGCACTTCAAAAAGACATCCTTATTCCCATCTACACCCTGAACAAGTATGCTGGAAGTTTTCAGGTTCAGGTAATGAATTTGACCTGTGTAGGAGTGTAGATCTATTTTTTTTTTTTTTCCTCAGGTTCTCTCATCAGCAACCCAGAGGAAGATAATGCACCAGTTAATTTCCACCGTCCTGGCTGATGGAGCTTCTGACAGTGCCTGGTGCTGGCAGATGGGCTCCACAATGGCCCACCCTGTCCTGTTTTAAAAATCAAGATCAGCCCAGTGCCCTCCCTCTCCCTCACCATCCTCTCTTGAGCCATGGGAGTGGGCATTTTTGTTTATGTTTTAAAATTCCCTTCCATGTGGGTGGAAGATCAAATTCTTTTAGAGGGTTCTCTGGATCTCCCCAAATCATTTCTTTTAGGCAAAGATAACAGGAGTTTCTGGTCCGCGTGGCATCATCTGGTTGTCTAGATTCAGCGCTCACAATCTAGGTGGGCTTCATTCCAGGTTGGTTCGTGTGCCCAGGTGGTAGACGGCCAGCCCCTCCTTCCCACCATGAGATGGCGTCACGGGAAAACATCTGGGGCTGGTCCTTCCAACACCCGTGTCACTTCCTCCTTCCCATGTACCCTAACTCACACCCTCATCCAATAAGGCCCATCAGTGTGTTTCCCCTTCTCCTGGTGAATTTGCATAATTATTCACTGCCTTTTTCCTCGAAACCAAATCATGGTCATGGTTTTCTCAAGTCAGCGTCCCATAATTCTCTTGATTCTATCATACACACTCACTACTAAGTTTGCCCTCAAATTATTGCGTCATGGTAAACATGTACAGACAAAGAGAAAGGACACACTTTTCAACAGAGAATCAGAGGGGGTCGGGGCTGAAGTGCAGACAAGGCAGTGCAGAGCTCCACCATCCAGGCCCTACCAGAACACGAAGAGATTTTGTATTGCAAAGTAAGCTCCCCAACAGTCAGAATTTGTCCCTGAAGAAGGTTAAACCTTAAACACCTGCTTCAAAAAACAAAAACAAAATAATTGGAAAAAAGGGGGGAAAAAAACAACGAAAAAAATTAAAGGAAAGGAAAATAAAAGGAAAAAAAGAAGAAAACCAAAAGAACCTCTAAGCCTAAGGGCTTAAAAATTAGAGGCATAGCCTTTTCTCTATTTTCTATATTTATATGAAAATAATTCATGCTTCATGCTAAATACATTGTTTACCTTACAAGAACTTTATTTTTGAATAAAAAAAGTTTGTGTTTTTGTGATTTTTTTTTCTTTTTTTTTTTTTTTCTTTTTTCAAAGGAATTCCATGCATTGTGGATCAGAAATTTCTGCTGGCTACACTGGCTGAATGTGGAAATCATTGATTTTCGCAAAGATGAATCCTGACTGACAATAATTGCAAACTCCATTTTGAGGGCAGTATAGGAATTTGTTTTCCTTTCTTTTTTGCCATGTTTTACTTTAGTTTGTCCATCAATGTGCCTTTCATCTTTTAAAAATACACCACAATACTAATGGCAGGTTCTGTAGCTTTTTGTTTTGTTTTGTTTTCACTTGGATCAAATGGTTTTGACAGACAGAAAAAGATTTGTACCATGATTTCCTTCGTTAACAGCTACTGTAATTTCTTAGAACTTGATTTTCACTTGGGCAGTTAAGAAGACATAGCTTGCTTTTTGCATCAGTTTTTTTCTCTCTTTTTCTCTCGTGTGTGTGTGTGTGTGTGTGTGTGGTGTGTGTGTGTGTGTGTGGTGTGCGCGCATGCGTGCGTGTGCAGGACCAACCTTCAGGCTTATGGCTTGTGGAACCTTCTCTTCATTTAACGTAGAACAGAATTCAGTGATTAGCAACATCACTAAAAACGGACCCAGTTTCTTCTCATGAGTCACTGACACCTGTTGAACACGAACGGTCCAGTGTCCACCCCGGAAGATGCTACCAGGCTTCACGGTTAAGAAGCACAGAGGACTGGTGACCGCCTCCCCACCCCTGCATCGCACGCTTGGGGCAATGCCAAGGGTTTTCCTGGCACAATTGGATGCCCAGTGCCACGAGCTTGGGTCTGCTCCTAGGGGGACCAGGGGTCCTTCCTTCTCCTCAGTTGCCTTATGTGCATTCACTCAGCGAACCCAACTGGGTGCACATCCTGACCTTTTAAACCTAAAGGTTGGGCCTGATCGATGGTTACTTTGCACACGTGCCTTCTAAGTGCCGGATGTGTATCCCCGTGGCATTATCGTTGCCATCCCTGTGGATTCAGCCACGGGTTTCTGACAAGCTGGAGGAAGCAATGGTAATTTTGGCTTTTTCGGTTTTGTCTTCAGATAATGAAAAGCTTTTGTAAAACAGCTGAGTGTCAATATGAGTTCTATGGCTTCAATCTCCTTTAAACATAAAATTCTTAAGGGTCCAAAACAAAGGAGGGGGGCAAATTAAAAAAAAAAAAAAAAAAAAAAAGAAAGAAAACCAAACCAAAAAAAAAAAGAAAAAATAATAATAAATTGCTGATATTGCCACAAATCATTAGAAATCTCCTGACATGCTGAAACCAAATGGCCGTAAGTTCAAAACAAATCAGTGACTTGTTTTTAATTTTTTGTGGTTTCCTTTTGTTCTTTCTGCCCCTTTGCCGTCCGATTGGTGATGTTATTCAAACAGGACCGAATCCCCGCCAAGTGCAGGAGTGACCCCGCCGCCTCTTTCATCTCCTCGTCATCGCTCTCGGGGGGCTTTTCCGTGCGTCTCTTTTTGAGGGGCAGCGTGTCGCTGGGGACCTTCCTTGCCTTGGCGAGGTGCTGGCGCTTCTTGTGCTGGGACGCGTAGCCGCTGTCCCCCAGGGCATCCTTGGCCTCCTTCGGGCTGCGTTTCCTGTCATCCTCCTCCGTCTCGCTGTGGCTCTCGTGGCTCTGGAAGCTGCCCTCGCTGCCCTCGCTGCCCTCCTGGCTCCCCTTGGTGGCAAACTCGTAGTGGTCGTCGGCCGAGGAGGAGGAGACGGAGTCGCTGGCGGGCGAGGTGCTCCTGGCGTTGGAGGACTTGGCACTGCTGTAGTTGTGATCCTCCTTGGGGTCTCCACTGACCACCGGGGAGCCACACGACGGCTCGCTCTCAGTCCGCATCCGGCAGCTGGTGAGGCCGTTCCTGCGGGGCGGGGACAGCGGTGGGGAGGGGGGAGGTACGGGAGACAAGAGAGGACACGGATTAAACCCCTGTGACGAGACACCCAGCAGCCCCCTGCGTTCCCACAGCAGACGCTTGGACATCCAATCCGGCGATGTGCCAACAGGTGGGTCTGCTTTGAAGACAGGGTCCTAAATCCTGACACCTCCGTCTTCCCTGCTTATCTCCTATCATTGACATTTTCACTCAAGTTGTGCAGCTGAGACATCAAAACAACACTCTTTTGAAGTGACAGCGGTGGAAGCGCCATCTCTTCTATTAAACCATAAAAATCAAGCTGTGCTTGGTTTCACATACCCATCAACACCGCGGAGGAGACACCCCCGTGCGATGTTGGCTGGGTACTTCAGAGAAAAAAGGCCGCTCTGTTCTAAAGCGGCTCTGGTAGGAGCCTTTTGTTGGAAGACTAAATCTCATGTTCAGGAAAAAGAGAGATACCTGCCCTGTGGTGACAGCTACTCACTCCTGCGTCCCTTCCCTCATTCACTCATTCCACAAATATTCACTGCACACCTAATATAAATGCACGGCCTCAGGGAGGGTCCCGGGGGGAGGCATCCGAGGTGGAATCAAATCCAGACTGTCACAAAGATGTGCACAGATGAACAGAGAAGCAAGTCATGGTTAGATCACAGACGAGACAGCAATAAGCTACCATCTACTAAACTTACCACCTGCCAGGCGCCCTGCCGCGTCTGCACAGATGATTGCGTTTAACTATAAAGTGGGTATATTAGCATCCTTATTTTACGGATGCTGGAAGTGAGGTCTGGAGACGTCTGGTAATTTACTTAAAGCCACACAGCTAATGAGTAGCAGAGTTGGCATGAGAACCAAAGTCTTAAGCTTGAGCTCTTCGCAACATCATCAGACCGACTCTCACTCTTTTCTGATTTCCCTATAACTAGGTCACCTGCTGTATATTCCCATCGGGACCCGACAGCACTCATCACACCTCTGATCACGTTATCGTGTCCGTATGTCTGAGCAGTGAACTGACCTCCCTTGTGCTTCCTTAGTGGCAAAGTGGGTATAGCATCTGCCCCCTGCTTCACGGGGTTGTTGGGCTGAGGATGTGGGCGAACGCCTGCCGGCACCTGGACCAGCGCCTGGCATAGCAGCAAGGACTGTGATGCTTATTGCTGGTTCGGCCACACACCCTGTGGAACGAGCACCGATCCCGTCTGCACGGCAGCGGTAATCCTGATGGTGCCTGGCACACAGAAGGCGTTCGTAAGAGGCAGTGATCGGAGATGAATACCCACAGGTGGGGAGGGTTACTTACAGCTGGAGGGGGCAGAGAGGGGGCACAAGGAGGTTTGTGGAAGACATGGCATCTGGCCTTGGATGTGAGGGCCGGAGGTTCTAGGCAGGGAGGAGAATTCCACGAGCAAAAGAGTAAGAAAAAGGCAAGTGTTGCAAAAATCTAATTCTTAGTGAATCTGGGTGAAAGGTATATATGGTGTTCATTGTGCTTGCCTTTCTTTTTTCTCCACAGGTGAAACATATTTTTAAGTAAAACGTTTGGGGTGCAGGGTGGAGGAGTGGGAGAAATACACCAGAATGAAAGCAATGGTACATTTCAGTTCCATGCTATCATAGGAGGGAAGGTTCTGAGCCTGAGAACTTCTTTTTCTCTCTTTCTCTTTCCAGGATATAAGCAAGCATAAACCATAATGGAAAAGAATATTTAAAAATATGTATATATGAGTATAACTGAATCACGTTGCTGTACAGCAGTAATTAACACAACATTGTGAATCAACTATACTTAAAAAAAAACAAACAAGGATATAAGCAAGCATGAGAGAAGCACTCAAGACACACCAGAATCACACTGAGACCTTCTTCGTAAAGGCATCATAGGAAGTGAAGGATAAGAGAGCAGCGAATCACTTCCCTAGCTCTTGAATTCAAGGTTGTGTAGTGCAGGGTCTCTGGTTCCTCCCGGAAACACACTGCACGTCAACAAGGATTCCACACCCCACACCTTGCAGCGCTGGCCCCACACAACCACTTCACAGACAGACAAACAGAATAAACTCAGGGAGCCCCGTGACTCATCCGAGGTGGCCCTACTAGTTCTCAAAGACGGCTCAGGCAGGAAACTTAAATGTCTCCCTGTCCTCCCCAGGAACCAAGCTTACTGTGATGAAGACAGGAAACAACTTACCATTTGACAACATTTCTGGATGAAAACAGGTACACAGACGTAACTTCTCGGAGTCAGAATTAAAATATAAATACATCTCTCTCACACTTGATATTGATACAATTAGCTTTCCCTGAGATTTTAGCATGGGCTCATAATCCATAAATTACACACAAACTCAGTAGGAAGTGACAAGCTCCTTCAATTATTAATCACTCGATGCAATGTTGTTCATGGTGGGACATGCTGGCTGCACTGACTTGGTGTCAGAGACCTCCTGCTGCAGGGGCTGTCATTCTGGGGAGCCAACTACTTTAAAAGAAGAAACCAGGCATCCTGGACATGTTGGAAGGGGGATTTCTAACCACCTCCTTAAAAATCATTCATTAAAATGAACACTCGATACATCTGAAATGCCTGCCATTTTTCAGTTTTAGCTAAGCTTCTATGTAACAATACTCACAACACTCATGTGAGCATAAATTAAAGCCACCCGATTCTACTAGGATGCCACAGAACCACATGTTATTCATCTCAAATAAAAACCTGGTATTCATTCTCTCGTCAAATTGGCGGGGCGGGGGGGGGGGCGGGGGCGGGAAATACTGAACGTAAAAGGTGAGAAATCACATTAGTTCAGGCCAACAATGAGCAACGCTTGCAACTAACAAGTTAAGGTATAGCTTCTGATGAGACATGGCCATTTTGCTGGTTTTTGTACGGGTTCATGATTTGTTCCATTATCGTATCATCAGTATTGATCTCAGTGTTGTCTCCACCTTTCACTTGTGTACTAGGGTTCTCTCTGGAGCTGGTGGTTTTAAACCGAGCTAGCATTGAGGGTGAAGTTGTCCTCCTTAGGGATTTACTTGAGAACACTGGTCTTTTGCCAACTGTGAAAAGAAGAAGGTGCAATTAATGGGATAATAGAAGCAGCACTAGAAGTGCGGCGCTTCTGTCCAAAACCGACTGTAGGTAGAAAGACACAGAGGACAAGAGATGACCTGAAGCTTCCATTTCCAGCCAGTTGGCAGAGGAGACATTTAGAAGGCATTCTTCCAACTATCATACAAAAGATCCTGGATAAAGGGCAGCAACATATTTCTGAGTCATTGCTGGGTTCCCTGGAAAATAAGGGGACTCTTAGAGCTCTACATAAATGCACATGTACCAAAAGAACTTCACACACACACAGACGAAAATCTAAAAAAAAACGGGACAGAATCTGAAATGTGATCAGTTGGCAAGCAGGAAAAGCAGGGTTTTCATGAGGCAAATGCCTCCTCTAGCCCTGGGACAAGAGCCCAAGCTGAGGGGGAGGGAACGGCAGGAGGATTGATTTGGGCAGCTCCCGGGTTTCTGTGGCCCCTTGAGGGGGTTAAAGTGGCCTTGGATGCTTTGGTCCCCAGGCTACCAGCAGAAGTTTTAAAAGCAAATGCTCTCTTGAAGAAAGCCAGCCACATTGAGGCCGTCAGGATTCCTGTATATCAAGTTTAATCAAACATTCAAGTAGAAGCTCATAACCTAAAATCACCAAACAGGCCACTAGGAACGTATAAATGTAAAAATGCCACATAAAAAGCTAGGACCCTTGAATGATGACGCCTTCAATGAGATCCTAGGGAAAAATAACTGCCCCTCACAGGCAGACAATGGGGATAAAAGCCAGCCTTGACCTCAGCTCCAGATGGAACTGGAGACAAGAAAAGCCTCCCTTGAGAATTTTTAACCACAAGCCTGAAGTCTTGTGGGTATGAGGCCAGAATTCTACTGTGTGGACCAAAAGACCTTAAGCTAAATTTAGTTTCAAGTGCCCAACTGTGCCTACTAGAAGAAAATACAAACCCTTTTTGGAAGAACATACTTTAAACCCAGGCCGCAAAGAATTCCCACAGATAAGATTTTAAGGAAGATAGGTTCACAATGAAAAAAAAAATCATTAAATGCAAAAGAAATAAGCCACCATAAAGAGACAACAGAAAAAACATCCTATAGAATCTGAACTGCAAAGTCTGAAAATATTGCAGTAATTAGGCACAGAATGTAAACTATGTATAAAAAAATAAAAGAGGGAATTGACAAATATTAGAAAGAAAGACTGGATTATTAAAACCAAGCAGACAGGTTTTGGAATGCATCAAATAGAATTTCTAGAGCTGAAAAAAAATAATCCCTGAAATTAAAAAACTCAATGTAATTGAGTTGTAAAAAAAAAAAAAGTATAAAAAATTAGTGAATTGAAAGATGGAGCTAAAGATATGATAGAAAATGCAGCAGAGAGAGATGACGAGATTGAAAATATGGAAGAGAGATTGGGTAATATGGCACATAGTAAGAAGATCCAATATAAATCTAACTGGAGTTCCAGGGCGAAAGGAAAAATGGGGAAGATCCAATCCCAGAATAGAAAATGGCTGAGAATTTTCTAGTTTTGATGAAAGTTACCAATCTTCAGATTCAGAAAGCCAACAAGTCCCATGGAGGATAAATAAAAAGAAATGCATATCTAGATACATCATAGTCATCACAGACAATACAAAAAAAAAAAAGGAGTAGAAAGGAAACACATTACCTAAGGAGAAGTAGCAATTAAGATAAAACCAACGACACAGATGAAGGTGGAACAATATTCTCAAAGTGAAAGAGAAAAAAATAACTGTCAAACTACAATACTATTGTCTAAGAATGAAGGCAAAATAAATATATTTTCAGACAAAAATTCAAGACTTTAATTAAAAGCAGATACTCAGCTATAGGAACTTCTTAAGAAAATTTTTCAGAAAAAAAAAAGAAAATGATCCAAAAAGAAAGGTCTGACTTAGAAAACAAACTTATGGTTACCAAAGAGGAAAGGTGGAGGGTAGAGATAAATTAGGAGGCTGGGATTAACATATACACACTACTATATATAAAATAGATAATCAACAAGGACCTGCTATATAGCATAGGGAACTTTACTCAGTACTCTGTAATAACCTACATGGGAAAAGAATCTGAAAAAGAATAGATATATGTGTATGTATAACTGAATCACTTTGCTGTACACCTGAAACTAACAACATTGTAAATCTACTATACTCCAGTGTAAAATAAAAATGAAAAACAAAAACAAAAAGAAAGGTCTCAGATGCAAGAAAAAAAATGATAAGCAAAGAAAATGTAATCAAGTATTGACTAGACAATACAATAGAGTCGTCCCTTGGTGTCTGTGGGGTTTTGGTTCCAGGACCCCCACAGGTACCCAAATCTGCAAACACTCAAGTCCCTTATATAAAATGGTATAGTATTTGCTTATAACCTACGCACATCCTCCCATACACTGCAAATCATCTCTAGATTACTGATAATGCCTAATACAATGTAAATGCGATGTAAATAGTTGCTGGTGCACAGGGCAAACAAATTTTGATTTTTGGAACTTTCTGGAATTCTTTTTTTTCCCCGAATATTTTCTATCAGCAGTTGATTGAATCTATGGATGCCGAATCTGTGGATATGGAGGGCTGACTATAATAACAACTGACTTAAAAAAAAAACAAACAAACAAGAAAGTGAAATAGAACTAAAGTCCTAGACAAATGTAGCATATCATTTGGGAGGTGGAGAGAACAGAAGTTAAAGCATTCCAGGGGCCTTGTATTGATCAGGAGGTTAAAGATACTGATTAACTCTACACATTTTAAAATATTCATGTTAAAAGTTCTAGGATCAACACTAAAAGAAGAGAAAAATATATATAATTTCTAAACCATCAGAAGAGGGGGAAAAGGAATGAGGAGTGGAAGAATCGTGATCAATTTAAAACGATGTTAGAAAGGAATCTGGAAAAGGGGGGACAAACAAATGCAAACTAAGATGGTAGAAATAAATCCAAATATGTCATTTAAAATGGGCTAAAAATCTTCATTAAAAGGTAAAGCTCATGAACACAGATTTTTTAAAAAGCCACATGCTGCTTATAAGAGATGAACCGAAAACATAAGGATTAAGAAAGGTTAAAAGTAAAAGGAGGAAAAACATTGTGCCATGCTGGTGTAGCTACATTAAAACCAGATAAGATAGATTTTTAAGGCAAAAATCCTTATTACAGATAAAGAGAGTCATTAAACATTCATAAAGGTTCAATTCACCAGGAAGATATAACTGTTCTAAACATGGAGACCTCCAATTAGATAGCTTCAAAATACACCCCAAATTGGAAGAGTTATAAGGAGAAATGATCAAACCCACATCTCCTTCCCTCCCTCCTTCCTTCCCTCCACCCCCCCCCACTCCCAAGACACACACAGACATGGTTAATAGGTAGACTTGACCTAATGGACATACAAAGAACATGTGCTCATAATGGAGAAGGTATATTATTTTGAAGCACACACAAAATATTTATAAAAACTGATATACACTACTAGGCCACATAGCAAGTCTCCACAAATATCAAAAAAGCAGTATCTTACAGGTCAATTCTCTGACCACAATGTAGTATAATTAATAATCAATGCTGAAGAGGTAACTAAAAGCAGAAATCAGAAATAACCACCTCCTCCTAGGTTTGAAAATTTAAAGACACACTTCTAAAAACATGTATGGGTCAAAGAAGGAATCAAAATGGAAATTAGAAAATACTTTGAACCTGTAACAATAATGAAAATAAAAGGTATCAAAATTTACAGATGCAACTAAGCAGTCATTTGAAGGAAATTATAACCTTAAACTTTTATATAAAAAGAAGAAAAGTTTAAAATAAAAGTATCCAATCCAGACCACCACAACAAAAAAGAATAAGCTCAAAGAAAGAAAGGAAATTATAAAGTAGCAGAAATCAATGAAATAGAGACTAGATACAACCTTATGCCAACATATTTGAAAACAGGTGAAATGGACAAATCCCTACAGTTACCAAAATGAATTTAAAAAGAAATAAAAAATAAGCTATGCTATAATCATTAAAGAAATTAAATCAATAGTTAAAAATCACCCCCCAAAGAAAACACCAGCTCCACAGTGTTTTGCAAGTAAGGTCCATCAAACATTAAGCAACAGATAATTCCAATCTTACCTAATCTCAGAGAATCTAATAGCAAATACTCTTTAACTCATTATATGAGAATAATGTAATCCTGACACGAAAACTAGATAAAAATGGCACTAGAGAAACATGGACATGGACAAATACGCAAAATTCATACATAAGATGTTAGCGTACCAATACTAGCAATATGTAAAAAATATAATGTATCATAAGCATATCAGAAATGCAGATTTTACTCAAAATTGGGAATTTATAATGTAATTCACCAAGTAAAAAACAATGAGAGAAAAAATTTATAGTTATCTTAAATGATGTAAACATTTCATTGATGAAATTCAACAATCATTTATGATAAAGTATCATAGCAAGCCAAAAATAGAAGGAATTTTTTTGTTGTGATAAAGTATATTTCCTATAAAAACCTATAACAAACATTGTATCAATTGTTCATCAATAACATAGCTCCCTTTAAAATAAGACACAATATAAAGATGTCTATTACCATTACTTTTACTCAGAGGTCCTAACTGCAATAGGACAGGAAAAATAAAGGATATAAGAATTAGAAAAATCCACACCATTATTTATATAAGATATAATTTTATACATAGAAGAATCTACAGATGAATTATTAAAGTTACTAAGGTGGTTTATTTTATTTAGCAAGGTTGCTGGAAAAAATCAATATACAAATAATTAACTCCAGATGGATTATAGATTGAAATGAGTGGGAAAAACTTTTAAAATCTTTTAGAAAAAAACTATAGAAGACCATACGATCTTGGAACAGGGACTTTTTAAAGACACTAGATTTCATTACAAAATGATTACCAAGCATGAGAATTAAGAGCTACTGTTCATCAAAAGACATTATTATGGACCATGAAATGACCATCCACAAACTTAGAAAAGTTATTAGCAACACATATAGTCAATAAAGGATTAATATCCAGAATATACAAAGAACTCCTACAAAGATAAGAAAGAGAAACAACCTGATAGAAAACTGAATAAAAATGGTGAGCAAGCAATCCATCAAAGAGCACATTCAAGCAGCCAATTAAATATATGAAGAACTGTGCAATATCTTTAGTAAGAAGGGAAATGGAAATTAAAATGCAATGAGATACTGTCACATATTCACTAGATTGGTTGAAATTGCAAAGTATGACAATTCCAAATGTCTGTGAAGATGGAGAGGAATGGGAAATATCATACTCTGCTGGTAGGAGTGTAAATGGACACAAGCACTCTAGAAAACAATTTGTCATCACCTGGTAAAGCTGAGCATGTTCATACCTTACAAACCAACAATTCCCACACCTGGACATGCATCTTAAATGAAACTGGAGACATGTATAGGAATTTCCATAGCAGCTTTGCTTGTAACAGCGAAGAACTATAAACAATTCAAATGTCTTAAAAAAAATTGTGGTATAGCCACATAGTGGAATATTATACAGCCATGAAAATCATCATCAGTTACAACTATATGCAGCAAACCAAATAAACTTAATAATGAATAAAAAGAGCAAGTTGGAAAGAAGACATATAGTATCATTCTAGTTATAGAAAACTCAAAACCAAGCAAAACTAAATATAGTATTTACAGATATCAAAAACACTTTTAGAAACCTAGGAATAGTAAATACAAAATTTGGGATTATGGCTATCTTTCAGATAGCAGGTGCAGGGGCCTCTGGTGCTTGCTCCAGCTGGGTAGCCCTTGCCAGGAAGCATATGGGTTCAACAACTCCAGGACTTCTGTCTCAGTGGTCACCTCCAGGGCGGGGGCAGGAAGGAGCACAATTTTCTCCCATGAGCTGCAAATTGTCCCCTTAAAAGACTCAGGTAAATGTGACTCCCTCTCTGTACTAGATCGCAGAACACAACAGGAATGATCCTGAAACTCTCCTCTATGAACCGTTTTGCATTTGGCACAGTTCTGCATACCGGGAGAGCAGAGGATTTTTAGATACAATAGGAAAAGCCACCTGGACTTTCAAACCAATACCATTGATTTGAAACATGAGGAGCAGCTCCAGAACGCTGATCAAATTTTACACAGGGAACTTGCTGGTCATCGTTTAGATTTCTGGACCAGAAGAGACAGAAGTCAAGACAAAAAGCCGAGCCAGCAGCCGAGTACGAACTCTTGTGCATCCTTTGTCCTCCTGGTATTTTCTCCTCTTCCCTTTAACTGCTCTCTTTAGTAATATTTCCTCCTCTCCTTCCCACCACTAAGCATAACCTAATACTGAGTTTTAGAATTGCCTTCAAAGACCATGGTTTCAGAAGATAAAATCTGACAGGTACTTGGTTTTTAAAAAACAAAACAAAATACAATACAAAAGAAAAAGATCAGTGGCAAACTTTCCCTCCAGTTGTATAACTGGTCCCCACCCTGTCTTAAAACTGAAGGTTGCAGGCTTCCTAAACTCCTGTGACAAACATCTTCTCCAAGGGAAAGACAAAGAGAATGACGAGGAGTAGATCTAAAGCTGATACACAGGTTTTCCTGGTGACTCTATATTGACAGGACCTATGTATTAATCTTTTGTATGTATAGAACCATTAATTTCTGACTTGCTTCCTGTTCCACGGGAAGTACAGTTTTCACTTGAGGTTCTTAGAGATCCAAATACAATTAAGCAGTCTTAGGTGGTGATCAAATGGAACTTCCTTATAATTTTACAACACGCTATGGTTTAGACTACTGTCATGACTCCTCAAAACCATGGCTTTGCCACAAATGTGCACTGTCCTCAAGGTGGCACAGAAGCCCAATCTAAAGCCTTTTCTGGGGTTTGGGACTAAGCTTCAGGTACCCAGAAAGGGGACCTGGGAAGGTCTGTGGAGGGCAGGTTGGATGACTCCGTAAGGCTCTCTCCATTACTCATTTCATTTTTTTTCCTTTTTAAAAGTTTGTGGTAAAATACACAAACAAAAACCCCTATCATCTTAACCTTTTTGAAGCATACAGTTCAGTGGCATTAAATACATTCATAACATTGTGCAGGCATCCCCACCATCCATCTCCAGAACCCTTCGTCTTGTAAAATTGTAACTCTGTCCCCATTAAACAATTTACCCCCCCATTCCCTCTCTCCATAGTTACTGGCAACTACCATTCTATGTTCTCTCTCTATGAATCGGACTGCTCTAGGTACCTCACATAAGTGGAATCTTACAGTATTTGTCTTCGTGAGTGTCTTATTTCACTTAACATAAATGTCCTCAAGGTTCATCCATACTGTAGCATGTATCAGAACTTCCTTCCATTTTAAGGCTGGATATTCTATTGTGTGTATAGGTACCACATTTTGCTTGTTTGTTCATCTGCTGATGGACTCTTGAGTTGCTTACACGTTTTAGCTACTGTGTGAATAATGCTGCTACGAACACGGATGTACAGATATCTCTTTGAGAACCTGCTTTCAATTCTTTTGGGTATATACCCAGGAGTGGAATTGATGGATCATATGTTAGTTCCTATTTTTAATTTTTGGAGGACTGCCATCCTGTTTTCCACAGTGGTTGCACCATTTTACAACCCTACCAACAGTGCTCAAGGGTTCCAATTTTTCCACACCCTTGGCAACACCTGTTATTTTCTGTTTTCTTGATAGTGCCATCCTAATGGGGGTTAAGTGGTATCTCACTCTGGTTTTGATTTGCATTTCCCTAATGATTAGTGATGTTGAGCATTTTTCTATGTGCTTATTGATTACCTGTGTTTCTTCTTTGGACATAAGTCCGTTCAAGTCCTTTCCCACTTATGAATAGGGTTGTCTGTTTTTCTAATTATTTATTTACTGAACACCTGTATAATGTTTACTGTGCGCCAGGCATGTAACTGTGTGTTAATCCTAATAACTCATGAGGCAGGTGCTGGTTTTCTTGTGAGAAGCCCGGGTACACCTGGCCCAAGGTCACATAGCTGCAGGCTATGGACCCAGGAAACTTGGTCCCCCAAGTTCCTGCATGCAATTTCTGTGCTCTCTTGACATACGAAGGATGGCCCTCCCACCAGTTCTCTCTCAATCCTCTGGCAAGCCCTGGACGTTTAATTTTTCTCTGCCACCTGAGAGGTCACTTGGGGTCAAAAAGTCTTAAGAGTTGAAAACAAGGTGGCTTAGACCCAGGAGATTGCTATGGCCTGTACCTGGGAAGCAGCCCATAATTCTATGAATGTAAGAAATCTTATGCTCCCATTTCCCAAGAGTTCCAGAAACAGTTCCTCTTGGATTAGAATTGTTAGTCCCATTCAGCTAATTCTCTGCAAGGAATTTCACTGGAGAAACAGCAGAAGACATGGGCATAAAACTATGAGACGTGGGAACAGTTATTCTGAGGATAATGCGTCTTGAGGACTCTCTGCCCAAAGCAAATTTAAAAATAAGCAGGTCTCCAATGTCTAAGGATGGGCCGATCCCTGAGGTTATTGAGTAAAAAGTCAACACTGTAAAGTCAATTATACTATTGACAGATACTCTTACAAGGAGATTACACATCATAATTATATGCAAAGGACCCCAGCAAATACAAGCTGTGTAATGATCTGCTAATAAAAGTAACACTCCATCTATGTCAATAACAGTTTCAGAGTTAAGACAAACAAACATGGCCTTTGCCACTCAGTGGAGGAAAAAAAAAAATCCCTGAAAGACAAATATTTTCACTTAAGGAGAAGTTGCTTAGACTCACACAGAAAACCTGTCACACGAAGCAGAGTAGGAAACAGGTCTTCAGGGGGTGCTAATGACTTTATGGCCCTCCTGCCAGCCCCAGTTGAACTGATGGGGGCAGCAACCCCTGTAAACATGTGAACACCCCCAGGGACCCTTGGTCACTGCCACATGGTCTGATGGATGACGTTTGCTGTTGTTCTATTCTCTGCTGGACTGTTTTCCCTTTAACCTTAGTTGAATTTAGGTTCAACTGACACATGGCCAAATTTAAAAAAATTGCAATTGCAATGAACGTGAAAAAGCAAAACAAGACCCCCCCGTCCCCTCCAAACACTTCTTAATGGGTTTTACACAGTCTCCCGCAAATACCCACCTAGCTATGTTTATGTTCATTTTTCCTGAAAGTGTCGCACTGCCTCCTATTTGGGCCACAAAGAGGGCAAAGGTATTATAAGCAAGGGTCCCTGATCTTCCAGAACCTGTGACATTCCTCTCCCTAATGTCCCTTAAACTGAGGTGGAAAGTGCAGAATTGGTATTTGGAAAATGGACTGCTAACGCACTTCTTATCTCTATTTATGCAATTGGGAACTTGTCTAGTTTCTGCAAACTGCGGTTGTACATTTCACCGAAGTGATTCTGCTTAAACCTCCTGTGATGTTGAGGAAGGTCACTCTTCGACTATGAGTGCTTTTGTAAGGGGACAGACGTTATGAAGCTGTTGTCACTCAGCCCCAATCCCAGCCTACTGTAGTGTTTCGTAGGCTGGGGCAGGCTGGGCTGGGCAAGCCACATTTCTGCAGCACTCCTGGCTCTGCCTTCGAGAGACTGGCAAGGGGGTGGAGGAAGAGGGGACACGCTCCTTCCTGTGTGCTTCCTGTTCCTGCATCACCCCAGCAATGCCTCTTCCCCTCTGCAGCGCCAGTTCATTCCTGTAGCAGCTGCTGAATCCAGTTTGTGATTCTTCCAATACCGGAGACCCAACTTCTTCACGTTCCCTGAGAGGTACGTTCACTGGCAGGAGCTTTCTCCTTAGAGATACCTCTGGTCCTTCTACGGGTCCCTCCTCTGAGCTCAGAGATTCCAGCCCAGCTCAGTGGTACCTCCTAAGAGGTCTGGATCCCAGCCCCAGCCCCTCCTCTGAGGTCTGAGGTCCAGCTTTGAGGGGCAGTCACTCCAACCTCACCCGAGGGGATGTGGCTGCTTCCTACAACTGTTTCCTCCGTGATACCCTGAGTTCTCTGTTACCCGTCCAGTTGCCTGGTTAATAACTTTCTACCTGGTTAACGGTTCTTTATTTTGAAGTCTCTCTATTCGAGTACCTAGTGTGGCTTCTGTTTCCCAACTGGATCTGACTGATGCATAGGTCTAGCCCTGAACCTGTTTGTGGTCTTTTACCGTGGAAGGAGCCTAGGTGAGGCACTGGCTGGACTGGACGAGTAGCAACTCTTTTACCAGAAACAAGACATCATTGTTTTGCTGTAGTGCTATGTTATCTTCTAACCAGAACATAACCAGTTAAAAAAATTATATTTTACATAATGCTTCTAGAGGCTAATCAGTAAATTTTTGCAATAATATATGCCATGAGGGTAATAATTAAAATTAGGAATTAAAATTAGGAGCAGCTCCTGCTGAAGGCCAGCCCGGTCTCAGGCCTCCCTTAGCTCTGCCTGGCTCTTCCCTTCTCTGAGGGAATGGCTGGAGCCACATGGAGAGCTTCGTTTGCTTTCAAAGGCACTGAAAAGATGCTGAAGACGACAAACTGAAAGTCTGTACCTAGCATCTGCTCAGGAAAGTAGATTGTTACTCCCCGTGAGAACAGTCTATGGTCTCAAAGTCTTCTCAGCCAGGTAAACTAGGAGGTTAGGCAGGAACAATTTTAAGAATGAATGGAAAACAGAATGTCTCTCTCATAATGTGAGGCCAAGGCATGGATATTTTGGCTTCACGGAAGAGGCTTACCATTTATGAATTCAATTACTGATCTCAGGGTATCTAAGAAAAATAGGGGAGAAGTACAAGAAAAAGAACCTTCCCATATTTGGAAAGTATCACCATGTCTGGTTAATAGAAATGATAAGTGGTTTTTATCATTCTATGACTATTCTAATTCCTACCAACTTTCCTCCTTAGCAGGTTCCAAATGCCAGCGCCTGCCATGAAGATTAAGGACTTCCATCCTGGCAAAAGTAGTTGGTTTGCTGGGAGGATTAAAAGACCCAAGTGAGTGGAGAATCTCCACATGGTTGGTTCACATCAGGGAGCTCGACCCTACATGTCCCTCAGGGCCCAGTTAACAGACTTCCTGGGATGGTTTCCTTTGGGACATGAAACACTATGAAGGCAAAATCGCCATTAGGTGTGAACTTGATCCAAACGTGCAGGAAAGAAGCTAGAAGGTGATGCTGTGAAGGGGTGCAGCCCAGCATGGCAGGCCTTTTCTAAACAAGTAGCTGTGCAACATGCAATGAGACATCAGCCAAGTGAGTGAGACCCAGCCCCTGTCCTCAGCAAGCAAACACAGAGGACAGAGGGACACACACACCTAGGGTCACTCATCAAAGGGTCACGACCAGAGCATGGGCTTATGGGTTCCAAGAGAAGAGAAATTAATCTGATGTTGGCTCAGAGGCCTGTGCAGAAAAGCTTTGTGAAGGAATCATTTTTGTGATGGGCCATGAAGGATATGCTGCCTTGTCTATGGCGTCGGAGGGAAATCAACAGAGGGGAAACTGTATGAATAAGATGGGCAAACACTGGATGTATGTGGAGAACAAATTTGGCTCAAGGAGATGGGAGGACCAGGGGGACATCAGGGTGATGTGGTGGGAGCCAAGGAGGATGCCTTTGCAGACAGCTGGAGAGGCACATTTTAGGAAATCAGTCTGGCGATGGTTGATGGGTGGGCGAGGGCGGGGAGAGAAGCAGCAAGGAATAGGAGGAAGGCATTCAAACTGGTGCGTGTGAGGCTTCCAAGCTAGCGACAGACCCTACTCTGGGGCTGGCAGAGGAGATGAGAAGGATGGAGGAAAGAAATTTCCCAAGGAAGAGTTCATGTGGTTTGGCAACTGACTGGATTCGCAGAAGCAGGGGAACTGATGCCACCTGGTATTTATACATCACTTACCAAAGCACTTTTCACACATGATTTTTTGCATGTGAGTTTCACTGCAACCCTTCCCAGGACTAGAGGATTTCATGGATGAGGGAACTGAGGCCCAGAGAGGTCAGACATCCCCCCAAAGTCAAAGGACTGGGAAGTGACAGGGCTAAGTCTAGAGGTCGACCAGCTAGCCTAGAATCTAATGACTAACTTGCCCACCATTTCCTTCTGTTCACCTTATCCCACCTTTTTAGAATAAAGCAACTTAGTTTCATCTGTCTTCATTTAATCTGCAAAGAGACCAGGATAATTTGATGGCCCAAGAAGGAGAAGTTGGCACTTGGATTGGGGTCCCTGGGAGCTACTTTAACTTTTTCGAACACCCAAACTATTTCTGTGTTTACTACTTAGAGGGCTGGTCTTCTCCATCCCCTCGAGTAGCCCCGGGGGACACACGGTGTCCTTCCCGCTCCTCAGCTGGGCTTGGCCCAGCAAGCTTCTCCCTTACCTCACGGCTGCTGTCATTCCAATGGGAGTGATTGGCAATGGCCGGACTCCGGGAAACAGGCCTCGGCTCAGAACCCGCGTTCCGTTTTGTATCACTCCTGGAGGAACTGAAAGAGCAAAAAGGGAGAAGACACCACACGTGAATCCAACTGTGAAGATTTCTGTTCTGAGTCAGAAATTTTGGATACACCAGAGAACGAGAGAGAGAAGGGAGAAGTAGATAGTCACAGGTACATAGAGCAAGCAGAGACAGAGAAAAACATACACACACACACACACACACACACACACACACACACACACACACACACACACGGAGATAGATACAGAAAAAAATACCATGAGAGCGAGACAGAAAGAGAGAAAGATACCACACCTCAAGAAAGAGATCTAGTCAGCCAAGTCAGACCAATAGCTTATTATTGATGCCTTGGTGGGGGAAAAAAAAAAAAAAAAAAAGATGAGTTTTAAAAAGTGGGCTTCAAATATTATTTTCTTGCATTTATTAAATATAATCTTTAAAATCTAGTCAGACCCTAAAAAGATCTTAAGAACCTGACACCATCTGACAGCAGATGACCAAACAAAAGCATTTCCTCATGCTTTGCTGTTCATGGTCAGAATTGGGAACATCTTTCTAAGTGTCCTTAATCCAACAAGGGAAAAAGACAGCCAAAAGAACAGCAGAGCCGATTTTACCAACTACTCAGCACCTCAGCGCTCACAACATCATCTCATCGTCTCATCATCCTCACAACCATCTCTGTTGGGAGTGAAGGGTTGTCAATGGCGTGGATCTGGCTTCTGCCTCAGAATCACACAACCCACTCTGGAGGGCCTGCCTTCCTCCTTCCCAGAAGCTTCCTCTAAGCAAATCTCCTGAAAGCTCTCTCATCATCCCATGGTCTCCTAAACACACTCATCCCTGGATTAATCCTAAGCCAACCTTTCAGGCCAGTGACCATCAGATACTGCCCATGCTGCATATAAACTCACGGTGGCCTTACATGAATCTGAGGATTTACAGAAGAGGGGAACCATAGGAAATCCCTGATATTCGATCTTTTTTGACCTCCCAAACAGCAGTTTCTTCTGGTTCAAGCTAATATTCTTACTGCACCAGCAACACTCCTCCGTGTGTGTATATGGGGCCAGGCACGCATCCTGTGTGGGCGCACTAACACAGGGCTTGTACACCTGGGTTTTAATCTTAGTTCTTCTGGTAGGACTCCACGCGAGCTCACGGAATCTCTGTGTCCCTCTTTGAACGGTGTTCTCTAAGACCCCTTCTTCTGCCAGCATCCTGAAGAGTCCCCAGAGCGCTGGCTGTGTTCATTTAGCCCCTGGCACAGTCTCATCCGGGGGCAAGGTGGACAAACTGTGCTTTCTCAAACACCTTACCAAAAAGACTCTAGAAAATCATACCTTCAAAAATAAAAACCACTCTGGATATTAAGTTTTTAAAGCTGATATTATTTGTGTAGAATAACTACTTTTCCCCAAATACACAGCATATACTTTTTACTCCTATCATTTTCAGGTCTCTAAGAGCACATTTACTTAAATATTCTGACCCTTTAGTCAGGTCTTTCACGTAGGATGAATGTCCACTCTGGAATATGGGATTAAGTTATAGACCGATTCCTTGGGCATTCTGTAGCTCCTGCTAATATTTGTTGCGATGTCTCATCCAGGTTTGTGTGAGGCCCTAGTTACTAGGTTTTATAAAAGGTGGGATGGGAGACAAAATTGAAACCAGTGCCTGAAGTCAGTACTACTAGTGCAGTCGGGGTTCCAGAATCCCCTGTCTCTTCCCATATTTAATTATGAAGGTAGGTTCAACTAGATCAGGAATTCCTACCCATCCCATACTATCAGCCTGATTTCAGATATTAGATCATCTGAGGCAGGGGACTCACCAGGTATCTTAAAAGCATGAAACCTGTTATGATGTGATATTGCAGCTAATTATCATAGTTTGCCCAGTTGATGAGTTTTCTAGAACTCTAGAAGAGTGTCTATAGTTTTTTTTTTTTTTTTTTTTTTTTTTTTTTTTTTTTTTTTTTTTTGCGGAACCCAGGCCCCCTGCATTGGGAGCACAGAGTCTTATCCACTGCGCCACCAGGGAAGTCCCTAGAAGAGTGTCTAGAATTTATATTTACCTGAATTATTCCTATAAAGCTACAAGACAGTGTGGTATTGGTGTAAGTGCAGAAATATAGATCAATGGAACAAAATAGAGTCCAGAAATAGACTCGTGTGTGTGGTCAACTAATTTTTTGACAAAAAATATGCAGACAACACAATGGGAGAAAAGAGAGAACAATCAGAGATCCATTTGGAAAAAAATGAACCTCAGTCCTCACCTCATACCATTAGGAAAATTAATTAGAAATGGATCATAGACCTAAACGTAAGCACTAAAACTACGCAACTTCTAGAAGAAAATACCAATAGTTTCTGTGGACAGACATATGTAAAAACCAGTAGAACTATGCAGTTTGTAGACAGATGCTTCAGGTTGCTTGAAAAGAGAGGTGTTTTTGGTTTGTCTCTCTGTTTTGGGGATCATGGGAAAGGGTTTTTCAATTATTTTGCTGTACGGTACTCTCCTCAAAATGGTCAGATGACCACAGGTTCAGTTTAATTCTGATAATACTATTTAATATATCAGTCACTAGGGATCTCATCTAGAACAGCAAGCAAATCTCATAGAATGGTACCCCCCCAAAACACTTAAATATTTAAAATTTATACCATGGTTATAATTCTCACCAGTAAAAATTATTACAGTCCCATATACAGATTGTATCAATTAATGGATTAAATTACCAACTACCTGCCTACGTATGAGATGAAGGGGACACAAGTTCCCCACAGTTAAGTGGGACAGATAGAAAACTGAAGAGGCAATGAAAATATACTATGGCGAGTGCTAGGGCAGGGGGCCTATAGGCATGAAAGATGGAGACACCTAACCCCCAAAAAAGCTATCTGGGAAGCCTTCCTGTAGGAAGTGCCGTCGAAGTTGGGATTCAAAGGCACAAACCAGGCCTAGAAGTGCTAAAAATCACAATGTGCACACGAACTAAAAAGTAATTTTGATAAAGCACATGATCCTAGCAGGAATGAGATGCCTTTGGACTTCATCCCATTGATATTGGGAAAAGTATTAAAGGGTTTTGAGCAAGGAAGTGGTCTGCAGCATAGCGGCTGAGAGCCAGACTCTGGTGTTTCCCATCTGTGTCCTTTACTGCCTGTGTCCCCTGACAAGCTACTTAAGTAAGAAGGGGACAAACGGTATTTATCACACAGAGTATTTAGAGATTTAACTGAATTAATAAAGGCATTGCTATTTTGAAAATACACATTAGTCAACAATCCCCTCATCATCATCCTCAACATTCCGAGAGCAATGCTGGGGTGGCCTGTGCTGTCTCCAGTCCAGGTGAGATGAAAGCCCATAAGAATGGGTAAACACAAAACCAGACCGTATTGGAAGACCTTGACCATCTTTCTGGTCACAGACTTAGCTGGAAGAGCAACCACTGCTCTCACGGCGCTTCCGATCTCCTTGAACAAATCACGTCAGAGTCACCATTTTGGCAAAAACACCGGAACCACCTAAAATCCTGGGACAAAGACTAGGGAGCCCTGGGAAGTGAAGAGGGCGGATGAGAGCCATGGAGCACGCATTCCCCTGGCCTCTGGTACGGCCACGGAATCACCTGCCAGTCAAAGGAGAAATGCAGCCCCACTTTTTCTTTTGCCCAGAGTCCTCTGCCCAAGTGCCTAGAACCTCTAAGCACCAGGGGCGCACCTGGCCTGAAAGGAAACAGAGAAAGGAAGCCAGCCCTCACTGAGCACCTACTGGAGCCTGGGTTCTTTTGACTCTCTGGTCTCATTTAAGCTTCAGGGAAGAAGCCTCCTGCATGGGTACAAGTCATGGGGCCACATGGCCTCCGTTCAAAGTCTTGCCCCACCACTAGCTCTGACGCTTTGGGCAAGTGCCTTACCCTTTCTGTGCCTCAGTTTCCGCACCTGTAAAGTAGGCATAAACATACCTCAGAGGATCATTTTAAGATTAAACAAGACAAAGTACACAAATTGCTAGCTCAGTGGCTGGCCCATTATATAAGCTCATCATCACCGTTCCCATCTCACCGCAATGGCATCTTCTTACTAATTATCTCTGAGGCATGGGACCTAACGGGGTCAGGACATGGGGAAATTCTTTCAGCCTATTACGCTTTTTGTAGCTCTCCCTAACTCTGCACTCACCCCTGAAAACATCCTCCTGGTCAATGAACTGTATTCACTTCAAAGAGCATCTCACGGACGGAGCTATCCCTCAGCATTAAAAGGTTTTCCCTGAGCTGTTTTCTGAACCTCGCCAAGACTTCTGGTGTGCAAACTAGGCTCTTCTTCTGAATCCTGGAGCTTGTTCTCAAATGAGCTGCCACTGAACGCTGCCTCGGCCAAACCCGGCACTTCTCAGTCCGCAGCACTGGCAGCGCTCCTCATGTGCGGCGGGCGGGTGTGCCCCTCTGCTCACAGGCTGCCAGGAGCCGGCTGTGACGCTTAACTGTCCTCCCATCTTTTCTCCTTTCTGTCTCCATCCCCAAGTGTCAAGAATGTGGCTTTTGAAAGATGAATCACAGCCAGTCTAAAATGTCTGAGAAAGGTATTCTGAGGTCCCTACTGCATGGCTTTTTTGAGTCTGGGATCTGGAGAAACACGAGTCCACCACTCCTCAGTCCTTCTCCTATGAGCGCATCGATTTCCTTTCATCTCCTTTGCATTTCCCTCAACGTATTCCAAAGCACGTAAACCCCAGTGCACCCCACCCAATGTGCTGAAATTATACCTGGGCTCCAGCTAGAGAAGAGATGTCATAAGAAACTGGACATTCAAAATCAACCTTAAACTCAGATTTGTGGCTCTCACTAAATCAACAATACTCCAACAAAAATTTAAAAAAAAATAAAAAAAGCACAGGCCTCCAGCATCCTCCCTTTCTGTTAGATCAGTTAAATATTTGGCTCTTCACAGGGAACTCTGCCCAATACTCTGTAATAACCTAAATGGGAAAAGAATTAGAAAAAGAATAGACACATGTATATGTATAACTGAACCACTTTGCTGTACACCTGAAACTAACACAACATTGTTAATCAACTCTACTCCAATATAAAATAAAAATTTTTTTAAATGGCTTTTATAGGAGAGAAGACATACATCTGAGACTCTCAAATCCTGGGATGCGGTGCTAAGGACATCAGCACCCGGGCTCCCAGCTGATCGACCACTTTATCTTAAGTTATACAATGACCCTAAACTTTCTTACTTTTTGTTTTGTTTTGTTTTGTGGTATGCGGGCCTCCCTCCGCTGTGGCCTCTCCCGTTGCGGAGCACAGGCTCCGGACGCGCAGGCCCAGCGGCCATGGCTTCACGGGCCCAGCCGCTCCGCGGCATGTGGGATCCTCCCATCGGTTCCCCTGCATCGGCAGGCGGACGCGCAACCACTGCGCCACCAGGGAAGCCCCAACTTTCTTACTTTTAACCAGCAAGAAAGCAACACACACACACACACACACACACACACACACACACACACACACTCCAATCAGGGCTCCCAGCTGATCGACCACTTTATCTTAAGTTATACAATGACCCTAAACTTTCTTACTTTTTGTTTTGTTTTGTTTTGTGGTATGCGGGCCTCCCTCCGCTGTGGCCTCTCCCGTTGCGGAGCACAGGCTCCGGACGCGCAGGCCCAGCGGCCATGGCTTCACGGGCCCAGCCGCTCCGCGGCATGTGGGATCCTCCCATCGGTTCCCCTGCATCGGCAGGCGGACGCGCAACCACTGCGCCACCAGGGAAGCCCCAACTTTCTTACTTTTAACCAGCAAGAAAGCAACACACACACACACACACACACACACACACACACACACACACACTCCAATCAAGCAGCACCGCTCACTGTGATCTAAACGTGATCGTCTCCAGAACCTAAAAAAAAAAAGTTGAAGGCACAAGAGAAACTTTCCCGCACGCTCCGCCGCCGCTCAGCTCCTCCCCATCCTGGCTTCCCCAGCTTCCCTCCTGATGCTGTCTCCTTGATTCTCACAGCTTGTGAAAGTAACCCCTGCACTCCCGCTGCTGCCTTTGGAGAGCAGCCCTGGCTAAGCTACCAGAGGCCATAAGCTGAGCAGCAGGTGATTCCGATAAGCCTTCCCTTTCCTAAAATTGGCCTTTCCACCTGCTTACTTGGAAAGATGCTGGGGAGGGGGCTGAGAGGGGGGAGCCTGCTTCCTGGTTGCCCTTCTTCGCGGGTGGCTGGTGCATCCATACATACCCTAGTTCTGGGGAGGGGGATGCAGAACTCCGCCTCCCCCCTCCGTCCCATTTTGTTGTTTTGTTTATTACCTAGAGTTCCTCTCTGGAACATTCCAACCAGGGATCATGCAAGCCTTTGAAGATGAGTAGTGGTGACCTGACTTCTCCTGACTTAATAACAATTCCTCCACTGGGGTTAAAGATGACTCACAGGGCTTGTCGAAGGGGAACTGCAAAGCAGGTATTTGAGTAGACTCTAGAAGCTGGAATTAGTCTACACAGCCACTTTTTATTGGGGGGTGGGGTAGGTGGATGGACTTGACTAGAAGCATAATCCAAAGTTCAAGAGATAAGGAGGAAGCAGTGTCCTGCCTGGATTTTTCTGGAAGTGGTGTTTTACAGAGCACCTGAGACACGACGGCACACCTTGCAGAATGCTCCCCATACTGCAATCTGGGAAAGTCTGAGAAAGATAACATTACCACCGGTGCTACCGGAGGAGACAAAATGCTGTGGCCTGAGGTTTTGATTAGATGTGCACTGCTGCCTCACCGAAAGAGGAGCATCAGAGTACAGGGAGGGGCTGAGGGGACCCACAGGGAGTCCAGCTCAAGCAATACACAGTGCAGGGAGCACCCTTGGGGCAGGATCGGGTCCCCCCGAGATAAGGGTCTTGGATGACTGGGGTTCTTGTCAACTTCTGGAGAAGTTTCCTTTGTATGACCTACTCAGCTCAGACCCGGACTGAGGCCAGTCTGCACCGAGCTAGCTGTGCAGATGCTGAGCAGGGAGGATGAGTGGAAAAGACCCAAGTGGCTGCCATCTGGTGACCTGAAGTGGACTGGCTACGAAGGGCGATGACAAAGGAAAAGGCTTCCAAACCATCCAGGACAGCCTCCGACTGCTGGGAGTGCCAGTGGCAGACAGACTAGGTTGGTGGCCGGTGGCCCCCATTCAAAGAGGGGCATCACACAGCCCGGGAGGTGAAAACAACGGGCTATAAATAGCATTACACGAGGAAGCTCTATAAACAGAGCCCAGCCACGGAGCAACACGGGGGAGAACAGAGGCAGGCTCCTCCGTGCAGACAGGAACCCAGGCTCCCCACGCGTGGGCAGTGGCAGGACCCCCGAACCTGGGTGATGCACGTACACATCCTCACCGGGCCACGTGCGTACGCACGCCCCCCGGCAGGCTGCCCACACTCCATCACTGCCTGGGTGTCTGCTGCCTTTGAACCTTTTGGTCGAGGGGTCACCTCTCACTGCTTCCAGCCTTTGCACAAAGCCAGCGGCGTAGGGCACGGTGGCTTCACCACCGTATGTGTGGAATGCTTCTCCCCTCAGGAGGCGAGGTACTGCATCACATCCCAGGATAAGAAACATCAGGCATCACATCCCAGGATAAGAAACATCAGGCGGGGGAGGGGAGGGGAGAGTGAGGCAAAGAAGAGCTAAGTGAAAAGAGAGGCCTGGCGTCGGAGACACACACCTCTGACTGCGTTTCTCAGAAGGCTGAGGAGGCACCCCCTGGCTCCCCCAGGTGCCTGGAGCGGACGCTCAACGGACACTCACTTCCTTCCGACGGTACTGGTCCAATTTTGGGGGGGCTTTACACCCGGCCCACTGAGTATGCCCTAGCTTGGCCTCGAGGGGATTTTACAAGGCTTGGGGTCAGGCAGGAAGGTGAATATAAAGGTGACGTTCTACCCTCTGCCCAGTCCTTAAATGGACTCCTCTGCTCCTCTGCTCCTGCCAATGTGTCTTCTACGACTTTCATGGGCTTCCTGGTTCCTTCCTTCCAGGACCCTGGAACCCCCTCTTGGCGGGGGCCTTCACGAAGGCTATAGCCGGGTTTCTCACAGTGGTGAGAGCGAGGTAGGAAAGCCCTACGTGACTCTACAGCTTCAAGACATGAACGCGCTTTGAAAACTCAAATTCAGCATTTCAATGTAAGTAAGACTATGGGTACCTTGAAAAAAATAATTATCACAGTTTGTGTTACAGTAAGGGAGAGAAGAAGTTCATTTAGCCGTGAGAGCATTAAAACAATTAACTTCTCAGCTAATCAGGATCAACCCTTTTCCTCTTCTATCTGTGGTCAAGAATCGAGTGATAATGGATTTTTATAAAGCTGCTGTTAATGACCAATGCCTTTGCCTTTTCCTGCTTAACTCCATTATTCCAGTTCATCAAGTTATTTCTTTAAACCAATGATCACTGCGGGCAGCGGCTGGGTGCAAAGGAAGGTGCCTGAACCTTACACAGCTCTGATAAAATCAGTACGCTTGCCTCATGATGAATTACGCAACTTGATTTCAGAAACCATTTCAGGCCGTAACTGAATTACAGTCTGGTCTATACTCTTCCTGCAAGAGTCATCTGAGAACGGAGGTTTTGGTGCTTTTTTCTTCTGATTTTGTTTTTTTCATTCCCTCGTAACTTCAAACATCTTTTAAAACCCACACTACAGGTTAACCGCTAGTTACAGGACTGCACCGGTACACATCTGCTTACAGTGGTGCTTCCTTCTCGGAGAGGTGGGCAGCCGTTATTTCAGCTGCCGGCAAGCTGAGTTTAGCAAAGAGAGAATGAGAACTCTGTGCCTTCAGGATCAGGTAATGGCAGTCCGCGGCACAGGGATGAGTCTCTCCCGAGAATGCCTGGCTGCATCTCTTGGGTCCTTTAAGAAAAGGACCAGGTAAGGAAGGATGGAGCCAAATTTCCCAAAGCTGTTGGAAGGCTGTGACGAGTTAGAAGGCTAGGAGGGATGGTCTGGAACTCCACATCAAAAGACACCTGGGTAGGGTCTGGGAACAGATGTTCTCCTGTGGGAAACCCTGTCAGCTCCAGAAGCGGGGGATTCCCTTTGCTCAGGAGGCCATGCAGCGCTCAGAACGAGGCAGGTGGGCGCCAGCCCTGGTGGGCGTCGCGGCGGGGTGTGTCGTTTCACGCCGCCGTCTCCACGCCGTGAGTTTCATGCACAGGAGGCGGCTATGCAATTGTCCTGCCAGCGAGCTGAGCGGCCCGTGGTGGCTATCTGCTCAACGGGCTTCCGGTGGGGGGTGGAATGTGCCGGAGAAACTAGCCTCAAGTTGGGAGGAGGAGGGGACAGATGTCTGCGTTGGGGTCATTTGTCATCACTTGGGAAGGAGAGCTTTCTAACAATGTTGTAGCTCCAGAGGTGGGGAGAAACATCCGACGGTGGAGAGAAGAGAAGTTCAAGTTAGGAAAAAGAGTCGTCTCAAGCTTGACGTTGCTCAAGGGCCAACAGAAGATGAAGATAGGAGCCCTGCTTTGCTAAACCAGCCCTGCCCTTCTGTCTGTGGCACCCTGGAAAGCTGGTGGGGAAGAGGCAGGGCGGGGGCCACCACAGTGTTTCCATTTTAAGGCTGTTCCAAACTCCTGCGTCCCCGCCTCGCCAGATTTTCCTCTCCTCTCTCTAAAATGGTAGCCTGTTATTAATGAGGTCCCCAAGGGGAGAGGAATGTCTAAAAACGGACACTGCTGAGTTCCACGACTGTCAGGCTGGCCCCCTGTAGCCTCTTCTAGCAGAAACTACAAACTCACAGGAACAATTCCTGCAGGACAAAGGGTCTCTCCTCTGGGACTCATTACAGGGTCCACTTCCCTGCCCCCAAGTCTTAAGCCCTGAAATTATATTAGAACTTTCTCATCTTGGAAACACACCTATGCATTCATTCATACATATGCGTAGCTGCATCTTTATGTGCACATGTATGTAATCATGCACTGAGGTAGTCTGAAGTGATTCTATAAGGGAAGGTTGGCTTGAGCATTAGTTCTTCCTATGGCCTGGTATATAAAGGAGAAGGTTAAGTTCACAAACTATGGTGCTGTAGGCTATAGAAATATCTACTCACAACCTGCTTGTATCTCAGGGGGAGTATTCAAAAGCATCATGGCACTGGCAGCATCAATGTCAGGATCTGGAAAAATCAACCAATAAACAACATTATTTACAACGGGGCCGGCGTGTGTGGGTGTTTTTCCCCCTGCACGTTACAGTTTATGAATGCAACAGAGAAAAAAAATTCCAGGAACTAGAGGAGCTATCCCAAAGGTGACTTTTCTTCCCATTTGGATTTGCAAGGAAGAGTGTGATTCTAGAATGAGATGTAAGGGGCACGTTAGCAAGTTTTTCAGATAAAGCACGGGTTTTTTTTCGCATTTTGCTAATTTCATAATTTGCACTGTATGTTCCTGATAAGTTGCTGATCTTTTCACCCGCACAGCTTTGTCCCCTGGGGTGGAGGAGTAGGAGAGTGGGGTGACAATAGAAAGTTCAGCCACCGGAATCTTTAAGGAACCAGGGAATCTCCCAGCACCAAGAAGAGAAAGCGCTATACACCTGCATCTAGTGAGATACAGATAAGATATTCGGTCATTTCCATTTGTCAGCAGAATGTAAACTGTATTTTATGAGGTTGTCACAGCAGTGGTGGAGGCGGTAGAGGCATTAAACACACACACACGTCAATATAAGGAAAAAAATTAAAGTTCTGACGTTGAGGGGACGACATTTGTTTCAATACCTATTATTGCTTTTAATATGGGACCAAAAAATAAAACAAAAAACTCATCACTTCATTGATATCAGTCTTAATAAGTTTCTGAATCCTTTCTGATCCACCGGTTGACAGATGGCAGGTTATATACAGACAGAAAAATATTATCCTTTTATAACTAAATTCATTTTCCTCTGAGAAACAGCAGCTCTGCTGCTATGGAAATGAAAGTCACCATGGCAACAGTAAACAACCCCCAAGAATGGTCACTGAATAGGCTGAAAAGAACATCTGCCCCAGTGCAGCGTCCCAGCTGCCCTGGGGTAAAATTCGCTAATAGTGCAGCCAGGCCGAGTGACAGGAGCTGCCGCTTGAGCCCGGTCCAAATAAAGGAAGTCTACATCCAAATGCCTGCCCTTGAAGATTACTACCTCCGCGTCCACTAAACCGATGACTAATGACGGGTGCAGGGTGGCGGGGTCGGGTCGCACTTGTCAGTTTTCGTATAAATTACATACCAAAAAATTCAATTTACTGCTAATGGCTCCATGGCACTTTATCTGGGGTTTTATGTTAGAAAATAACTTTTTTACTGTTTAAAAAAGTACATGTTTCATAACTTTATATGTGCAGTTTAATTCCAGGGGAGTAATGTGATACAGTATAAAGCCCTACCAGTGATTAATAATACGGTTGAGTCTGGTTTCAGAAGACAGTGTCTCAAAAGAGAAAAAAACCCAAAAAAACAAACAAAGGCAAAGGAACTTGACTCTTCAGGTCTTTTTCTATTTTGCCTGCAGGAGGTCCGTTACTTACACTTCATAATGGAGTGAAAATTTATTTTAAGAAGTATATTGTATGAGAAACAGGTAGACTAACTTATTTGACAACTCCTGGGGTGAAACTCCTAAAACAGTCATCGATTCCCACTGATGTTAAAATATATATATATTAGTTGAATGATGAACCAAAAAACTTAAAGTTCCACTCAGTGCTCCCAGGGTTGCCGCCGCCCCTGCCCTCTCACGTCCCCACCAGGACAAAGGGCTCGCAGTATCAGGGTACTGCTGGTACCCCACAAGCCATGGGCAGCAAGCAGCTCCCGGGAGGTGCCATGTGGGGGGGGGCCGCTGAGGCCTTCCTCTCCTACGCCCTCTTTTTGGAAAGGGCCTTTCCTTTCTCAGGAATGAGAAAACATGCCTGTTTCCCCTCGCCAAGCAAAGGTTCTTTGCCATCTTCGAGAACGCAAGTGCTGCAGGCAACCCACGTTTGGCCTGGCTGGACGGTCCTCACCTCCCCAGGCCACTCTCACTGGAGTTTTCCTGAGTGACCAGGAGGCTTGATGCGGGCAGAACAAGAGGAAATATAGCTAAGAAGTCTGGAGTCTTTTCCTACTTATTTTGCCAGAAAACTAAAGAAAGTAGTTCCGTACTCTTCAAAAACACATCCGACCTCAGGAGGAAGGTGTAAAGGGCCACAGGTAGAAAGATGTAATGAAAGAAAGAAAAAGAAGGGAGAGAAAGAGAACTTTAAAGGGAAAGAGTAACAACATCACACGGATTTCACAGAACCTAAGTGGGGCAGCCCCAAGGGCAACGTGGGGAATGCTTCAGACCCTCGTAACATCCACCCATGACCCCTACCCCCAGCCCACCCAGCCAAGCCAAAGAAACATATAATCTAGGCGAAAATCCTTCCTTCCAACCAGATTTGCCATGCCCGAGGCCTCCACAGATAAGAATTCTGTTGCTATCTTGGCACTCCTGCTGGTCTCCAGGCATTTGGGGCAAATGTAACGCCCAGTCTTCTCATTATTTCATTCGTGATCAATTCCTAAGCCCCACTCTCCATTCTGAATGGGTCAGTTCTTGCTCATGAAGCCCTATGAGCAGAATGGAATGGAGGGCAAGGCATGGGATTCCTCCCTCATGATATCTTGGTAGGTGAACTGGCACACATGAGAACTGTAAATGGTATGAGAAAACGTGATCCTGAATTTGTGCAGGTGTGTACACCCTGGCACGACAGTGTCGGCCCTTCCCTGGGGGATATAGTGAGTGTCATCCTCGGTGTATTGTTTGATGAGTCTGACAAATTTTATCCCAGGGCTACCACCACCATAATCAAGGTAAAGGGCAGAGTGAAGATACAGATTTCCATCACCCCAAGGTTTCCTTGTGCCCCTTCGCTGTCATTCCTACCCTTGCTCTGGGCAACTACTGATTTGCTTTCTGTTATTCATCCAGGCTGTGGCGTCAGCAGTTCATTCCTATTACTGTTATTGTCAAGTAGGACCCCATTGTATGGATACACTACAATTTGTTTATCCATCTACCTGTAGATGGACATTTGGGTTGATTCCAGTTTGGGAACTTACAAAAAAAGCTGCTGTGAACTTTTCTACCAGTCTTCTGAGAACAGCTTTTCATTCCCTTGGGTAACCGCTGGTAAGTGCATGTTTAACTTTACAGAGGATTGATTCTCTTTTCCGAAGAGGCTGTACCACGTATGAGTTCCAGTTGCTCCACATTTTTGTCAACATTTGAAACTGTCAATCTTTTAAAACTTGAGCCTTTCTAGATGTGTCGTGGTATTTCCTCGTGGTTTTAACTTGTATTTCCCTGCTGACAAACAATGTTGAACATCTTTTCATGTGCATAATGGCCATGTGTAGATCTTCTTTTGTGGAAAGCCTGTTCAAGTTTGTGCCTGTTTTTTCACTGGGTTGTTAAATTTCTTACTATTGAATTGTAAGGTTTCTTTAAACATTCTAGATAGAAGTCCTTCGCAAGATATATTTTTCTGAGTCCACGGCCTGTCTGTTCAGCTTCTTAATAGTGTCTTTTAATAAGTAGAAGTTTGAAATTTTTGTAAAATCCAATCTATCGATTTCTTTTATAGCTCAATGCTTTTTGTGTCCCAACTAAGAAATCTCTGCCTACCCCAAGATTGCACAGAATTGTCTCCTGAGTGGCATCTTTTTGTCTCATTTGTTAGTGTATCAAATATAACATTATCTGGGTTCAATACTCAGATACAGATAAATGAAAATGGAAGTAATCAACCAGACCTCTTTCTGGATCCAGTAAGCTGCTTAAGCACAGATCTCCCAGACCTGTACAGATCAATGCTAGAAGGGCCCGCTTTGGCTCCAGGTGTGTTGAAGAAACACCAGACAGCCTGAAAGAAGCCTCAATCAGCCATGTTTCTATGTCAAAAAGTCTCTCGGATCCTCTACTAAACCTCTGACACACCTTTACGCTTGTCACACCCAGGCATCCTGTGCGTGTTTCAGTCTTCAGAGCCGAAAACCACCCATCTCTCCTCTCTAAAGAGATGCTACAATATTATTAAAATGTCTAAGATTTTTTCCCTTAAAAAAAAAAATCAAGAAAGTAATGCATGCCCACTGTGAACAAAAAACACACACTAGGTGGATATAATTTGAGAAATAAATGCCTTCCCCATAGACCCACTCCCAGATTCACATTTTCTTATACATATGTCCAAACACCGTCTATACAAATACAGGTGTTTATGTATATTCACTGAAATACCAGCACACATACACTTACACATGCACACATATCTATTCTTTAAAAATTGGTTCATGTGGAAAACACTCTTCTGAAGATAACTTTGTCCCCCTATTTTTCGCTTAATGACAGATCTTGGCACACTGTCACATTAGTATACATAAGCCGAAGTTTTTTTGTGGTGACTTTTTCACGCATAAAAACACACCACAGTATTCATACCGACATTCCCTCTCCTTTAGACTGCAGATTCTCAGAAGGCAGACACAAAGCGTTTGTAACCGGAAACCTGCGCCCAGCACACTGCTTTCTCCCTACAAATCCTGAGCCCCTGAAGACACCGCCTTAGCACAGCAATCCCCTCCTCCTCTCCCGGACCCCCTCCCTATGAGGACCCAGCATGGCGCCCATCTCTCCCTCCTCTGCCATGCACAGCTCTTACTTCTCTACCTCTCTCTGGGGCTCACCCCCAGCTGCCACCTTGGTGACGTGTTAGTTTTCATGAGCACACTTTGGGTGTCCCTAAAAGACTCTCAATCTCTGAGCTCAGGAGAGACTTGGCAGTGGTCTGTGTCCTTACGTAGCCAAGGGGCTTTCTGATGGAAGCACATCTTCCTGGTGGGATGCTTTTGACCAAGGATGCTTGTTTTGGAGCTTTTTGGCTGGAGCTGCTTTAGGAGACTGGGCGGCTGTTCTGGAGCCAGGGATGCTTTGCTTCAGAGGCATGCTGATTCTGACAGGTGAAAGGTCCAGGACTAGATTCGGGGGAGGAAGAGGAGCGTGTTGGCCGCGTCAAATTGTTCCCTGGGCTTAAAAAAAATGAATTCTACTCCCAAGATGGTTCAATGCAGCTTACCAGCATAAGAAAAGAGGAAGATATTTTGGCCAGGAACTCTTTTTAGGAATGAAGCTCCACCTGGCAGAAGTATCCTTTATGTTGTATCTCTGGGGAACGTGGGTGAGGCAGAAGGGGACAGGAGAACAGAGAAGCACGACCCTCTTTATTTTTGGAGGGGGTGGGGGCGTGTTTCACAGCAGTACCGAGTTCAGCGTCCTAATACCGGAGGCCATATCATTTACCACTCGGTTAATTCAGTAAAACATCAAGAGTGCCATCACGGATGCTTAATGACCATCCTTAAAGCCCAGCCAATCTCAAATCCCATATTTAAAAAAAGTCCTCCTTTCTCATGCTTCAGTAACAAATGTTACCTCTCCTCTGGCCTGGTTCCCAGCGGCCCATTTCAATTTTCATCTTTAATACAGTTGTCTTATCACATTGCCTCTTCTCTGTACTGTGAGACTGAAAAACGGTCACACATCTTAAAGATGTTTTCAAATCCTCTTTCTCCTGAAGGTATATACACAATTATGTTATCCTACAGTGAAATAACCGGTAACGAAGTTTCCAGAACCAACGGGTCAGCTGTTTGGATTAAAAAAAAAAAAAAAAAAAAAAGATTGCCCTTCATTTTACCAAAACGTGGAGACAGTTTCTTCTGGGCACCAGGAGGAGGCTTTTTCCTTGTGAGTATGACGGGAAGAGCACAAGGTAAGGCGTAAGGATCCTTGGGTTTGAGTCCCGGGGCTGCTGCTCATTAGCATGTGACTTTCATTCCGCTGGGTCTGAGTTCACTCCTTTTAAAAGGGTGATGGCTGGCTACAGACATGGGAGGGGCTGAAGAGTTCCTGGCTCCACCCATAATGTCCCCGGACTTTTTCCTCCCTTTCCAGCTCACGGCTGCCAGAACCATGGACTCCAGGGAGTATCTACCAAATGGGGCATCTGCTCCGAGGCCTTTGGGGGCAGTCAACACTCTTAGCAAGGCTGGAAGACTATCCTAGTGTCCCTGGGGTGTGGTGGGCTGTCATTCTGGGCATCTGCTGGGTCCACTTCAGAGCAATCCATTCGGCCTGGCATGGGTATGTTGTGGGTTCTGGGTGTGGCTTCTGTTTACATCCATGCCCCTTCCTCTAGGATCTGGGGTCGTAGGGAAGTGACTGCAGAGACCATCTGTTTTAACAAACTAAGAATACAAAAGATGGCCAGAAACCCCTGGTTCAATCCTCACTGCTATAGAAAGGCTGCAAAAAATGTGAGTACCATCCTTAGCATCTCTGAGTTGACCAACCTAACAAAACAGTGATAATGAAACTTTTCCCATATATAAAGCCTGAGAGTAACCAACTCTCATAACTCTCTTAGAAATCACTGTTTCTCTATTTCTCCCTCCTCCCTTTCATATCTGAAATGTTTTACAGGATGACAAAAGGTCTTTATGCAAGTGAATAAAAGAGATTCAAGAAGCATTAAAAAAAAGCCAAACAATGGATGACAAACACTCGGACAAAAAAATTACCGGACATACGGACACAGTATACATTCAACCAGATACACACACCAAGGTGCTCATATTCTCTCTGACACTCTTCACAAGAAAGTGAGCCCTGCCACAAGGGCTCTTCCTTGTCTGCCTTTTCACTGCTGTATCCCCAGCACCTAGAACAGTGCCTGGAGCACAGGGGGTGCTAGAAAAATAGATGTTGAACATTTGAATGCGCACCTCATCCAATCCAACTGTCTGATGCTCCCAGGGCATAAGCCTCTGGATGTACAGTGGAATCCCCAGAAAACTCCAGAAAGCCAAATGTCAGGCCCCATCCCAGATGACACTGAGTTTTGTAAAAATTTATCAGGGGGTTCTGATGTGCAGGAAAGGGAAAGAGCCTCCTTTAGTAGGGTATTTGAATGCCATCCAAAGAAGCCCATTGAGGATGGCAAGTGCTCCCTTGAAATCCTTTATCATCTATAACTTTCCTAGATCTCTTTGCTTTGAAATATCTTTATCCATTTTCCTGTAACTCTGCATGAGAGTGACATCTAAAAGTATTTAATTAACCCCTGAAAATGGAGGAAAAAAACACTTGGATAACTTTTTGGGCTAAGGGAACAAGAAATAGATGAAAGCAAATACAAAAGCGAGAAAAGAAATAAAAATCTCAATAAGGTGTACATTTCCTGGGGCATGCTGAGTAGATACGCATGGTTTCGTTAGGTACATTCCATACTCCATGAGTCAGTGGTTCTCAATCAGGGATGATTTTGCACCCCTTCCCTCGTATTGCAATGTTGTCTGCCCCGTGTACGGCAACGTCTGGAGGTAGTTTTCATTGTCATGACCGGGTGGGATGGGGCGGATGCTACTGGCACCTGGTGGCAACACTTAACCCAGGGACGCTATCCAACATTCTACAGTGTACTGACAGTCCCCCACAACAAAGAATTATTGGATTCAGAATGTGAATAGTGCTGAGGTTGAGAAACTCTGTATTAAGCTTACATGTACATGTGCTATGGTCAGGAAAAACAGTTCTTCGAGCCAAAGTACCTCAAATAGAACACATCAAAAGTAAACAGATAGACACAAAATTCACTCTGTTGTTGATGTCTCTTTTCCTCCCCTTTTTGCAAAATCCCTAGGTGTCGCTTTATAGAGATAGGATATCTACATTTGTGGCTTTGAAACCACTGAAGTAGGAGTCACACACTTTGGCTGCTGTTGCAATCGATCAAGACATCTGCACCAGCCGCCTCTGATCTCGAAGGCAACAGAACAGGCTGGGGCGGGCCGGCGGTGCCGTCAGATCTACTGAGGTCATTTACCGGAAATATTTTTTCCACCTCCCTTCTGGCTGGAGGTGATTAAGATGGTATTCACCACGGCTACGTATCTGAGAGGCTCTCACAGCCAGATGAGGGAAAGTGACACCGATGAGCCCGGTGGATGATCTTCACGATGGATGGGGTTTTAGGGAATAACAGCCTCACACAAAAATTGACTCCAAGTTGTGACTTTTAAAAACTATCTTTAGGATGAGAGTTGGAGCTAGAGAACACCAAGAGCAGTCCTGTTTCTCCAAAAGATTACGTCAAAAAAACCCACAAACAATCTCCAAACTCTTGCTACACTGAAGAAATGAATTGAATTAAAACTAACAATTAAACAAGTTGACACTAACAGTTGTTTGTTGTCACAAAAGAGAATCTAGAAAAGGTCGGGGTGAACTACAGGCTGAATAAATTCTACGTGCATTTTAGGATTATTAGGCTCCCACTCACACATCTTCTTCGTCAGCTTCAACCCAGTGACTGGTGAGCTCTAAATGAGGGATTTACTGGCTCTGACCATCTCGGTCAACTCTGCAAATTAGGAACACAGCTCTACAAGCCAGCTTCCCAGCCAGGGGCATCCTTCTAACTCCTGTAAATTGCCCATCTATTACCCTGATTCTATTTCATGCAGAAGGGATGGGAGGGAAAGCATCTGGAAGGTAAGTGCTGAGCTCAGGGTACACCCTGGGCTGGGAGTCAGGTGACACGGGCTGTCACCTCTGTAAGTCTCAGATGCCCCGTTTCTAATGTGGTGTTAGGGAGGCTGAGCCACGGGCCCCCCGGGGCCTCGAACTCGCTGCGAGTCACTCACTCTTGCTGCTGCTTCCCTCCCTGCTTGAGAAGTAAAAGAAAGCTCCTCGACACTCCTCAGGCCAGACGCTTCCATCCTTCTGTTTTTCTCTGGAGAACAAGAAACGCTTTAACTTTGTTGTGTACTGAGTCGCTTAATTCTAAAGTCTCCTTTGCTTCTTCAGAGGTCTGCGTCTCATTCCCTACTTTTCCAAGTCTGTGCCTCCAATGAAAGCAATGCCACCACCCTCTCCTGGCTCACTTCAGGTTCACCCCTCTCCTCTCAGCCAAGACACTGTCACACCAACACCTCATATCGGCGCTCTGAATTTTCCCCACGATGAACGTCTGCCTCTTTAATATCTTTGACCAGTTGATGGAAATCTTTCTAGCAGCTGCCTGGGAGCGAACGGAAAGGAACCACATGGACCAAGATGGACAGTACAAAGGGTCCAAAATTCTAGAACTGGAGCATGTGGGCAAAGGTGACAGGAAACCCAGAACAGGTTATGACTTCCGTCCCGTGAGATGTAACCGTTACGTAAGAGGCAGGGAGTTCTGGTTTGGTTCTGTTTGGCTTGTTAAACTGTTCTACGGCGGCTTGTCTGCGGGGAGTTTCTAAAAAAGAAACTCTTTTTAAACTTCCTGTAGGTGAATGAGAAGCTACATATTCCTCAGAAGTGCCTTTCCCTTTGCGCCTCCTTCAGTTGTAAATCTCTGCTTACTGCATTCTCTGACTTTTGCCTCTCTGGGGATGCTGTAGATGACAGCCACGAGCAGAGGAGACATCTGGGGGCTTTGTAGAGGGGCTTCTGATGCTGGGAGGGACGACTGAAGGGGATACATGCTGAAGCCTTTGAGACTCTGGAATTCTTTGCTTTGAAAACCTCGTGTTTGCTCCTGGCTTCTTCAACCAGTGATAGAGCAAAAGCCCACCACCCAGCTGGGACCAGGAAGCCAGCCCTGAGTATGGAAGGCTTCCAGGGGCAGGAACGGGAATGGGGGGCTCCCAAAAGAGCCCTGAGAACCGGAAGGCCTGGCCACACTCATGTCTCGGAGGAAGGATGCACCAGGTCCAGAAGCCAGAGGCAGAACCAGGCTGGGGATCCCTGAGACAGGAGCTAAAGGCCCAGTGGGACAACAAGAGCACCAGAGGGCTGGATGCGTAACACGCGGGAGGTGATAGGGGAACTCCAGGGCATCTATCTTAGCCGGTTTCCCCCCTCCCCATGCTGCGAGCTTGTCTTGCCCAGCTATCACTTCTTCCCACCTACTGGAAAATCAGCTCCTGCCCAGTCCCCACCCTAGAAACCACTTCCTCCTCTAGGAAAGGTCACAGGATTTCTGGCAACTCCTGCACAAACTCTTCCATAGCTCCAGCCGTTCTCATGGTGGCCTGGTCCCCACCAGGCATGCAATGCTTACTGTTGCTGACAATTGAATATTTCCATTTGCACGGCATCTCCAATTAGCTCTCTCTTAAAGTGGGTAGATGTGCAAAGCCCCTTTTCCAGAGGCAAAGATTCCATCGCAGAGTGACACCGGCAGGTGTGTTAGTGAAAGTAATTATCACACAGAAGGTTGACATCAGTGTTCCAAGGCACAAAGCAACTGCTTGCCCAGCTTTCAACTGTCTTCCTCCCTAACGTTCAAGGGATGAAGGACTGGAGGAAGTAACTCTAAACACAAGGCTCACTTTGTCTGGGAATGTATGTATTATGCTGACTCAAAAGAATTTCAAAAGGAACAGGGAACCATTGATTTTCCCAGATCTGACAGGCGACTGTCATCAGATAGGACACGTCAGAACTAAACCTTACCCCTCAGGAATTCCCTGGTGGTTCAGTGGTTAGGACTCCGTGCTTTCACTTCCGAGGGCCTGGGTTCGATCCCTGGTCGGGGAACTAAGATCCCACAAGCAGTGCGGCACGCCCCCCGCCCCCCAAAAATAAATAAAATAAAATAAATAAACCTTGCCCCGTGCTTTCCACATCAAGTCTACCATATTTTTTTTTTTTTTTTTTTTGCTGTACGCGGGCCTCTCACTGTTGTGGCCTCTCCCGTTGCGGAGCACAGGT
>NC_041224.1:168390980-168480192 GCF_002837175.3 Physeter macrocephalus
AGGCTCAGCGGCGGTGGCTCACGGGCCCAGCCGCTCCGCGGCACGTGGGATCTTCCCGGACCGGGGCACGAACCCGCGTCCCCTGCATCGGCAGGCGGACTCTCAACCGCTGCGCCACCAGGGAAGCCCAAGTCTACCATATTGAATCGCACACACCACCCCATGAAATGCGTTACCATCTAGGTGTTCCTGTGCCATAAACCAGTGGTCCCCAACCTTTTTGGCACCAGGGACGGGTTTCGTGGAAGACAATTTTTCCACGGACTGGGGGTGGGGGGATGGTTCAGGAGGTAATGCGAGCGATGGGGGGCGGTACATGAAGCTTTGCTCGCTCGCTCGCCTGCCGCTTACCTCCTGCTGTGCAGCCCGGTTCCTAATAGGCACTGGTCCGTGGCCCGGGGGTTGGGGACCCCTGCCATAAACGATCATTCAGTTGAGTTGAAAAAGGTTTTTCCCACGCTGAAATCAACTTCCTTACCAGACAGCTGCTCCTCAAGAACCTGGAAGAGGAGATCACTGCCACTCTGGACCCTAATCTCCACCATCAGGTTAACTCCACAGCGGGGCAACGGTTATGCTCTACATCTGGGAGCGATGCCCAGCATTTCCCTTTCTTTTACTTCAAAACAAGTCAGAGGGTGTTCTAAGAACCCATCTGCGGTCAGAGGATGTGGGTAGGGGTGAGGGGAACAAATTAAAAATAAAATAATTCACCTGCTACAGCCCATTGGTTACACCATCCCCAGAGAGGGATTCCCTGGGAGGCTGGAACAGAGCCTGCAGTAAGTAGTGATGGATGGCTGGACAAATGTGGTGGCGAAGGGCCTTCAGAGGGACACGCAGTCCCCCACCTTGACGCTTTGTGTCTGCACCCCAGGGGCTGAGTTCAAGGGCACATCGCAGAATTCTCTCACTTGGGTACAGTGGATTTCCAAATGAACGTTTAGGGTATTCTCCGGGGAGAGGCCTATCTATCCACCAAGGCCAGAGCACCCTCCCTTCCACTGTGCCCTGTGTCCACGGCAACTGAGGGAGGCCAGCCTGCCAGGCCCGGCTGTGTGGGAGCACTTGCCCTCTTCTGGGGGGAGGATGGGGAGCAGGAGAACCAGCACCCGGCCCACAACCTCAGGTGAGAAGACTGAGCAGACAAAGCCAACCTACAGAAAGTCAGTCAGTGGGGAGGCGGGGTGGGATTGGGAAGGGCTGCCGAGTGTGCTTCAGACACTCGGATCGCAGCATGGGGCAGGCAGACAGCAGACACGCGGATGGGGCCGGGGCCGGGCTGCAGGGGGCGGGACAGGTCAGTGGAGGGCAAGCCGAATCACCGCAGGCTCGTGTAACCGTCTATGGTTTTCTTCTAGCTGGTCTGGAGGGCTCCGCCCATCCACAGTGCCCCAGAGCCGGGCAGCGGACCGGGAGTGGGCCAGCAAAGCAGGGACTTCTGCACGCTTTCAGCTCCGAGAAAGGAAATATGTTAGCACTCTTTGGCCACCCTGTTTCCAGATGGAAAGTCATAAGAATTTACTACTAAAACCCAGTTACTTAAATCCTATTTGGGGCACCTTAATAAAAGACGTGAAGGAAGCAAACAGGCTCCCTCCCTGACACACATACCCACACAACAATCACCGGCTGACACCATCCTGCTTCCACTGGGGAGTGGGTCCTGGGAAACCCGTCTCTTTCTCCCTTAGAGACCTGAGTTTCAGATACAAAGAGGAACCAGAACAGGGGAAGCACATTTCCCATCAAAGACCTTGAAGTCCTTATACCTGCTTTCGTCTGTACACACCAAACTAAAGACTCCACCTCACTCTTGGGAGACTGGAGCGCATTCTTCACCAGGACTGACGCTGAACGCTGCCCAGCCATCTCCTCCGCTATTTTTCCAAAGTGAATCAGGGCTGCTGATTCTCGCGACAGGATTACTGGTCACTGAGCTCTTTCTGGGCCTCAGTTTTAATGCTTCGCCTTTTATGCTTTTTGGTCTAATCCTCACCCCCAAATACACTATAAGAAAAAAGATAAAAGCACATCTGTTGCTTGGTATTTTGTGTGTGTGTAGTTCTCTGAAACATGTTTATTCAGAAACAACTTACGCTATGAAATATATTGATTGAAAAATAAAAACAAAGCACCAACAAAGCACTTGTTTTATTCTATCCTACTGGGGAACTTTACCTAATGTCTGTCTCAAAGCTGGCTCCTGGGATGTCCTGCACCTTTTAGGGGTTGCAGAGAAGGTGGATACAATGAGGTGGCTATAATAATGTAATTGTCATTGATTCCATTTTCACTGCATAGTGTCTACTCAATTGCATGCAAAGAGACTGGTCCCATCCATTCATTACTGAGAACAAAAAATATCGTGAGGCTGTTAAGAAGTAATTCATTTTAGACACAACTAAATATGGAAATATATGGAAATGTAGATTCAAGATTAAGACTACAAACGAAAGTATCATGGAAATAAAAGGATTAAGTTTTCTACCCAACAAGATTTACATATAATGCTATGCTACTGGGAGAGAAATCCTGAAGGAGATACCAACCAGCTGAGAAGGCTACAGACCCTAAAATGGTGGAAGATCCCTGCACTCTGAGAGCCCGTGGGTGGGGAGGGTGGGAATGATTCGCGTGCGTTTAGACTTCAGTCTAACCGTGAAGCAATGAGCTGATCTTCTGGTGGGAAAATGGGAAACTGGTTCTAAAGACAACCTCCACAGAAGTTTCCAGAACAATTTTTGGGAATGTCTTCATCCCTGGAACAAGTATTTTGCCTTGAGTCTACTTTGAAGGATCCTTCTTTTTTTGGATGTGCTTGAAAAAAAAATTTGAGCCCCTTACTTCCCAGCCACATAGTGCACATGAGTAAAACAACCAGCACATAAAAACACTAAGTAAATATACTGTGGAATAAAGTAGGCCAAGTGCTGAGGGCAAGAGCTTGGTTAGGGAAGCATGCTTTTAAAGGAGGTGAGTTCAGGCCAGAGCTGATTTCCTTTTGCAGATGCTATGTATTCATTCCAGAACTATAAATGCTAAGCCAAGAAAGGTTTTCAGCTTGTGTCTGGGGCACACTTGTTTTCGGAAAAACCAAGAGAGATGACGATCATCAGACAATATGATGAACAGACCCAGGTAGACTCTGAAGGTAAAATGGACAAAAGGTGACAGTGCGGATGGGGTGAGGTCTGTTCCCACTGGGGCTGCGTAAGGACAAAACCACATGGAGACAGCTTTGCAGGCCAGCCCAGCAAGCAGGTCGATCAGGTGACTTCATGACAGCAACTGCGTTCCTTCTCTTACCGTGAAAGGCACATTTCATCTTTCAAAAGGAAAAAAAAGTTACAGCAAGTATTATATGAGCAAAACCAAACAAATACTGGAAAACAGAGAAGGAAAAACCAGAGCAACTGCCACCATGCTGGCACCTGTGGGTTTTTTCTTCCCTTTCAAGATTCTTCTAGGATGGCTTTTGGTATATTTTTCACTGAGCTGGAGACCTCAGACCTGCCTGTGCCTCAGGTCAGTGTGTCAGCTGACCCCCAAAACCCTGCTGCTGCAAGCTCTGACCACCAAGGTGCTTGGTGACAGGCATTCAGCCCATCGTGCGAGGCCAGGCACGAGCTGACCTACTGCCACCAGCCTCCTGTCCCCACAAATGATTACTGCTTCAGAGAATGTGTATGTGTGTGATGGGTGCATGTCGGGTATGGAAGGGAGAGGTAAGGACAAAACTTACACTCTAGAAATCTGGGCTTTGGCTTGACTTAACGATAGAGAGGAAATGCTGAGCAGCCTAAGTGTTCCCTCCTTCCCTCCCCCACTTAGTATTTATGTCTTACTGTTTCTTTTTTTTTTTTGGCCGCACCTCACGGCTTGCAGGATCCTAGTTCCCTGACCAGGGATCGAACCCGGGGCCCTGGCAGTGAAAGTGCCAAGTCCTAACCACTGGACCGCCAGGGAAGTTCGACTGTTTCCCTCTAGATAAGACAAAGAATTTGTTTAAAAAAGCTGTTTCTGCTTTTTATTAAAAAAAGTACTTCACAGAGCCAATCTCACCTAAAATTGAACCCACATATTCAACACAGTATTCCCTGAATCCTGTCGACTAAGCCGACAAAAGGAAACACCAAAAAAGCACGATGAAACAAAAACAAACAAAATACACGGTAGTCCCTCAAGGTTACATTTCACGCGGTCTGCTGTAATGTGCATGTAGACTGATGGAATTGATGGCAAAAATGGAAAGAATGAGCCCAGATACCAGTGCATCCGCCTTCTGAGCAATGCTCCTCTGAGATCACCAACCTGTTGTCTCCTGCCAAGGAAGGCTCCCGAGTCCCTTTTAGAACTTGTCACCTGGTGCCTTAATAGCCAGGTGAGGGTTCATGGGATGCTAGCAGCAGAGGGACGGCTGGCCATGTCTGAACTCAGGGCGGCAAGCGGTACCTGGAGCTGCCAAGTACAGCTCTGCCACTAAGCCTCCTCTGGAACTCCAACCCACAGTGGTATCTCCCTTCCCAGACACCTAGAGCTCTCCTTACTGTTTCCTGTCATCTGTCTCGGCCTATCTTCTAATCATTTCTTGTACACTATATACCTAGGGTCTTACCAAAAAGATGCAAAGAGGGTCTTCCCAAAGCTAGTGAGCATTCACCTTCTGGACAACATCTCACTTCTAACACACTTGCCTTATGTGCATTACGGGAAAAACAAGGAATTCTTTTTGCCACGGAATCTCGGGAAGGATGCTTGCTTCAAGAGCAGAAGACATGCTGAGGCCCACAGACAGCCAGCCCATACCTTCTGACAGTGAGCCACAACTTCAGGTGTCTGAGTAGCATGAAGAAGAACCAGGAAGAACCTGTTCTTGAACTGCCAGGCAGGGTGTGCAAATTGCAAAGACTGTGACTCTCCTAGGTTGCTAAGACCTGATCAAGAGCTTGCAATCAAGGGTCTTCTGGTCCTCAAGAGATGGACTTTTAAGGATGTCCCATTCGTTCCTAAGTAACTGATCAGTTTCTAGGCTCTGCTACTTCTAGAACCTACCACATGACTCAACCACGAAGGCCTCCTTGGGCTTGACCTTTCCATATACTGTGATCTCACCTATAACACTGATTTCAAAGGCAAAAGAAACATTAGTCTTATCGGTCTCAGAAGGGCTTACATGCAAACAAGAGGTGCTTCTAAGCAGTTTATAACAACTCATCCAAAGAAGCTATACAGATTATCAAGGTGCTGAGAACTTGATTGGGTAGAGTCCGAGGATCCATAACAAGTAGAAGAACTACATGGTTAAAATTACCGGTGGCAACGGACTGTAGTCTCTACCATTTCCTGGGAAAAGAAATCAGGGCTTCTTAGAGAAATGGCTGACTCCTGGTCTGGAGCAGGAAATATACACAATGAGCTCAGAGTGCCCTGTCATATCAGAAGAAGACACTATTGAAGTCTATGGTCTTCATGTCAAAAAGACTCAGAAACCTACTTGAAGCCTCTCCCATTGGCCAAAGATGGGACAATTTGAGCTCCCATAAAGCTAATAACTGCGTTAAACTGAAACACATCAAATACGCTTAAACCCAACAGTTCATAATGATATTTTTAAAAAACTGAAACTCATTGGTCGACTTTGGGAAGTGCTGGGGAACTGACTCATTCTCTGAGAGCTAATAAAAGAATCAAGTGACTGCCGTTCCTTTCTTATACGCAGCATACCCAGATTAGCTAAGGGATTGATGAGGAGATGTTTCTCTTTAAAGAAATATTCAAGATTATACATGAAAAAGGAAAGATGAGAGTTTGCATCTACAAAATTTTGCAAGCCTCTGATGAATAACTTTATCTAAGCAGTGATAATCAACGGCTGCTAACAACACAGAAAAGAAACAACCAGACACAATATATTACCTGACAGAGGAATAACACCCCACTTAGAAGTCGTCCTACCAAAACAAATCAGTGTTCAGTCTGAATCTCTTCAAGCTTCCATAGCGGTGCTTCTCAACCAGGGAGTGACTGTGGCCCCTTGGGGATACTTGGCAATGTCTGGGGACATTTTGATTGTTGTAACTGGTGTGTGTGTGTGTGTGTGTGTGTGTGTGTGTGTGTACTGACATCTAGTGTGTAGAGCCCAGGGATGCTGCTAAACATCCTACAATGCACAAGACGGCCCCTTCACAGCAAAGAATTATCTGGCCCCAAACATCAAGTGCCAAGGTTGAAAAACCCAGCTCTCAACTGAGCCACCAATTTATAGAAAATTCAGGGGACAAAGGAACAAGTTAAAAGACAACACAAGATGAATCCGTAGAATCCAGACTGTGGAAGACAAACAACCCAACCTCTTAAACAACAACAGCTGCAGCAAGAAAAAGAGATAGATAATTATGGAAGGGAACCTACAGATTGAAAGAGACTTAATCGATTACAATGTATGACCTTTATTTGCTTCCTGATTTGAAAAACAAATGGTTAAATAAAAACCTACAGGCAATTGGGGGAAAGTAACACCGATGAATTACTAAGCAATTATCCTTTCCCCTGGTTTTATTGAGATATAATTGACATACAACATTGTGTAAATTTAAGGTGTACAACATGATTTGAGGTATGTATATACTGCAAAATGACAATTAAAAATAAACTTACCACAATAAATTTAGTTAAATCCACCACTTCACACAGTTACAACTGTTGTTCCTCATGTTGAGAACTTTTAAGATCAAAGGAATTATCATTAAAAATTTTAAGGTGCATTATTGATACTGTGGCTGTGCTTTAAACGTTTCTACATTTTTGAGATATACATAGAAGTTACATGATATCCAGGGATTTGCTCCAGAATTCCCATTACTTGGAGGTGGAAGTGGGAGAGGTATAGATGGAACAAACCTGGCCAGGATTTGATGATCACTGGGTGAAATGTAATAGGAGTTTATTATTCTATTCTTTGCAACATATCGAAATATTCTCTAATAAACATTTCTAATAGTTAGAAAAAAATGGTGGCAGAATACAGCAGCTCAACTGTACCAGATGTGGAATATGCCCTTAATTAACAAAAATAGGACCCATGACATGAAGCTCCAGGTGAGGCTGGATTCTGAGAAGGCCATCATGGAAGACAGACGAAGGTCTAGACTCAACTGAAGTTTTATTTCCCTCTTGAACACGAGTTAAATTTGACCTTCCACTAGAATAACTGTTGAACAGTGGTTAAACCCAACACTTAAACAGCATGATAAAGCACAGCAGGCCCAATTTAGTTTTGTCTTATGGTGTATGCCTGGTTGAGGCCGGGGGGGAGAGAGAGGGGTCAGCACCCTCCTGACCCCTGCATGCAATTAACTTATACTTCCAAGCAGGAGGTGCTATTATCTTTAACTCAGCAGGCATAACTGTACATAATTAGAGGTCATAATTACGGTTCTCTTTTTAAAATGTGACCATAGTATCCAAATTGACCTCCTGTGGCAGCGCTGCCTACATGCTGGGAAGAACATAAAAGGCGGGTACAGGCGGCCCAGTGATGGGCAGCCAGAGTCCCCGCGCAGTTTCTGAGGTCAGGAGACCGTGCTTATTCCCCATGGAACTTCGATCTGTTTGCAGTTTACGAATTATCATTTTTCACGGAGACACATTTTATTTCTTTAAATAGACACAGACGAGCCAGAGTATTCCACTGTCTTTTTGACCATGGGAAAAACGCAAAAGCAACCATGCAAATTAATATGCCAGTAATTATGTGAATCGACTGTCTAATTATCCATGTAATGACAAAGTTGAAAAGATCAATTCTGGATCATTTTTCCACTGTAGTGTTTTGTAAAGTTGCTACAGAGACCCACTTCACTTTAAAAATTCTGATCTATTGTTATTTTATTACACCTGATAATCGGCCCCACCTAGCAATATTTCTGGCTTATGTAGCCTGAATCATCATAGAGAACAAATCATTTTGTGGAGAAATAAAACCTACCTGGATTTTCATATAGCCAGACTTCTCTCACTTCTAAGCAGAGAATCACAGAATTTTTGAGCTCAAAGAGACCCTGCGAAATCACCTAGGGTCTTCAGATTTCTGGGTACAAAGCCCGAGGCAGGTCCAGAAAGAACGGGGAGCAAACGTGACAGTAGAAAACAATGGGCTGAGGAACTCACAAGAACATTTCAGGACCAACCGGTGGTCAGCATCTTATTGAGTGGTCAAGTTAATTCCAATTCCCGCTTCCAACACAAAATCTAAGCAGCTATTCCATCTCATATTCCTTTCCTCAGGAGCATCTGATTCTTCACCCTTCACCAGAAGCCACTAAATAACCCTGACAAATAGCTAACTTCTTTCCAACAGTATTTGAAATGCTCAGTCAGTGCTTGAAAAATTGGAAAGAGAGACGCAGTAGCACCAGCTCATCTCTTGCTGGCTGAAAAAAAGGGATCAAAAAATTCCCAAGTTTGATACCACTGGTTTCAAAAAGGATAAGACAATGTCAGTTCACAACATTTACAGCCAAGTGACAATTCCCGCTTGGAGGCCTGAGAAATGTACTTTTTCACCAATATATTTTTCTTGAATAGAACAGCCTGGGAGTGAACGATGGTTCTCTATATTTGTAAAAGCTCCTCTATTCAGAGAAGAAAAACTTCACTGCTATTCAGAAGTGTCCCAAACTAGAGTTTAAATAAAAGAATGATTGCCTTACTGCATTTATAGGCATGTCACTATAAAGAAATACTACTTTACTACTATTTTCTCTTGGTTCAGTAAAAGAAGTCAAAGGAACAAGTCTAAATACATCACAACAAAGGTATTTAATTGAGACTAGTTCATTTGCATCTCAGTGTAAAATCACTGCATGATATACTAATGCAAACACATTGATAAAGTTCATCTTCCACTGCAGTGAAAAAGGGGAAATGGTTCAATGGTAAATTCTTCAAGTTTACATTATTTATTGGAACATTTCATGTAGTTATTCGGCCCAGAAACTCCACTTCCATGCTTCACAAGGATTTTGCAAATTACGCGCCCTGTGTCACGGTTCCAGAACTGTGGTTTGTCACAGCACCCAGTATACCGTTGTCACTCAAACATCCTATTAAAATAAAAGGCTTGGTTCCTTAGAGCTTTGCTTTACTGCTTAGTAAATCAGCATCCACCATATTTATCCCTAAGTGCTATTTGCTGCGTTAATTTACGCATACAAGCGACAAATTAAATACCATCATTTCCTATTTCAATTAAATTTTGAATCTGGACTGCACACTTCATTTAGCTATTTGTTGGCCCCGGCAGTGGGGCAGCCTCAGCACCTAGTGACTGAAAGGGTTAAAAACACGGCCTGGTTAGGTCAGCCCCTTCCTGTGGGGGTCATCAGACTGCGTGTGTTTCAAAGTAAAACATTCCTTCCACCCTGTAAAATCCTGGCATCTGCTGAGTAGCAAATCCAGCTCATTCCGTTTTGCTTTATTTTACCCTCAAAAGAAACTATACAGTTTGGACTACAGAACACAATTTCTACATTTCTTCCCACTCTCTAGCTGCCTATTTTCTCCATCTAAGTACTTCGCAAAACCCCAAACAGACTAGCTAATGAATCCAAAGTGGATTTAATTTTATTGATTCCATTGCACATAAAATTGTTCATTTTTCCGATTCTTTTTTGTATTTCATTACCTCTCATCTGGAACATACTGTGTCCTTCCAAACCAGCTGATGTCATTCTATATGCTTCTCTCTGAGGTCAATGCTAGAGGGAGGAGAACCCAAACTTGAAGCAATTTTGGAGATTAAGCTTCCCAAGTAGATTCATTTTTATCACAATCTTCATGTTCCAAAGTGGCCAAGTCATCCTGGTCGTGTTTATTAACTAAAGGTAATAGCAAAGATCCTAATCAGAGCCTCAGTGTATGCAGCTGCACAAACTAATTCTCTCTCTGTGAATGTGAACAGATGGTTCTCAACTCCAACCACTGGATCCCATTAGTGCCCTGGGACTGAACGGCAGCACCTCGGATTCTTGGTGACCACCCAAAGAAAAGCAGTTTGCAAGGAAGGAAAGAGCTGCTTGCCCGGAAGACAGAGCAGGAAACCCCAGGGGGAGGGGCGAGGGTAGGTGGTCCTTCCACAGGAAGACTTATATGGAACCTGCAGAAAGTACATGCAAACACTGGGATTCTGTGCATGTTTCTGGAGAGGGTCCATAGCTTTTATCCAGTTGTCTCAGGGATGGATTATACAGAAAAGGGTAAGAATCATCAGCTTTACACTCACTTATCAGAGATTTGAGTCTCACCCTGGAGGGCATCATTAGGACAGGACTAAATGCTCTCCTCTTGCTGAAAGGAAGCATTACGAGTCTTTGCTCTGGAATGATCCTGAAATCTTTGCAATGCCAACAAAGATGTATTCTGTTAAGAACTGAACATTTGTGTCCCCCCCAAGATTCATATATTGAAGCCCTTACCCTCAATGTGATGGTATCTGGACATGGGGCCTTTGGGAAGGAATTAGGGTTAGATTTAGGCATGAGGGTGGTGCCCTCATGATGGGATTAGTGGCCTTATAAGAATAAGAAGAGACAGAAAAATCCTCCCCCCCCACCCCGCCCCGTCTCTCAAGAATGCAGGGAGAAGGTGGCCATCTGCAAGCCAGTAAGTAAGCTCTCACTAGACACCAAATCCCGCTGGACCTTGATCTTGGACTCTCCAGTTTCCGGACTGAGAAAATATATTTCTGTTAAAGCCACCCAATCTGTGGGTTTTGTTATGGCAGCTGGAGTAGACTAAGACATATTCCTTGGGGGGTGTTGTAGTATCAGAATTCAACAATTCACAAAGATTGTGTGCAGCCAGCACTGGATTTCTCAGCCTGTAGTCCATTAGCCTTCTAGCTGGAGAGGTTGGGAAGCTAAAATTCTTCATTTTTCAGACTCCCTTGCAGCTAGGGTTCTGGGTGTGAATTCAATTCTGCCAATTAGACGCAGTCAGGTTGACTGAAGGTACAGGTGAGGTGAGGCCCTTTGGCTGTCCGAGTGGGCACACAGGGATGCACAGACACTGGGTCTTCCTGCAGTGGCCATCAAGGTCCATTCTCCAGCACCCTCCCTGGGTGCTGAGTGGCAGCCGCAGGAGTTGCGGTGGTCCCTGGGTCACAGACGTGAGGCGTGTTCCTGCCCTCATGCTGCAGTAACCTCTCTGGTGGTTGGTTCTATAGGATTCTGGAAATCATGCCTGAAGGGCCAGTCAGGATTTCCCTCGTCTGGCTCTTTCAACAATTTGGTAAGCACCTAATGCCCTGTATGGCCTCCCTTTCTGTTTCAACCACTTACAACACTTGCCATTCCCTGCTCCGTCTCCCAGACCACAGAACTGGGACATCACTGATGAAAACCCAGAGAGCTGTTTGCCTCCAGTAGGGCAATGGGAGGACAGCTCAGTTGGTTAAATTAGGACCAGTTTGAAGCAGTTACCTTCTGTAGCTCTGTTTTCTAAAGAGATAAATGAATAAACTCAGGTCTTTTTAACTGATATAATTTCAAGAAGATACTCAAAGGTGGCCCAGGCTTCTACAGTTCTATGAGGCTGACAGAGGGAGGGGGAACTTCCTCACTAACTTTTCTTTTCTGGGCATAGGGGTACGTCCTGGGCACGCTCCTGGCTACCCAGGCAAATCCCTCAGCGTCCTCCACATGCACAGTTTCTTCTGAGGCTCAGAAAGTGTCAGAGCAGATCAACAAAATGGGACTGCACAACTGTCACCCTGTCTCCCTACCTCCTTGCACATAGTATGGCCTTGAGACAACCTCAGCCAGCACCGAATCCTAGCTTCTCACCAAGGGCCTTATAGGAAAAGGGGACACATGCGTGGAAACTTGGCATCTGGCATTCAATTCTGTTTAAGGCAGGGGTTTGCGGCCTGTTAGGAACCGGGCTGCACAGCAGGAGGTGAGCGGCGGGCAAGCGAGCGAAGCTTCATCTGCCGCCCCCCCATCGCTCCCCATCGCTCGCATTACTGCCTGAACCATCCGTCCCCCTCCCTCCATGGAAAAACTGTCTTCCCCGAAACCAGTCCCTGGTGCCAGAAAGGGTGGGGACCGCTGGTTTAAGGCACTATTTCTTACCCCGCTCATAAAAACCCATTATAGATCACTCTCGTTCTCAGAATCGGGCACCTCGCTGGTATGTGTGCTTGTCCTAGAAATGAGAGCTGTGCGTACCACCACATTTCCCTCTTTGCTCTTGCTGTTGTCAGAGCTGGGTTTTGAATCAATTGTTGTCATTTTCGTGCCCTAGGCTCTTGAAGTACAGCCCCCAGGAGTGACCCTCCCTCCCTTTCCTTCCCATACAGCTACTCTTTAAAAAATCCTACATTAGGGACTGCTGATATGATTGCTTTTTGTGCTTTTATGATCATAAGTCACCTCCCTTCTTTTTTTGGAGATAGGTGAGATATAGATAACTAAAATATTTGCTTTGGGCAAGCCACTGGTCTCAGGATATGACCCTGCTGGCTGACCTAAGTGAGGAATCCTGAAGAAGGATAATAAGTAAGACCCTTTCCCTCTTGCTCTGGAGGAGACAGGAAGACTGCCACCCAGAGGAAACTGGATAACTAACTGTGTTTCTAGAAAAGAAGCAGGCAATTACCAAAACTTGTGATGCAGCTGCTCAAGGGCATAGCTAATAATTTATTAGGCTATTGCTTCCAATTTTATACTCGCTTCGACAGTATTGAAGAAGATGCTACTATCACTGCACTTTCCTAACTTATGGGTCTTTCCTCAATGAGCTTTCTCACGGATCCTTGAAGGCTGAAAAAACTAAGCCTTTCGGGGCAACAGGCAAGCACAAAAGGAGCAAAACATTCTGGAAGCATTTAGAAAATCCCTAAAGATAACAAGTCAGCCTGGATGCTCGCCCAACTCTGATGAGGTGTCTTCTCTTTATTATGTCCCAACCAGTCTGGGGCAGGTTACTTAGCACAAATGGCTTCTGTCTTCTTAGCTGTTAACGAAGGAGTTTCCTTATCTGTGAACTAAGGAGGTTGGACTCAATCTCTAAATTCTATCACCGGTGAAGCAGGCTCAATCCTATTTTCCCCACCGGGATGTTGAGAAAGGACAAGGTTTGTCTGTGGAAGTCTCTACCAGAGCCCAGGCCCCGTGCCTTTTCCACCCCTCGGCCGGCCCCGCTGGCTGCACTTTCCAGGCTGAACAGAAAGGGCCGCCCGTGCTGGGCTTTCTTGTTTGGTTAATCTCTTCACATCTATTTGCTCGGCTGCCCAGACAACTCAACAGCAAACAAAGGCCTGGGCTTTGTGCCGCCGGCTCCAAATTGGGAACCTGCCTATTTTGTTTGCTTTGGGGCACAAGGAGGGAGCAAGCGGCAGCTTTTGTAAATCAAGCTGGTGATATTCTTCACTCAATTACGGCTGTGAAAAGATGGAGAGATGCAAAGGCCCCCTTCCAGGGCAGGCGCTTCACACTGACCCCCACCCCCTCCCCGCAGCTCCTTCCCTGGATTTGGCCCCGAAGGTGGTTCAACTCTGATGGCAACTGACCATAGTTTCTGCATTTTGTCAGATTTTTTTTTTTTTTTCTCAGCCCAGTGGGGATCAAGTAATGTGAACGCCTTCTAGCTAAGCAGAATATTTTCTTAAAAGAAAAAACACAGGCTACAACCAGCTTGGGAGTAACACAATTCCGTTTTCTGATCTGTATCAGAGGGCCAGACGCTGCTTCTGACTGTTAAACTGTTTATCGGGTAAGGTGAGCCTGGCCAAGCCCTTTAAAAAAGCAAGAGAATTAAAAGAATTTGCCTTCAGATGGTTAACAAAAAACGGGAGAAAGGACGTGAGGTTGAGGGTTAGTGGGGCATATGGAAAATTATTTTGCAAGGCGTCTACACCAGAGAAAAACAGGATTGGTTGGTTAATTATGTAATTAAACTGCAGTCAGCAATGGGCTGGGTCTTCTATCTTTCAAAATCCAAACCAGTTATTCAAGCTTTCATTGGGTACAGTTTAGAGATTCTATCTGGGGAAGGCACCCAATTTTTCTTGTCTGGATTAGAGTTAAAAAAAAAAAAAGTGCTGCTTTGCAAATCTGGCTTCCAGTCTCGAGGATAAAACAATCACAACCCCCTCCCCATTCCTCAAATACCTTTTTTTTGCTTCATTTCTTCAGAGTTAGAAGAATAGAGGTTTGTTGTTTTTTTTTTTTGGCAGGAAGCCAAAGTAATATCCCAGCAAGATATCTGACTTCTTTACAGAGACACATACTGTTTAATGTTTGATTTTGGTTTTCAAAAGCAGAACAATTTTCACATCACTATATAAAAGGCTTCCACACTATTTAAAATGTCGGTTCTAAATTAATTTTATACTCCCGAGGCAGAATGCATCTGACCACATTGAATTCTATCCATTTAATAAGGTGAGAAAAGTTCTCGGACAAGAATTTAGTGAAAACGACAGTAAAAACTTTCAGTTTAGAACAAGAAGTTAAAGTCAATTGTTTCTGGAAGCTTGGTTTTGTTTTTTCGTAGGGCATGCCTCCAGCTGTTTATCCCTGTCAGCCCAAATGCAGAAGGGAGGTAGCTTCTGTTGTAGGACAGTCAAGAGAATTTGCTGGACCAAGAGATCTATAGTGACATCCGATACGTGGGTTGGGTGGTGATGGTGAGACAGCTGAAAAATTCGATGACTTGCTGTCTTAAAATTTTAACAGCTGGGCAGGTGCTGAGGGCATAATGAAATGGGTCCCTGTATCTAAAACTCTTCATTCACCTTGAAGATAGACCAGGATCTTAAGAAAGTAACCTCAGTTCCTCTTGAAAAAGTTTATTAACTTGCTGAGAGTTGCAAAAGTGAGAAATGGGACATTTTTGACAATGAGCAAAAAGATTCGGTGGGAGGCACAATGCCTTACCGGCTGGGGCACTAGGAACAGGTCGGGCCACATCACCAGAGGCACCTAGGCTGACACACTTCCATTGATACGAAAGTTGGTTAACAGGTACTTACAGAGGACTTAGTGTGAACGGACGCACAAGCAGTTTATAAGTGATGTGTGTTTGTTGGGGGGCGGGGAGGTGTTGTGTGTGGGTAGAACACTTGAGTAATAAAAGGCATTATGTCTTGATGGGGTATAAACTTTTCATCCTCCCAACTGGATAAAAAACAAAACCCAAATCTTTAAAACCCCAGCATTTTACCCAAGGCGAAATAATCTATGAGATAGGTCAAGGGTGGGGCGGGAGATGTCTTGGCAGATCAGGCGTTTCTAACATACTCATATTGCAAATGCATTTAGAATGCATACTCAAATGCAAATGCATACTCATATTGCAAATGCAAAGTGCACCCAGGCCACCACCCTGCACCCCTAACCCAGTGTTCACCAGCTTGTGCCAGAACCCCAGGAACCACTTTCAACCAGGTCTTGCCGTCTCGAGCTCTCCCCTTGCTAAACCACTGTCCACGTGGCACCAGTCTCAAGAACCCCTTTCCTTCTTAACCTCCGCCAGCTCTTCTCCATCCTGTAAGACACGGTCCAACCCTCCTGCCTGGTACTCAAAGCCAGGTGAATTGTCACTCACACGGAGCAGCCCTGTCGGCACTCCTCGTGGGTGTTCTTATTCATGTCGCCGCCAACCTGAGAACCCTTCCCCATCCTTTCTTCCTAGGCAAACTGTACCCACCCCTTAATGAAAATCCAACTTCTGCACATTTATTCCCTGTCATGTAGAACGGCCAGTAGGGACTTCTACCCATTTGATTTTCAATCTTCATGACCCTGCAACCAAGCTAGATGCTTCTTGAGGGCCAGGACTGTTGAAGTAGCATCTTACTATCCTTCGTATCTATCCTTCTCCAGCTTGGACCTTTTCTGTGCTGGTTTTGTTTAAGAGAACACCTTCATTTATCTTTTATGAGGCTCCTGAGAAAATAAGATGTAAAAGTCCTGGAAACTGCTCAAAGGGAGAGCTCTAGATGCGCTCTCTTCCTTAGCCCCAGTTGCTAGTGAGAAGGGCACCCAGAAGTCTGAGTTCTGGAGCCAGACACACGTGGGTTCTAATATATCATTTCGTTGCTGTGTGACTTTGGGCAAGTCACTTCACCTCTCTGAGCCTCACTTTCCTTCCCAAAGGGAACCATACACCCTAGTTCATAGGGTGGTTGTTAGGAATTAAATGAAAAAATATATAATAAAAAATATACTAAAACTTTTTGGTTAGTTGCTTTAGAAATCTTAGTTTCCCTCTTCTACCAATCAGTCCCAACAAATTATTGCTGGAAACAAAGCCCAGCCCTGTAAGCTCTGAAGTGACCTGTATCCCCTCCCCTCTGCGGACCCCTCCCCTGCGCCGGGCCGGCAGCATCACTGTGGGTCTGGCTCACTAAGCTGGTGGCTCCCCAAGGTGCCAATGCACTCAGGCAAAATGAAGCTAACATCTGTATTCTATTTGCTAATGAGCAATCATCATTTGTACCTTTCTCCAGCCTGGGATTCAGCTGCCTGGAATACTAATGCCATTAAAAATTGGAGTCTTTTTTTGAAACACACACACTCATTTAGCAAAACCCGGTTTAACCCATTGACATGTGTATGGTTCCTGGGATTCGTAAACAATATCTGGCTGGTTATGAAGCTCTCGATTCCCCTCTACCCCACCTCTCCATGCTTGAATATTTGGGTGTTTGAGTGGGGTTTGGAAGCCAGGAAACTTGAGTGGTCCTAGACTTGCCTTTCCAACTAACTCAACATATGCAATCAGACAAGTCAACAGACCTTTCTTTTTCGACTTAATTTTTAATCACACGATTAATACAAGAGTGTAGCTGCTTATTTTTAAAATTAGGCCACTACTAAAAAGATCACCTAATCCTATGGCCTTGCCCCTTCACTGAAGGTGACATTCCCTCTGTGTGTATCTGACCAGAGCTTTTCCTTTGCAGGCAACCAGACAAGAATCTGTATCTTTCACAACAATATAGTGTTGCTGTCTTAGATGAATGGAGACAGACTTACACATCGCCTTGCAATGTGTTTCTTTCATTCATTCAACAGTAAGTCTTGGCCTCTCTCCATCTGGGGTACAGAAGGATGGAGTGCGTGTCTTTCATTGCTGCGGAGTTTATTTCAACATCTCCCTGGACATGGACATTTATTTAGGTTGTTTCTAATTTTTGGCTTTTGTAAAGAAAGCTGCAGCAAAAACATGCGGACAGCTCTTCTAGGGAATTCGTCCTAAAGAAAGTTTCTGGGCCTCACTCTGTCTGCAAAACGAGAAGGTTGGACTGAACAGTCTGTTGTGACTGTACTTCCAATCAACGTTGTGTGTCATTAGAGGCAACTGTAAGAAGGCTGCGTTTCTACACACAACTCAATCCAGCCCCCAGCTGAGACTCTCCTATGCTTCCAAGCTCTTCCGTAATCTGAACTCATTTACGCTTATCTTCTGCTTTTATCTAACACATCCAGTTGCTCCCGATCCATCTCTGTAAAGTCCTTCACACTCCTGAGAAATTCCTGCCCCTCCTTAATACTCGACAGGCATCATCGGAGGTGCTCAGAGCTTATAACGCATGCACATCTGTGGGAAGGCCAGCCCCTCAGGGAAAGGTCTTGTCTGCTTGCTCATCACCATGACCCAGGAGCCAGGAGCAGTGCCCCTTACCCAGTGGGCTCTCATCAAATATCTGGCGAATGGATGACTGTTATCAAAACCTTGGCCATGAGCTAGGAGTGAAGTCTGGGGCAAGTTGACTTAACCTCTCTTTGCCTTTGTTTCCTCACCCGCAAAATGCAAAAGAGCAGCACCTCCCTCCCTTACAGGGCTGCTGGGCGGATCAAACAAGTCGATACATGCAAAGGCCTAAGAACAACGCCTGGTGCATAGACACAGTCAAGTAATATTAGCTGTTATTACAGTTACCACTGTAACTTGGGTAAGCGTGATATTCCACTTGATCAATGGGATATTGTATTCGGGCCGCCCTTGAAATTGTGGGGATGCGGTGCTAAGATATCTGAGCCAGATATGCCAGAGCTGCGAGTGGGACAGAAGTATGGGGTAGCGTCCTTGTCACTCATGGTACTAGTATCCTGCTTACAGTTTACTATCCTTTTCTTTATAATGATGTATAATTCCATATTGATAACAGTTTAATGAACAGAACTTTGGGTTTTATTTTGCTTTTTGCAAGCGAGGCTTTCTCATCTATGTTTCAAAGTCCCCTCCTCCTCCTTTCTTATCACCACATTTTTCTTCTTCATTTTACACCACTGATGCCAGTGGTTCCCCCAGAAGGGGCCCAGTTCTCTGGATGTATTTAGGGCCTTCCTTGGTTCCACTTTGGATCACAGAAGTGGCAGCGCAGTTGGGAACACAGGCTCTGGGGCCAGCCCCAGCAACGACCAGCAGTGTGACCTCAGTCAAGATACTTAACCTCTCTGTGCGTCAGGTTCCTTATCTGTCAATCGGGCTGTGGTGAGGACCAGATGAGCTGACGTGCACAAGTCATGTAGGAGAGTACCTGGCACTCGGGAGTGCTGTACCATCATCATCAGACCAAAAGGATGCAACCCAAGTACCATCATCTTGAGGTCCTGCTGTGCGAGCTGTGCTTGCAGGTGGTGTGATGGATTCTTCTGGACTGTGTACACACACACAACTCTTTCCACACTACCTACTCCATACCTCACTGGGTGAAGAATGTGGATTCATGGGCTGGATGATGGAGAGGATACAGCCATGATGTGGCAAAGACGACCGATCTGGACTCAATGGTTCTCTTGGCCGTGGCTCCCTTTGAAACCCACCCAGGCAACTGAACATCAGTAGTCGTATCAGAGGAATTTCCATCAATTTCATCCAATATACACTTTGAAAGATAGGACAGACACATCAGAGACTCTGCCCTGAGAACCACCAGAAAGCAAAGATTAGCTTCAGTTCAGATGCTTCTTTCAGAGGGCTGTTCACTCAGGGTCTAACAAAATATAACAATGACTGAAATGTGACCAAGGGGAGGCAATCCTGACGGCAAGGAGAACCACTGAAATTTATTACAGGCGCTACAGAGAAGGTATTCAAACCCTGAAGCTTAGTGAGTTGGACCAGTGGCTGGAAGTGAGTTCAGGGAGGCATTCATGACATAACCTATTTTTACACCAGCAATAGGTACAGAACTCTCAAATGAAGGCAGAAGCCTGTGTGTGTAATACAAGCCCTGGGATGGTATCAGGGCTACTCAGCATTATCACGAAGAAAAAGACTAGCATGGATTTTACTATTTGACAACAAATACGGAGCTAACAACGATGGTTTTGTTAGAACTGTAGTTCTATTCCAGTGAAGCATCTTATGCCAGCATTTCCTCCTTTCTCCGGGTTGGTGTTCTATTGCTATGACAACCAGTAACACTTTGCACACCACAGAGCACTATATCATGTATCACCATGGCAGAAAGGAAATGCCATACTGTACTTAAAAGCCACCTTTTCTCTTTCTCTTTCTCTCTCTCTCTTTTAAAGTCCGTTATCACTCCCCATGCATTATTCACCGCACCACATTATATATAACCTTTGGTTACAGTCATGTTCGTGATACATGTAGCAAAGCCCAGGAACTCTCGCAAATCCCTTCACACTTTAAATGATGACCAAACTGTATTATTCTGGTTTTTCTTCAACATAGTTATAAAGAACTTGCTTTTACCAACTTTCTCATTGGCTCAAGAACCTCTGTCAGACTTTTACAAATGTTTGTTTCATGAAGCAAGAACTCACTTAGCCACCACATTGTTGGGAAATACAGCACTCTCTTTAAGACAATTTTCCAATACGTGAAGCACTGCCTCTGGGTGGAATATCCTTTTTTTTTTTTTTTTCCATTTTAACTATTTTAACAAAATTAAAAAATTATATCGTATACTTCCCTGTCTACACAATATTTTCTTGAGGACTGAGTTGTCACCATGGAAACCCATCACTGGGCATTGCTATAACACATGATGTTCTCCAGGACTGATGTCACTTGTGGAGTGGCCGAATGGGGGGCTGGGAGCTCTGGCAGCCAAAGATGAGGATCCACAGGCCCACGTTAGCATTTAGCATTTACAGGCATACCTCATTTTATTGCTCTCCGCAGATGCTGCGTTCTTCACAAATTGAAGGTTTGTGGCAACCCTGCATCAAGCAAGTCTATCAGCACCGTTTTTTCCAAAAGCATTTGCTCACTTCATGTCCCTTTGTCACAGTTTGGTAATTCTTACAATATTTGTAAGATATTTACAATATTTGTCATTATTATTATATTTGTTATGGTGATCTGTGATCTTGGATGTTACTACTACAACTCCCTGCAGGCTCAGATGATGGTTAGCATTTTTTAGCAATAAAGTATTTTTAAATTAAAATATGTACATTGTTTTTTTTTAAACACAATGCTACTGTACACTTAACGGACTACAGTATAGTGTAAACATAAATTTTATACGCACTAGGAAACCAAATGTGACTCACTTTATAGCAATATTCACTTTATTGCGGTGGTCTGGAACCAAACCCGTGATACTATATCTCAGGCAGGTCTCTATATGAAGATCGTGCACAATCCCATAGAGTTTCAAGGTCTTTGGACACTCATGGAAAGACATCTGCATATATTAAAATTTAGAAAATGTAAAATCCTTTCTGGTGACAACCAGAGGGTAGGAGATATAGATCTCGGTGAGTGGACAGAAGAATCCGTAATGTTTGCCTTTAACGTAAGGGATGTAGGACAAGTGAAACTTACCTCTTTAAGTTGCGGTCTCATTTACAGAGTGACTATAAGAAGGGGCTCAGCCCAGCTGTCAGGGGCATATATATCCAACTGAGTGCTGGTTGATACCCACTGCTCATTAAGAAATCCCAGCAAGCTGAGAAGGCAGCTCCTCTCTCACCACTGCCCCGCCCGTGAAATTCAGTTAGGAAGGCGATGCTCAAAATTTTTTGAGATGACCTCAAAGAAAAATTAACTGTTTTTAAGTGAAGTAAGCATCTTCCCTCCCTTCCTTCTTCTTCTTTTTTTAAATAAATTTATTTATTTTTTGGCTGAGTTGGGTCTTTGTTGCTGCGCGCGGGCTTTCTCTAGTTGCAGCAAGCGGGGGCTACTCTTCGTTGCGGTGGCTTCTCTTGTTGCGGACCACGGGCTCTAGGCGCGCGGGCTCAGCAGCTGTGGCTTGTGGGCTCTAGAGCGCAGGCTCAGTAGTTGTGGCGCACGGACTTAGTTGCTCCGCGGCATGTGGGATCTTCCCAGACCAGGGCTCGAACCCGTGTCCGCTGCATTGGCAGGTGGATTCTTAACCACTGCGCCAACAGGGAAGCCCTTTTTCTTCTTCTTCTTCTTTTTTTTCTTTTTTAAAGATGTAGACAACTGCTTTTTTTTTTTTTATAACTTGTTATCTGGGGGCAAAAAAAGTTATGTCGAGAATATCTGAATAACGGAATGTGGCCTTATTATTTCTGCAGGGTGAGAAACTATTTGGGCTCAAATTTTAAAAAATGTGCACAGGGAGCCAGATTTGGTTTGCTACTTTCAGTAATCTGAATGATCATCATGGCTCTGACCCAGGCCCACACTCTGAATTCAACCTTTGACCACTGTGCAGATTTCTGCATGAGGAGAGAATGTAGGACTGAGGTGGGAAGGCAAGCTGCGGCCTGTGGTCCTGACGACCAGCCTCCCTCGGGAAGAGCTCTGGACCGGGTCAGGGTACAGACCATTGACGTCGGTGCCATGGCCAGACCCTTGCTGCCTCCTGGCCCAATGCGCAGGACCTCTCGGGGACATCCAGGCACCGGCAGCTGATGGCTCCCCAAGAGTTTGGGTGGGGCTTGTCTGCCCATCTTTGGAAACCTCTTTGGGGTAAAGGAAATTTAGACAGCCTGAGGATGGCGCGCTGCTTCCGAGCAGCCTCCAGGAGCCTCAGATTGCTCAGACTTTCTCTCTCAAAACTGCCAGAAGTACGTGGGAGGTCCCTTCCAAGGAGCACCTGGTGGGGATGTGTGGTAGTTCTTCCCCTGGATAGTCATGGACGGGAGGGGAGGCACTGCTGGTGAAAGGAAGTTTCCAAAGATCCCTGAGGTGCAGAAGGTTCTGGAAGGCAGAGGGGAGGGTGTCCTTCTTTTCCTTCCTGGACAATGTGAGTGAGCACTTTTTAACCCAGAGAAGATTTAGAATAAAGTACAAACATGGTTAAAAAAATGAGATCTGTCAAATTAATTTTTTTTTAAAAAGAAATCAATGTAGATCTAGTATTTTAAATATTTGCTACAACCAAGAGAATTGGCCTGTAAGAATAACGACCAGCCTTGAAACATCAACTTAAAATGTGGAATTAAATAACCAATTCAGACTTTGATTTTAAATCGAAATCTCACTGAAGTCATATACAGTAGAAGAAAACTTAAAAGACCGTAGGGTGTAACATACTTATAAGCTTAATTAGATTTATAAGAATTGCTTAAGTGCTCTGGGCGGCTTGTTTGTTGAGTCAGGCAATTGAGTACTTATACATTTAATATGTTCGATTTCCTTTACAAATGCAGTTGAAAATGTTTAAAGGAGTTTAATTAACTAAGTTTGCAAATCAGACCGAGCATTAATAAAAGGTCCCCTTAAAAGTGATTGTTAAAAATTGCTAGAATAAATTGAGATCTTCTGACCACCTCTTAAAAGCCTAATGAAAGGTAAGGTTTCAAATTTTGTAACTTTAATAAAAATTAATTTTCAAAAGGAAATATCAGAGGAATCTTTTTTTGCTCAAAATGCTTAGAAACTCCACCCTACCTAAAATTATTAGGCACCTAAATTATTATCTTACCTAATTACTGTCCACCTAAAAAATTATCCTTTCTGGTTATTCAGTCCTCAACGCGAATTTATTGGTGTATCTACTGTGTGTCAGGTATTGTGTTAGGCACACCTGGGTATGTCCCGGCTCTTACAAGCATCTGGTAGGGGAGATTAAGATATGTATACAAAGTAGAATATGGATACAAATTGTTAGAAAACAGGTGACAACTGACTAATGAAGGTATAAAATAATAGTGGAATTCAGAGGAAGATATTGATGAAGGCATCATAACAGAAGTAATATTTAAACTGAATTTAGTTTGGCATTTTCCCTGAGTCTGTCGTTCACATATTGATGCTTCTACTGTCCTATGAACTTTAAAAGTCTGCTAGAATTATGTGCAGAGTAAAGGTTAATAGGATGTGAGCAAAAGTCCACAGGGTTCTCTTAAAAGGGTTTATTTTGTGACTGTTGTGACATCTTTGCTCAGCATTTTTTCTGTTTTCTCTGTGAGCTTGGTTTTCTATTCCCCACCTACCTTATAGGTGAGGTTGCCAGATAACTGACCTCTGGATAAGCATCCTACTACCAGAAATAGGGTTATGACTGACCGATTTTAGACGTAGAATGAGAGCTGTTTTATTTCTAAGATTAAGGCCAAAAGGCAAGGATGCCATTCTAGTGAGAAAATAGTAAACTCCCAAATGAGAGGGTGGAGGGAGACAGGGAAATCTAATTATCTCTGACCATCGATCCACCAGGGAGACTTTGATTTACTTGCCAGAACAGCATGACTATCAGGAAAATTTTAAATTATTCTTCATTAAGTGTTATGGGTTGAATTGTGTCCACTTCCCCCACCCTCACCCACCCAATTAATTAGCGTCTTGAAGTCCTACCCAGCATCTCAGGACATAATCTTATTTGGAAACAGGGTCATCACAGATAGAATTAGTTAAGATGAGGTCATACTAGAGTAGGTTGGGCCCTTAATACAATATGACTGGTGTCCTTATAAAAAAGGGGAAATTTGGACACCGACACAACAGAAGCACAGGGGAAGTGCCATGTGAAAAGGGGCGTGATGCCCCCGAAGTAAAGGAAGTACCGGAAGCTAGGAGGGAGGCATGGAGCACATCCTTCCCCAGCGCCTTCAGAGGGAGCACGGCCCTGCTGACACCCTGATCTCAGACTTCCAGCCGCCAGAACCGTGTGAGCATAAACAGCTGCTCTTTAAGCCACCTAGTTTGTGGTACTTTGCTACGGCAGCCCGAGGAAACTAATACACTAAGAAAACAGAGCTAGAAGGAAGAGCAACTCTGGGAATATCCCATTAAATTCTACCACAGACCAACTCACATTCAATTTCGAACTTTTTTATTAGCACTGAATTAGACTCCAAATAAACCAAGAATCATCTCAGTCAACATGCAGCTACCCCCTCAGCACCCAGGAATGAGGAGTCTGAAGTTATTTTGGGGTCTGGCTGCCTCTCATTTGTCCAAACCATGATCTTTTTGTCTCAAAAAATAGAGCAAGCGTGGCCACGATATTGACATAGGCCGTAATACATGTTTGCTGTGGATCTTCTCCCACACAGCCTAGAATCAGCTCTTTTCTCTCATTTAATACTCCCTTCACGGCGCTGACTCCCTCTAGATAAAGTAAGACTGATCAATTTTCCCCCATTCAGTCATGTCGGGTTTCTTCCCATGGATATGAAGCGACTCCTCAGTGAACTAACGACGTGTTTGTAGGATGTCAACTGTGTCTTTTTTCAAAGATTCCACAGCAGAGGTTCTTTTGAGTTTTTAGGAGGTGATTATGGCAGACAAAGACCAAGGAGACCCCCGATGGGTCATGATCTTGTATAATCTCCTTCCCTTTGAGTACAGATGGAAGGTGTTTCTTGCTTCTAGTGATAAAATACGGCAAAGGCGATGGGTAGTCACCTCCTGGGTCACGTTACATCAGGTAGGACTGTGTCGCAGCAGACCCGAACGACAGATTCTCTTGCTGGCCTTGAAGCAGCTGCCTGATTGTGAGAGTCTGGGAGGGGGCCACGTGGCAGGGACTATGTGGGTATCTACCCCACCCGAGAGCCAGCAAGAAAAGGGGACCTCCACCCTGCAACCACAAGGATCTGAATTCTGGCAGCAACTATATGAGCTTGAAGGAGGACTCAACTCCAGCAAGGACCACGGCCCTAAGACACTTGTTTGCTGCCTGGTGAGACCCTGGGCAGATGACTTAGTTAAGTTGGGCCTGGATTCCTGACCCAGGGCAACTGTGAGATTACAAGTATGTGCTGTTTGAAGACGCAGATGTGGTGACCACATCCTTTGAGGGTCTGATGAAAAAGAAGGATTCTTTTAATTAGAAAAGCTCAGGAAGGCACATGTTTTGAACACAAGTTCAGGAATTTGTCTAGACCCCCTAAACCTCATCGATGAGCCCCAAGATGTTCTTGATCGCACAGTTATGAACCTATCTTTCTGTCTGGTCAATACTATTTACTGCAAAACATGGTAATGTCTGAGAAACTAACAAAGTCACAGCACGTAAGGATCACCTGTTAGTCTATTTCTACAGTTTAAAACGTGAATTTAAATAATTTGTGTCTCACTGTTAATCTGTAAGATAGAGCTATTCTTTTAATATCACCTTCAACTTGCTTGGAGAGATAGAAAAGCGCAGATTTGAAGAGAGAAGGCAATTTCTTATTTTACCAGGAAAAAAAAAATCTTCATTCCTGCCTCTTCTAGCTTAATAATAGAAACCAAAAAAACCAACCAACCAACCAACCAGCAGTCAAAAACCCTCGCAAACAAACAAACTCAGAAGCATGGCTTGCAAGAACAAGGAAGTGTTTTTAAGTGTTTAAAAAAAGGACACTTTTTAGGAAGACAGGCTCAGTTCATTTCCCCACAGAAGAGTACTTGGAGTAGAAAGAGTATTGGAAAGAAAACAAACGGAAATTTGAAAATCTGTGTTTAAGTCCTTGTTCTACTTGCTTGCGTGCTGTGTGCCTGGAAAGAAGTTACTTTATTTCTCCGAGCCTGGGTTTTCTCCACCCTAACATGGGCTGTTTTGAGAACTAGGTGAAATAACTAACAGTCATAAAGTTCCAGGCCTTCTCATAAGCAACCAAAACAACCACCATGGGCCTAACGGAGGGAATTCCTTCAGCTGCCCTGAAGAGGGGAGGGCAGTCCTGACCTGTGATGGATGTTGAATGCTAATGATCTCACTCTCCTGCACTGATGTCTATGAGAAAAGAGGTTAAGTGTGGTTGCCCAGGGGAAAGATAAGGGGGAACTTCCCCACGACAATACTCATCTCTTGAATCCAGAGCAAGAGCAAGGACAATTCACCTCTTCAGAGCACTCTGTCAGACAAAAGAAGTAAAGAAACAAATATAACCCCAAACAAACAAAAGCCCTACAGCACCAGAGCATTTATTAAGTCCTTGTGACTTTCAGCTCTGGGAATAAATAGGCTGTATTTGGGCAGGAACCAAATGCTGCTGACCCCTCACTAGCAGGAAATAAACTTGCAGTGGCTTATCCTCAGTAGGCATGAGGTCTCCCTGGCCCACCTCTGCCAATGTTGGGATGGAGCAGGGCTGGGGACAGGCAGGGGATGCAAAGGGTTGTCCCTCCGTGTGACACTCTCCGAGGCCAACGAGAGATGAAAGGAGGGACGGGTGACATTCAAAAGAGTGAACGATGGCTATACCACAGACACCAACTAAACAGACAGACATCAAGGGGAACTGAACTGGCCCTCCTGGTGCAGACGGGAGGGATCAGCTCAGGAAGGCCAAGGGCCTTGGCTTTGCGGCCTGGAGTCTAACCAAAGTAGCTATTGGCTTGATCAGCCTCTCATGCCTAGCAGTTCTGCAGTGAAGGAGAGGGTACAACACCACGATCAATGGTCTTTGGACAAAGGTAAGGCCGCTGATGCCATGGAATCACTAGTCCAAAACACAAGTGTCACAGAAAGCAATGCTTTTCCAATATGGTACCTCTGCTGTCCCAGGTAACCAAGGAGGAAGGTATGTCATACCACATGGTTTGCTCCTATGTCTGTGTACCCCTAATCTCCCCTAGGAGGCTGTGAACCTCTCCAGGGCAGGGATAATGCCCCTTGCATTTCTATATCCCAGGCATCCGACACAGTGCCAGGCACAGAGCACTCAGAAATGTCTGCTGAATGGATAACCCCTTACCCCGTTCAGTTTCTTTCTCCACTGGCTTCTCACCCACTAACTTCCTCTGTGAAACTGATTTCCAGTGCCAGCATTACTAGCTGCGTGACCTTGGGCAAGTCACTTCACCTCTCTGCGGGTCATTTCCCCCCACCATGGGGTTGATAATAGTATCTACTTCATAGAGTATTTGGGATTAAATATATTACATACATGCCTGGCACAAAATAAGCACTATTGGAGTGTTACTTACTGTTGTTATTTTGATGACCACTTCTTTTTTATTTATTAGATTTTTTGGTTTCTCATCTGTTTCCCTCACGAGGCTCCACGAGGCAGGGATTTGTGTCTGTTTTCTTCACTGATGAATCCCAAGCACCAAGAACTGTGCCAGGCCCCAATAAATATTTATCAAATGAATAGATGAACTTAAGTTCTTAGATCGTAATGGCCACATCTTCCCCTATGTTAAATTGTATAAACACCCTTACAATGTTCTGCCTTGTCTCCCAATGTAGATGAAAGTTCTCTACTTTTTGTTGAAAATAATAGCTTCCATTTATAAAGTACTTTCACATCTATTTTCTCATTTGAGCCTCCCAACAACCCTGTAATAAAGTCCCATGGTGTCTACTGGAGTAGGACATGCCCAGCATCTCTGCAAAAGTATCAGGACTTGAGGTTGATGGTAATGACGGTAATGTCCCACCTCATCTCACCTGTGAAAGGCCATTTATTACTTGATGAGGAGGAGCAAGCTTGCCTAATATTTTTGCATTGATTTACCTTGGGATGATTTTACTGTTGTTGTTATTCTACTGAACAAAAAAGACTACTTGTTTTTATTTGCCATCTTCCCAACTGCTATTTTACAATATATATTTTTTCTTTCCAGTTAAAAAAATAGTATATGTTCATTGTAGAAAATCTGATTTAAAGAAAGAAGGGTTGGGCATTCCCTGGTGGTTCAGTGGTTAGGACCCTGCGCTTTCACTGCAGGGGCGTAGGTTCGATCCCTGGTCAGGGAACTAAGATCCTGCATGCTGTGTGGCACAGCCAAAAAAAAAAAGAAAGAAAGAAAGAAAGAAAGAAAGAAGGGTATGAAGAAGAAAACTGAAACTACCCACAACCCGATTTGATGTTAGTACTTGATTCTTAGGAAGTATCTGAAGCAAAATATTACTGTTTTGTAGAAAGATGTTAGCGTGGCTTCTTGGCCACAATGAATTCTGGGAGTCAAGAGCAGTCAGGCCTGGGGAGGGGGTGGCAGGGAGGTGGCAGGAGCTAAGAAGCCTGAGAGGGAGGGTGGCTGAGGATGAAAAGGAGTAGAGTGGGTCCAGGTCCAAGTGGTGGGGAAGGGGCAAAGTGGGGGTCGGATCTGATCTGCTGGCAGCGTGGAAGGTGTGTCCTTCACGGTTCAGGGTTCCGATGACTAGAGTCTTGTTAGAGCAGGATGTGGGCACCACACCCTGAGGACCAAGAGCTGTTGAGAAGGTCCCAGCCAGACAGTCAGGGTGCTGGGGCCCTGGAAGGGACAGACACAGAACCCTCGCATCTGGTGTCAGAAGTAGGTCAAGTAATAGCATGGCTGCCCTATGTGGTACTGTTTTCTGATCCATGTCGCCTACTTAGGGGTGCCTCTGAGCTGGGGCATGGGACAGATGTGCTTGTTCTACAATCTTCCCAGGCTGGGTAGGTGGGAGTAGGGGGACAGTGGTGTAATTGATTTCTAGGTCTGCTCAAATCAGTTGGCTGGGGGCCGCAAATTATTGGCTACTAAATTTATATTTGAAATAACTGGGAGGAGGCCAAGATAGAAGCAGGTGATAGCAGTCACTTCAGAGAGAGGTGAGCTCAGTGTTGCAGGAAAGTGTGAACTGAAGTCTCAAGAATCCTACCTGCCCTTAGGTTGTAACATCTCCTAATTGTATCTGGGCCAGGTCTGGAAAAAGTCATAGAGGCCACTCATGGCAGCCACAGAAGTCCCTACCATATTGTATGTTTCCATATCTAGGCTGGCTTCCAGTTTCTGACCAGCTGGAGACATGGGCTGAGACCAGAAGGTTCGTATAAGCCAGAATCTGAAAGTCAGTTCTTTTAAACTTCTCATCTGTAGGATGATATGTCTGAAACTCATTTTATATTTTTCATACACAAACTGTTCACATACACATAGTTCATCCTGTATATAGTATTACTGACAATCAATAGATCCCATGTGCTTTAATCAATAACATTACTGCCTCCGCTATTACAGGAAACTATGAACTGTTGTGATCTTCTATCCTTGTTTCAATCGATATAAACCAGGGCAAGAAAAAACAGGACCCCAAATTATATAATCGGGAAGGATTATATAACAAAGGTCCTGATGCAACTTTAACTGTATCTGTGCCAACCAGGGCTGAAAGACCATATCTTTTCAGAAGTAACATGAGCTTCTGAGAGTTGTGCAAACCATCTTTCAATATTGGTTTAACAAATCCCACTTGCTCACTATCAACAAAAGTCTCTGCTCTTCTAACCTTGTTTTTCCACAGCACTGGATGAAGCAACCCTATTTCAGGGTGACAGTTTGTTAAAGTGACAGCGCACCAGCACTTAGAATGCGTACAGGAAGATGGAAGATGAGAGTGTCAATTTCTCTGAGAGGTTGGTCTCCAGCTCCCGGCAATGATCATGTCATAAGGGCTGCTAAAGCCACTTCTGGATTTCAAAATGGCAGGATGCTGATCTGGTGACGGGAAGCATTTGCACCGGGAGACCTTTGAAAGCCACACAGCATTTCTTTGTTGGAGGAACCCAAGAAACGGTCATAGTAACAACAGAAAATAACAATAACAAACTCCCCTTCCTTTCAAAGTGTGCTGTCAAGCAAAATGATTCCTCCCCGTGTCTCCTTTATGTCTTCCTGATAGAAATTACATTCCAGGGTACCCAACACAAAGAACACTCACGCAAGCAATGTGCCTTGTAAGTGACATTCCTCGGAACCTTTAGGAGAGAGATTGATTTAAAGCTACCATGATGGCGTGTGTGCATTGCTACTGCCATAATGAATCTATCTGGCATCCTGCACTCGAGATTTAAACCAAGCCTGGAAAGATGAAATCTATGGAAACAACATTAATGGCTCTACTTCACCCTGCAGAGGGACAGGAAACTCAGAATGAGGCTGAAAGTGCAACTTGTGCTGTCTGAGGTCATATAATAGCTGCTGATTTTATAAATTTTACCCTCTGCAACATGTGGGTCGGACGGTCAGTGAATGAACCTGTGAGCTGGAACTTTCCATCCACTTAAGGCTGGGGTGGATTTGATTTTTCAGTGACACAGAGTAAAACTAAATACCCTTGGGTCTTTTATTTTAAAGATGTATAAACTTATTCTTTCAAATCCCTTTCCTGAAGGTGAACATGTTCCCCTTTTTTGCTTTTTCTTTTTTAAAGTGCCTCTTCTTTCTTCCCCCCACCAGCCCCAGTAAATAAAGAAGAGTCTAAAGGCGTAAGTTAAAATGCTGTGACCCCAAAAAACTTTCCGAAGTCAGAACCACAGACTTTATAGAGTCCCTGTAGAAATCTTAGAGGTCTGGATGTGAGATTTAAGATCTGAATTCAAGTCCTGACTCTGTTACTAGCAGAGTGGCCTTGGGTGGGTCACGTGATACTTCTTTCCAGGGCAGTTTATCATGTGGCAGGAGGAAGAGGTGGTATAAATGAACTCTGAAGTCTTTTGCCCTAGAACCCTTTAATTCCCAACTACTCCAATTTTCTAATGGGAACCTTGTCACAGTCGGCTGTGCCTGCTCACTCCACCCTCTGTCAGCAGCTCACTGTCCTCCATGTAGGTCCCAGAAACCTCAGCCTAAAGACCAGAAAACCGAGGAGCCCCTCTGATGATCAAATTACCCCTGCAAAGACCACCTATTAGCCACCGATGTGACCTCAACAGGCACAACTGAACCCCTCTGACAGACTGTAGAATCCAAGTCGAATTCCACGAGTAGAGGACCGGGTATAAACTAGGTATGTTAGTTCCTAGGGCTGCCATAACAAAGAACCACAAACTGGGTAGCTTAAAGCAACGAGGTCCAAAATCAAGGTGCTGGCAGGGCCATGCTCCCTCTGAAACTGGTAGGGGAGAACGCTTCCTTGCCTCTTCCAGTGCTGGGCACCCATCCTGGCACCCCTTGGCTTGCAGCTCCAATCTCTGCCTCCATCATCTCATGGAGTTCTTCCCGTGTGTGTCTGTGTCTAAATTTCCCTCTTCTAATAAGGACACCAATCACAGTGGATCAGGGCCCACCCTAGTGACCTCATCTTGATTACAAGACATAAACAGATTCCATCTGCAAAGACCCTATTTCCAAATAAGGTCACATTCCCAGGTACTGAAGGGTGGTTTAGGACTTCCAACATATCTTGGGGTGGAGGGTGCAATTCAACCCCTAAGCCTAGGTAGGTAAGCACATTTTGAAGTCTTAACTCAAGTGCACAAATGAATGAGGGGATGACAAAAGCCCACTTTAGGTAAAGTGGTGGAAAAACATAAGTGGAAAGACATTATGGTTCTAACGGTCATATGGGGAAAAGATGTTTATTTTCAATGGTTGGGCAGGTGAGTGCTGGTGAGGAAAGCGCTGTTCTCTCTTCAGTCCAGCCCTACGTTCTCTGTGCTATGTTCCCTGGACGTGCCTATGCTTTCACCTCTTGGCCCACCCATTGCCAGCAGTGCCACCCTACCCCCAGCTGCTGAAATCCTCCTAACTCTTGAAGCACCAGCTCAAATTTCACCAGCAGAAAGCCAAGTTACCTGCATCTGACCTTTGATGGCATTTTGTCTGCTCCTTGGTGACCCCTGAACTATGGTCATTTGTACCCTCTCTGCCTACCACTCCTTGAGAGCAGGGATCATTTCTTACTCAATCACTGCACTCACAGTAGGTGCATGCAAATATTTGCTAAAGTAAACCAGCAGGAAGATAAGAGGAGAATGGAAAATATCTGCTGTTTTGAAAACTTCACCATGGAGAGGGACCTTTGAAACCAGGGGCTGTTAGAACCCCGTGGCTTATTCATTCCCCCACTGAATCTCTGTGACCTCTACTACCGTGCCACATTTCTTGGAAATCATAAGAAAGGCAGAAAAATAAGCCAACCAATGAAAGCAAAGAATGGGAGCTCTTTTGATGCAGAAGAGATTCTCACTGACCCTCTGAGAACTCATCTCCTTGACCAGTCATCATCATCTGTCTACAACAGAAGAAAAGTCCCCCTTGGCCTAAGTTTCAGGCCCCCCGACACACAATTATTTGGCAAATAACTGTTGATAGGCAACTGAGAGCATGCAGCAGTGCCTACAGCACCTTTTTGTAAATATCTGGTATTACCAACAGCTTGCAGGAAATGCAATTTTTTTTATTTTTTATTTTTTATAAATATTTATTTATTTGGTTGCAACAGGTCTTAGTTGCGGCACACGAACTCTTAGTTGCGGCATGCACGTGGGACCTAGTTCCCTGACCGGGGATCAAACCCGGGCCACCTGCATTGGGAGCGTGGAGTCTTAATCACTGCACCACCAGGGAAGTCCCGGAAATGCAATTTAAGTGAATGCTGTTGGCACGACAGTGGATTGAAAGTTCATCAAAAGGCTTCTATCGGTGCGTGCCAGTCTGCTGGGGTAAGAGCCTGTATAATGTCCCTGACACTTTGATGACCCTAACAGGTCTTTCTTCTGCTGGGAAGTACAGGAGTGATACTGAAGACCTGATATGTTTACACCTTTTTGCTCAGCCTAAATCTCTTTGTTCAGCTTCTTTTAGAATCAAGCAAGTCAAACCAGTAACTTGGTCGAACATTTTTATTCATCAAGACCTGAATTCAGGATTTTCTTTTCTTCTGGTAGTAAATTATACAGCTGCTTAAAAGTATACCTAAAAATTGACCATCTGAAGGGACTTCTGCTTCCAGGAAATGGAATAGACATACTTTTCCCTATTCTTCCCACCAAACACAACTAAAAATGATGGACATTAAATATAAGACAAACATAAGAAGACTCTGAAAGGTAGAGAGAAGAAAGCAGACCAACTAAGGACCGTATAAAAAAGGCAAGGTACAGACCAAATAAACAAAATATTAATAAATATAATTCAGGAATATTTAAATAGAATTATACACTGTGACTAAGTGGGGTTTATTCCAGGGATGGAAGACTGGTTCAGTATTCAAAAATCAATCAGAGTAATCCACCAAGTCAACAGGCTATAGAAGAAAAATCATATGATCATATCAACTGATGTAGAAAAGGCATATGAAAAATACATCTAATCATGATAAAAATGCCCAGCAAACTAAGAATAGAAGGGTCTTACCCAACTTGTCAAGGAGCATCTATTAAAAAACCCTACAGCTAACATTATGCTTAATAAGGAAAGACTGAATGCTCTCCTCCCTATGACTGAGAACAAGGCGAGGATGTCTGCTCTCACCACTCTTATTTAACATAGTGTTGGAAGTTCTAACCAGTGAAATAAGGCAAGAAAGTGAAATAAAGGCATATGGAACAAAAGGGAAGAAATAAAACCATCTTTATTTGCAGACTGTCTACACAGAACATCCTACGGAATATACAAAAAACCTCCTAGAACTAAAATGTACATTCAGCAAGGTCTCAGAATACAAGATAAGCATACAAAATCAACTATATTCCTATATGCTAGCAATAAATGAATGGATACCAAAAATTTAAAAATAATATCATTTGCAATTGTTCAAGAAAAATGAAATACTTGGGTGTAAATATAACATGTATAGGACTTATATGTTGAAAACTACAAAAATGCTCATAAAAGAAATCAAAGATCTAAACAGAGAGGTATACCATGTTCATGGATTAGGAGACTCAACATAGTAAAGATGTCATTTGTCCTCAAACTGATATACAGGCTGAATGCAATTCCTATCAAAACCCCAGCAAGATTCTTTTGTAGATACAGGTGAGATTATATATATTATGCTATAGTTTTGCAAGATGTTACCATTGGGAGAAACAGAATTTCTCTGAATTACTATTGTTTTACAGCTCCATATGAATCTACAATTATCTCACAAGGTTTGTTAAAAATAAAAACTGTTCTTTGCTGCATCTACTGTGAGAATGAAGACCATTCTCAGCAATCAGACTGCAGACATTCCAGAAAATGCTGACGCCACACAATTACTGTGTGAAGGGCCACACAATTACTGTGAAGGGAACCAGAAGAGCCTTTTGGAGGGACTTCAATCATATCCATGTAGAACTCAGTTTTCTTGGAAAGAAAAGAAAGAGGCTCCAGGTTGACAAATGGCGGGGATACAGAAAGAAACTGGTCACTTTTCGACTATCTGTATCACGTACAGAACATGATCAAGGGTGTTATGTTGGGTTTCCATTACAAAATGAGGTCTGTGTATGCTCATCTCCCCATCAATGTTGTTATTAGAACAGGTCTGTTGTTAGAACAGGTCTCTTGTTGAAATCTGAAATTTCTTGGGCAAAAAATAGATGCTCCGGGTTCAGGTGAGGCCAGACATCGCTTGTTCAGTACCTCAAGCCCAGAAAGGTGAGTTAATTCTCAAAGAAAATGACACTGAAATTGCATCAAAAAACCCCAAAGGAACAAAACGTGACCACCCCTCCCCTTAATGTCTTCTTCTCATACTGAGAACTAGTGAAGTGCAAAAAACGACTAATAGAGTAGGATACCTTGATCACTCTATTCCTTTATCCCATTTATAATTCCTTGTAGCACTCATAACTGTACAACATTATATTATATTATATCACATTTGGTTATCTGTCCATCTGTCTGTCCTATTTGTCTGTCTTGCTTCCCCCACTGAAATGGAAGCTCCATGTGGGCAGGACCTCTGTCTTGTTCACACTCTAGCACATTCTATAAGTACTAAAAACAAAAAGTTGCTGAATGACTATGGGGAACTCAAGTCATATGCCTTTTTTAGATAGAGCATTTCCAACTGCCTAACTTCCCCCAGATCCCTTCCTCCTGTAAGCACCTGCTCTTCAGCATTATCCACCAGCAGGACCATCTCTTAAATCAGTTTCACTGAACCTTTAGTCTTCAGCTCCACTCTAGACCCTTCCCAAGTCCCCACCTTCTGTACTCATAGCGCCAGAACAGCCCAGTCTTGGGAATCATTTCCAGGGGTCAATTTCAATCTAGGGTGCTGGAACTTCCTTTGAGGCATGTGGCTTTAGGCAGTAGCAATGGTCACTCTGTTTACCTGGTCCATACAGCAAGAACATGCCCCCTAATCCCAGCTCTGTTTCTTGATCGGATCAATTTGATGTACCTCTGATTTAATTTGCACCCAGATCCTGGGGATGTCTGGAACTAATTGGATGATCTTTAAACTATTATGTTTTCCATGTATGTCTCAGCTGCCAATATCATATAGGGGGACTTTAATGTGAAATAATAACTTTAATTGCCAGTGGCTTCTAACTTCTTACTATATTCCTCATTATTACAGTGCTGGGAACAGACAAGTGTTTGGTAGCCTAGGAGACACACAGCCATTGCCGCCAGCCAGACAGTGGCTTTAGGGGTCAGCTGGGCAGTCCTTCGGTTACACAGAGAACTACAGGATATTTTATTTTGTCTGTTCTATTCAGAGATATATCCCAAGCACCTAGTGTGCAGTGGGTGCTCAATAAGTGGCTGTGGGTTGAATGAATACACCAAAATCTTGGGAATCTCTAAGTTAGAGTACAGCGGCATTTCTTAGCTTAAAACCTGATAATGAACATCAATAACATGGCATTTACTGAACTACATCTAGAATGTGAGTGAAACGTATCAATTTCTAAATGGTTTGGGGGGAGGGAATTATAAATTAAAATTCTTGCTATTGGAAGAGTTCTAGCTTACTACCCTTGCTGCCATGGAAATGACAAATAGACAACATAATTACAGACTGCCAGTAATTAACATACACCCAGCTAGAGCAAACATGAAAATTTAAAATGAACAATTATATACTAAAAAAGAGACTGCGAATGATCCACTGGGGGAAAAGGCAGAAATCTATGAATGAGACGGTGTTAAACAGTCAGATGTAATTCACTCTACTTTCCTCCTCCCTCTGAGCTTTTCCAGCCAGGTGCAGTGACTGTTCCCTGTCAAGCCAGTGGAACCAGAGGGCTGAATTGGTATCTCCAAGCAGGCAATTTTCCCAGTTGTAAATAACCAGCAGCTTTGTGGGAATCAATTAGGAGGCTCCCATCTCTTCTCGATGAGTCTTATTTCACTCTATCCATCTTCCTTCGTTAATTTCTTAAGTTGGGTTTAAGGGATGCAGAGAGAAAGATTAATTGTTCTCTCAGACTTCTTGGGGGAGGCAAGGTGAGGAGCAGAGTTTTCAGATCTTTCTCACTAAAAATTCGAGTAGAATACTTTCAAATCACTCTCCCTTTTCAAGGCCCGAAAACTGGATGGGCATTGAAACTACACGGGCATTATGGACTATGTCTAGCAACAGAGGCTTAAAGCCTGTAAGAAAATGATGGTCACAAGACAAATGAAATCAATGTAGGTGCAAATAAACTTTTAATGCAGACGCAGATGGTCTGCAAAAGTCACAGTCTCATATAACATGGTCATCTCATGAATCAATTGTTTAGTCTTAGCCCATGGCCCTACTGTCACTCGTTGGGTTTATGGTGATGGCAATAATAGTCCTGATCAGAACAATGACACGGATACTAGAAGCTGTCAATTACTGAAAACCTGTCATGTGCTCGATACTTTACTATGTTCTTTCTATTGCTCAAAACAACCTGGCAACATCAGTATTATTATTCCCATATTACAGATGAGGAAACTGTGGTCCAGAGAGGTTTGCATGGCTTGCAAATTCTGGAGCCAAGAAGATTTGAACCCACGTCAATGTCTAGAGAACTAGTTGACCCCAAAGATAATCTTGTCCCCCGATGCCATGTTCTCTTTTTTGTTCAACCAGCAAAATCTGGTCAAGCCCCACTATTGGGCAGGTATTCCCCCTACTAAGCCTGAGGCTTGTTGAGGAACTCGGCATGACCTCACCTCAACAACAATGGGAAGGAAGAAAGGGACCAGCTGACGCGGGGCCTCTTCCCGGGTACCCGGCCTTCTCAGTCAACATCCATCAGATCTCTCCCCCGGCTAAAATATTCCTAATTGTAGAACCGACTGGCACTTGGATCATTACCTCTTTAGAAAATGAGGTGCAGTAAGAAAAATTCCATGGGGAAAAAAAAAGAGCGGGCACAAGGAGGAAACATACAGAAAAAAAGACAAATGGCCTTCAACCTCACTCAGTTAAGGAAATGAACCAACAAAACGCCACTTTGCAACCCTATCTGTAGACTGTCCAAGACCAGGGGATACTTTAATCCAGCCGCACAGTGGAAAACTCCAGAGGCCCCAAAAAGGAGAGCTCTATATGCACTGATACAGAAAGATCTTTATGATCAGAATAATGCATGTGGTATGTCCCCGTCTGCATCAATGTGCACACATACTCAGGTGTGTAAAGGCATCGGCTATCAAACGACACGTAAGAAACTGATCATGCCGCTTACCTCTGGGGAGGGGGACTAGAGCTGTATTTCTTTGACAGGAGGATGACAGTTTTCACTATATATCTTTTTGTACTTTATGATTTTTTTTTTTTTACAACATATTAAAAAGAAGGGGAGAAACAAAGTGGAGTGGTGAAGAGCAGGCAGCGACTCGCCTGGGGTCTCACAGATGGTCAGTGGCTGGGCCTGGCCCCCAGAACCCTGACTGTCAGCCCAGTGCTCTTTCCATGGCAGCAGCATCTATATAGACAGTTTGATTCTCTACAGCTCACTCAGTACTCACCACCCACAAAGATCACTCTTGGAGAAACTGCACCAACCTCCCCGGCTCCATGATTTTGTTAGTTAGCACTGACTGATAAGCCACAGTTTTCCAATTAGCACCATCCCCCATATTACAGACAATGGAATCCTTTGAGCGATGAGTAGGGGATGACACTGGCTGGACCAGGCAGAACTCTACCCCTGTGACACTCTCTACTCAAAGTGATGCCCTATGGCTTGAAGTCCAACTAAAACATTTACATGGATTTTAGGTTTCTATATAGGAAGTTCGCGCTGAGGTTAAGTCCTCGTGATGTGCACAAATATTACTCAATATGGATTATTCCCAGCAAATTTTCCACTTCAGGCCAAGCGTGTAACCAGCCACTTCCCTATTAACCACCTACTGTCCTCCCTACATACCCATGAGGCATCGGCTGTCAGCTTGTAGAGATAAAGCCCAAACCTAGCACCATGGTTGGCTCTGCATTTTGGAGTCAGCCAGAACAAGTGACATGACAACAGGTGACACATTGTCCTTCCAGCCTCAGTTTCCCCATCTATAAAGTGGAGACATCAGCGTCTAAGGGAAGAACCAGAAAGTCTGCTGGTTCTGTGGAAACAGTAACTGGAGCTACTCATACTGTTGATTCCTTTCACCCAGCTAAGCAATAGGCAGTTGACTATAAATTGCTTTTGGGGGTTCCCCTCAGAAACCCAAGCTCTGGAATATGCATTCAGATTCCTGCAGAAGTGTGGGGGGCATCACTGAAGGCTGCATGAGGAGTCAGGGTCGCCGTCCTTCTCACAAAAATATACAAACACAGCCCTACTGCAGGTGTCAGGTCCATTCACACCGAGCCTCTTTCTCTGGAGCTGCGCCTTCCCTCGCCCACAGGGAGAGCCCCTGGTTGCCATGATTCACGTCATGAGACGGCTCTCCTGGACCAGCTGACAGGACTGGGCGGGGGGGGGGGGTGTCACATGACTACAATTGTTCCAATCAGAATTCTCATTGCTCCTGGGAATTGGGAACTGAGACCAAAAGATGGCTGGTCCACCTGGGCTGCTCTCGTCTACAGAGGATGTTTAGCTTGAAAGCTACCAAGGACCACTGACCACTTCATACACAACGTTAGAGAAAACACAGAGGACGCACAGAAAGAAGAAGCGAGGAGGTGAGTGCTGCCTGCGTTCTTGGCAGCCGTCTGGTTCCCAGTCCTGGTGCCTCCCAGCTACAAGCCTGGCCTTGGGGTCCTGAGACCCTTGGTACTGCCTCTAATAGGTCTCGATCTTTATATATATTTCTTCTTGAGCTAGCTGCTTTCTGTTACTTGCAACCAAAAGAGGCCTAAGACATTCCTAATTCCACCTTTGCAGATGCCAATCAGCATTTCAGAACAGCCTGCAGATGGCACTTTCCATTCTGAGACAAAGAATTATTATTCTAAAAGTGCTGAATTTGTGCTATTACCTTTATTTTGCCTGACTGCATTACTCAAACAGAAAGAGCTATGAAGAATAATAACAATAAAGATACCATTAAAGTAAAATATTTGACACTCATAAGATTAAAAGCTGAATACAGTAATCTTCTCATAATCGTTGCAGGATATGCAGTACTTAATCAACAATTACACTGGGAAAATGCCCGAGACTTGATGCTTAAGTAGCAGGGAAAAGCAAAGGAGAAAGTCAGGAAATCACCATAAAAAGAGAAGGGAGTATTATCCAATCTAAATACTGCATGTATTATTGTAAGAGTTCTACCTTTTCCTATCAATGCTATACGAAAAAATAATAATAAAAAACAATCCAAGAATACACACCCTGAACCAAAACACTCTAGTGAAAGAGCTATTTTTTTTCTTTCCTTTTTTTTTTTTTTTTTTTTTTTTGCATTACGCGGGGCTCTCACCGTTGCGGCCTCTCCCGTTGCGGAGCACAGGCTCCGGACGTGCAGGCTCAGCGGCCATGGCTCACGGGCCCAGCCGCTCTGCGGCATGTGGGATCCTCCCGGACCGGGGCACGAACCCGTGTCCCCTGCATCGGCAGGCGGACTCTCAACCACTGCGCCACCAGGGAAGCCCGAAAGAGCTATTTTTAAAAACCACTTACAGTATTCACACAGTAGTGGCATAGTCCATTAATCAGGGTGCTTGCATGTGTGTGTTTTTTAATAGCTTTATTGAGGTATGATTTACACTTTCTCTATACAAGAGTTTCTTTTTTTTTTTTTGTGGTATGCGGGCCTCCCTCTGTTGTGGCCTCTCCCGCCGGGGAGCACAGGCTCCGGACGCGCAGGCTCAGCGGCCATGGCTCACGGGCCCGGCCGCTCCGCGGCATGTGGGATCCTCCCAGACCGGGGCGCGAACCCGGTTCCCCTGCATCGGCAGGCGGACGCGCAACCACTGCGGCACCAGGGAAGCCCTACAAGAGTTTCTTCAACCAGTCTTGCCCCCTGATGGGGCAAGAAACGAAATGGTCCAAGCTGGAAACCAGAACCTGGTGGGGCAAGAAGCTGGGGTGAGGCCAAGTCAGAAACAGGAGGAGACAAACCCTCCCTCCTAGGAAGTTGGGGGTTCACATCCCCGAAGAGTCGTACAAGTGATTGTGAGGAAGTATGTATGTATTTTCACATACAGAACATCGTTTTTAAAAGGCAAAGTACAGATGCCATGTCAAAATATCTCACGACCAAGAGGAAACCTCTGAGCCACCTTGGGAAATGAGTAGCCATTTAAGACACCTGCAATCTCTTTGGGCTAAGTCAGATTTCTACAACATGGGTTTTATTTTTAATGTTCTTTTTAAAGAGTTGATTCTTCATTCAGGATGCATACAATGAAAGCAGCACAAATACCCCCACTGTATTATAAATAGCCTCTGTTAAGGAGGGCTGGGAGTATCGCAACATATTTTAACCCAGATATAGTTTTGACATCCCCTGTATGTTCTTTCATAACCTCTAAGCATCAGCTTTGCTGTGTTATTTTATATGAATACATCCTTGATGGCTGCAGCGATAGACAATGAGGCCATATTATGACTCCATGAACAACATAATAACGCTGCCCTTTTCTTTTCTGAGAGGGTTTATTTTCCTTCTTCTACAGGTAAATGCAGTAAACCTGACATCATGGAATGCAACTGAAGTAGTAAATGATCAAGGTCAACCACAATAATAGTGCTTCAAAAAATTACCTCAACAATCCTACTTTTGCCATTTTCCATGACCTATGGAGGTGTGGGAGCGCCACGAATGGGCTCCTGCAACTCTGAGGGAGGAATCTAAACGTAGCTGTGTCTGCCTTGCATCCGCCAATGGACCCATGTGAGCGCTCTCCCTGACATGCCTCAGTTCACACAAGAGCTCCCCTAAGTCCATCTCGCAGGAGAATGAAAACAGTAAAAAGCTATATTCAGCCCTGGCTACACAAGAAAATCTCTCTGCACTGATGCTAACAGAGGTGCTCAGAGAAAAAAGTTATAACAGACCAACCTGCAAAATCCAACTCATCGTCAACTAGTAGAGACATGCAGTTAATCTTCACACCAAGTATCTACAAATCCTATTTGTACAGAATTGAGGCAAAATCACCCTGAGAAACCAAGCAAGATGAAATCAAGTTTCAGCAAAAGACAAAATATTTTCTTAGGCAGAAACATATCATATTGGTTCGCATCTTTCCTGACCTTAAATCTGACCTTATAATACAAAGGCAACCCAAGGCAAGGTCCCCAAATAATCCAGGAGTCTTGAGATATTTTCCCTTGTCTACCCCATACCTACAAATGCCATCTACAAGTCCTTCTACGAGTCCTATCTTCAGGAAGCAAAGACACACAGGAATCTGCCTATGGCCAAATATGTTCAGAGGTCACCTACCAACTGTCATGAAAATCTTATCAAGTGTGAAGGGTATGAAAAGGCAAATTTACTAGACTTGTTTTAGGTTTGTTGTCTGATTTCCCATTAGGCTCTGGGCATGTGCTAATATGTAAGCTGGCATAGACATACACAAAAAGAAATCTGCCCTTCAGCATATGATGTGTGTAAGAATTTCACTTCAAAGGAGACCATAAAGAAAAACACTTACCTTGTCTTCTTATAGCTACAAGAGTGAAGACTCCCCAGACTTAACTTTCTCCTTAAGATTATAGAAAAGGGAAACACACAAAAAGTTCAGATCAGGGCATGTGAAAACCCAGTTATCCTTCATACACATACAAAAATGTGTCAGAACAGCTTCCGGAGAGGGCTTTTGGCATGGATGATCAAATATTAAAAACCAGAGGGGCCCTTCCGAATCGTCTAAGTCCAACTTCCTGACTCCAGGTAGGAAGTCAGGAAGCACTGAAGCACGTGCTTCCTAAATGAGCACGTGTGTGCTCATTTCCTTTAACTCATATTAACCGAGCACCTACCATATGCCAAGTACTGTTCTAAATGCTGGGAATACAGCAATGAACAAAGAAGAAAGTCCAGGCCTTAAGGAGCTGATATTCTAGGGGTGTGATGAGAAGATGGAAAATAATCAAGACTTATATTGTCAGGTGGATGGAAGTGCTATGGGATACACAGTAGGAGTTGCTGAATGAATTTCACAGATGGGCAAACTGAAGCTTCAAAAGTTGCAAAGCTAGTCTGAATTCAAAGCGGCAGCAGAATTGGATAACCTAAGTTCTGGGCTTTTTATGTTTTTATGCAGCAAAGGAATACCAAAACGCTAATAAATACAAAGGAAAAATTAAGTGTAATGCACATGCATCCTATTTTTGGAAGCACATGTAAAAGATACACAGGTGAGCATTGGTCACATTCTTCCTGTTTCCATCTTTAGGATGCTGCACTGATCTATCGACCGAGAGCTGACAATCTTCATTCACCCTGCAACTCGAAATATCAAAGAAGTGTTCTGGGGCATAAAATACTCCAGGGCAAGAAATGTTTTCTTGTTTGAAAGCAAGAAACAATATTCACTACAGGTTTCTCATTTCAAAATTTTTTGGGCTTTTAGTGCTTGAAAAAGGTGCTGGAAGGAAAAGAAAAAGAAAGACGGAGAGAAACAGGAGCTTGGCTTTTCTCGTCCCCGTCTCTTTAACTGGATATTCCTTGAGGTATACATTTTTCCCCCATTTGGAGTGCCTCAGCCTCAAGATTACAAATCACTTGTGAAATAAAGTAAAGAAGACTGCTTCATCCACCAGGGCCCTCATTTGGAAAAGCAGTTCCGTGAGAAAGAAGCAATTTTCAGGTAAAAGAGACATAATAGAATGCTTCAAAATTCACATTTCTCCCTCCTTCTCCCCCCAAAGTGGAGCTTTCCCCTGTGTGTGCTCTGTAAGTGGCCTGGTTAAGCACACATGCGCGCGCGCGCGCGCACACACTCTCTCTCTCTCTCTCTCTCTCTCTCTCTCTCTCTCTCTCTCTCTCTCTGGAGGACCCCAGCAGGGAAGGGGGCCCCCTGAGACACACGGTAAGCAGCAAGGGGACAGAGCCCCACCTGCCCTACCCACTCTGCATGCTGCAAGCCTACAGGCGCCCTCTCTGAGTGCTCAGGATCAGAGTGCAAATTCCAGCAGGCCAATGACTTACAAATCTGATTTTAAAAATGATCATTTTTGGGGTGTGGTGGCGGAGCGATGGCTAAAGGGTATGGGCCTTTTGTTTTTGAGGTGATAAGAATATTCTGAAATTAATGGTGGTGGTGATTGCACAACTCTGTGACTATACTAAAAACCAGTGAATTGTATGGTATGTGAATTACACCTGAATAAAACTGTTACCAAAAAAAAGTCAACATTTTCATCAACCCCAAAATATCAATAGTCTTCCCCATTACATTACCCTAATGGTAATAGGCCACCGCTGAGAGCTGCTGTTCACATTTTAATTGTTTTACATCCTTAAATTAAAAGATATACTTCCTCAGGGCATGATTTCCTCCAGGCCTGTGTGTCTGCACTACAGCAGATCAGAGGCCCATGAGGAAGATACCCCAGGGCTGAGGTCCTTTACCCTGAAACGGTGGGTTTCACATATTCCTATGCTCAGTGTTCTGAAGGCCCCAATGAAGGGCAATTAGAGTGGGGAGAATCTTGGCTTAGTCCCTATCTCTTTTCTCACATTGTTTGGGGAATGGAGCTGCATAGCTGAAGAAAAGAGAAGGCAGGACATGGTTGAAAAAGCTCAAATCTGGATTACTGAGAAAATCAAATTAAATGAATAATATCTCCTCTCCCAATTCATCCCTCCCATTTCAGGGTGTAGAATATAGGGAGAGACTTTATTTCCTTCCTTCCTTCCACTCATCAAATATCCATCCACCCAACTGTCCATCCACCCATCCACCCATCCTTTACCAAGAGTCTCCGGTGCAAAAACAGAGATACAAATAAAATAACTTCTGTAAATTGCAAAGTGTATATAGAACTTAAGTATGATTGTTGTAATCAAACCTGAAGGATATCCTTTTTACCTCTTTGCCCTCATATCCACGCCTGGGAACTAAGAAAACTTTGATGAGTAAAACAAAAAAAACTGGGTTATTAGTGGAGCTTTATGGAATCCAGGAGAGCTAGGAGAGGGCAGAGAAGAATTACTAGAAGATGTCAAATTAGATCGTGCTTCCAGGTTCAATTAAACAGACAATTCAGTAAGTTTATACCTTAGGCTTGAATTATGTTAAGGAGAGAGAAAAAGTTGTACAGTTCAAGGCCTCTGCTAAGAGTTTACGGTAAACAGCCATGTCTGACCACCTCTACTGCCAGCACCCTGGTCAAACTGCCATCATCCTCATCTGGATTATGACAGTAGCCTCTTAACTGAATTCCACTTCCACAGACCCCACCACTTGCCCAGCTATTCTGTCCTCCACTCTCCAGGGTGATCTTTTGTTTGTTTGTTTGTTCTATAGTTTTTTTAAAAACTTTTTATTTTATATTGGAGTATAGCCGATTAACAGTGTTGTGATAGTTTCAGGTGCAAAGCAAAATGACTCAGCCATACATATACATGTATCCATTCTCCCCCAAACTCCCTTCCAATCCAGGCTGTCACATAACATTGAGCAGAGTTACCTGTGCTATACAGTAGGTCCTTGTCGGCTATCCATTTTAAATACAGCAGTGTGTACACGTCAATCCCAAACTCCCTAACTTTTTTTTTTTAATTGGGGTAGAGTTGTTCTACAATGTTGTGTTAGTTTCTGCTGTACAGAGAAGTGAATCGGCTATACGTATACATATACCCCTCTTTTTTGGATTTCCTTCCCATTTAGGTCACCACAGAGTACTGAGTAGAGTTCCCTGTGCTATAAAGTAGGTTCTCACGTGGAATCTAGAAAAATGGTTCAGATGAACCTATCTGCAAAGCAGAAATAGAGACACAGATGTAGAGAACTAACATATGGACACCGAGTGGGGAAAGGGGGGTGGGATGAACTGGGAGATTGGGATTGATATATATCCAGGGTGATCTTTATAAAAAGTGTACCAGATTAAGTCTTGCCCCTCCTCAAAACCCTCCAACAGTTTCTCATCATAATTAGAATAAAACCCCAGTCTCTATTTCATGATTTATGATGATCTGGCCTCTGCTTGCCACTCCCAATTCCTTTCCTACCACCTTTTGTCTTGTTCATACCTCTCCAGCAGCCACACTGATATTGCTCTTCTTTCAACAAGCCATGTTTGTTCCTGCCACAGGGCCTTTGCACTTGCCCTCTGCCTAAAAAGCTCTTCCCCTACATGGTGACATGACTGGTACCTTCTCATCATTTTGGTTCCTACATCAATTATTCAGAAAGGCCTTTCCTGGCTACCTTCCCTAAAATAGCACCCTAAGACCACCACTCTACCCTTGCCTTGCTTTATTCTTCTTTATGGCAAGTATCCCCACCTGAGATCTCACTGCATATTCATTTCTCTATTTGTTTGCTTTCTGTCTTCCCACTAAAATATATATGTCACAGGATAGAGACATTAGTACTTATTCACTGCTGGTTTCCTGAGGGTCTAAGACTGTCACTAACATACAATAGACATTTTATAAATATGCAAATAGATGATTCTGATCTTAGTTCTACCCTCCACACTTCTGCATTTTAGTATTGTTTTGCTTTTCGTCAACAGAAGCAAATGATCTATAATCAGTGTCTAGAACAATTTTATAACTTCATTATTAATATTTTTCCCATCCCTATCTTCTCCCTCCCCTGATGGCTGGTTTTAATCAAAGGCAGCTTTCAGCTGGTATGGGCCTAAGACCCTGAAAATGTAGCAACCGTTGTATTTACAGATATGATGCCCAAGGGGAAGACAGTCCAAGCTGAAACCCTAAGCATGTATCTATGTACAGTGCTCTATGTGAAACTTGTGGAAAACTGCCTGCTTTCACCTGTTGGGGAATTGATTGAAGTATGAAATCTACTCTACCCAGAGGAATAAAATTAAAACTTCCTTAACCGTAGCAATCATTTTGGTTTGAAGTAAAATGAAAAGGCGAAAACTTCAATTAAGTAAATCTCAAGAGCAAATAATCCAAGAAACCGGTGAATTTTTTAAAAAGCCATTCTAATGGCTTAAACAGCTTATTCAAGTGGTCTACTTTAAAATGCCAGGAATTCAACCTCTCGATTTAAGAGCTCTGGAATTCAAGTGCTTCAAATTGAGAAAATAATACACACGTAAATGGTCGCAATTTCTTCTTTGTGCTTCCTGGCATTATATCCTCCAGATACACAGCTCTGTGCAGAGTCATCTTCCCTAAGTGCCTCGCATCTCTCAGGGGAAAGTGGAAGCCAGGACAAACACCACCTTGCTTGAATACTGAACACCATTCCTTAGTTGAAATTATAAAGCTCTTGCCTTAAAATTACAAACAAGCGATAAAATAAATATTTCAGGGGCTCATTTAAATGAGCCTCTTGGGAGTCTGGACTCAACAGATGGGCTGTATTCGCAAAAGCTTGCCACGGTGGAGAGGAAGGTATCTAGAAATTCCTGTGGCCCCACATGGTGTATTTATAGAAGACCTGGAGCGGTCAAGGCCTCTGTTGCTGTCTTCCCTGTCACTGTGCCATCCTCCTTTCCCAAGCCCTTTCCCCTTTCATCTGACAGCGTCTTCTCGTAGTTGGAGTCACAGACACAGAGCTCCTCAGCTGAGTAATTCTTAGAACAGCGGCTGTCAGGTAAGGAGAATTTACTTACAAGCATTGCAGCCTTTGAAATGTTAGGAGAGCCACTCAACGATGCAGACAATAAATACCTTCCAGTACGGATCTATCCAAACAGATGCTGCATTCTAGGAATGAAATAATAATTTCCCAATGTTTCATGTAGACAGAGTCATACTGCAAGTGGGACAATTACTACACCACTCATGTGGAAAGCATTCAGCAAGCACCTACTATCCACCAGGGACTGTGGCTGTGGAGAAAGGTCTCACAGTACCTGAATAAGATGCTTGGGAGAAACACATGACGGTACAACTCCATAAAGGCCCAGAGGTATGCGGGACTACAGCAGGAACTTGGATAAAATCCAAGAGTCTGTTTCTGTATGGATGCCCTATGAGCTGACGATGGCTTATATATTTTTTAATTATTGAAAAAAAATGAATATTTTGTGACATGAATATTATATGAAATTCAAATTTCATTGTCCGTAAATAAAACTTTACAGGACACAGCTAGAGTTTAGAAGCTGTAAAACCTAACTGTGTGATCTGCAGAGTTTACAATATTTACTATCTGCTCTTTATAGAAAAAGTGAGCTGACTCCTCTAGTCCACTGGACTAATGCAACTGAGAAGGACTGAGGTTTTTTGTTTCTAAAAGATATAAATGTATAACTAACTCCAGTGTACTGTGTGATGGTTAGCAATGAGACACTTTTGAGAGAATCCACAAATACATGTTAGTTACAATGTAAAACAGCCTTTGATGTCTCCTAGACCAATGCTCACATTTTGCAGGTGAGGAACTGGACCCCAAGAAGTCAAGTTACTCTGCCAGGCCCATAGGGAACGGCACAGTCAAGAAGAAAGTGTCCTTGCTGTCCCCAAACTCATATATGTCCCATCCTGCCATGTCCTTTAGGAAATGTTTCTTCATTTTCAAGTTGTTTTCTTTGTGTTCTAATAGAATGTGCTATTTTCGATCCATAAAATCATTTCTAGGCACAAATAATAGAATATACCTACAGAATACTACTGATATGCTATGAGAAGCACGAAGTCGTCTGAATATATGGCCTTTGACCTTGAAGCATTTACAAACGAGGGGACAGAAGTCATAAAACAACTCAAAGGCATAAAGTAGCTTTGTGATACACTAGCTAAGAATTCAGACAGGTTTGGTTGAAAATGTCGGGGAAAAGTCCTTTGGAAGTACTGTATGTTGAAGAGCAACCATTTACTGAGGGTCTACTAGGCGTCATTTACATGCTGAGTCATTTGAATCATCTCCTTTACTCTCTGTAACAACCTCACAAAGTAGTGATTCTTATACCCACTTAGCAGATGAGGAAATGGAGGTTAAGCAACTTGACAAAGGACACTCAGCTAATAACCTGGTGAACTACAAGCCAAACCCAGGCTACAGAGCCTAGGATTACTTTTATTACATGAGCTTCTCAAACTGGGTCATCTGCTACCACCCACACTCCACCCCTGACACGTGATGGTATTTGAAAAGCCAAGATGAAAATGATGCATTTTACCTGAGCCTCCATTTTGCATGCAACTTTAGGGAGAGTTAAAAGTAAACAAAAACACTGTTATGTGACGAAATACACAGATACAGCATGAACAGAATATAAAATCTGCAGAGGTTTTCCATTAAAGAAATGGAAAATACAGCAGTGAATGTATTGCCCCAAAGGGTGGGGAGGTTTAGGACTGTGGAAACCACACGATTTACCTGAAGAGGGCAGTCGCTTTATGCAGAGACAGGCGACAAGGTCAGGCAGAGCTTGGAAGGGGGCTGTCAAGGGCACCGAGTGTCTGTGTCTTGTCTCCGCATGGGTCTTGGTGGGCCGTGCCAGCGAGAAGAGCATGCTGCAGTGCGTCGGGCACCTGGGCCGCCACAGTTCAGCTATAAATGGCTTCGCTGCTGCCCCCGCTTGTCAGTGCTCATCGAGGCATAACGCGAGATGGCCCAGGCCTGGGGGGACCAAAAACGGAGGGCGCACGCGTGCGTGTGCAGGCATCCTCTTGCCTTACTCTCGGAAGGGTTCATGGGCATCGTGGAAAAGGGCCTGCAGCAGGAACCTGACATTCACGCTAGGGCTTGAAGGTTCTGGAAGAACCAAGAATCCAAGGAGCTCCCCAGGGAGCGCTGCCCAGGGCTGCTACATGTTTGTGCTGCCTCGGGGCGGAGAGACGGTTCCAGTTTTCATCACTGCATTAGGCCCGGTCCCTCCTGTTGGCCCTGAAATGCTGTCTGCGGGGGAGATCAAATGGTTCTTTCCCATGAAATAGACTGGGCTGCAGAAATCTCAACTGAGAGCGCAGAAAGGATCAGATCTTATTTCACTCCCAGAGTCGTTTCTTAAGGTAAAAGTCTGGCTGGTGGGAGCTAAAGGCTTTGGGCTGGAGCACCCAGAAACATGCCAAATTACCAGAAGGGAACCGCAATTCAACCTTGTTCCAAATGAAAGAGAATAAACAGACATGTCTGTCAAGATCCTTCCTTATAAATCTTTTGCCTCCTCTTCCCTCTTTCCAGTTTCTCTGTTCCCTCTCATTAGCCATCATTGTGTTTTTTGAGTCCCTCACTGCCTTCTTGAAATCCTCTAGGATCTCCTCATTCTCCAGCCCTCATTCAAGACTCCAGCTGTATCCCTAAGGAAGTCCCTTATCCTCTCCAAGTCTCCATTCCCTCATCTGTATGTGTCCCAGAGGTTGTGCAAGACTCTATGGCAACGGGCCACACAAAGCCCTGGGCACCAGTGCTACCCACACCAGACTCAATGATGGTCAATTTCCTTCATCCGTCAAGAGCGGCCCCAGGACCCAGCTTGTCTGGGTGGAAATCCCAGCTTTGTCACAGAAGAACTGCATGCACCTGAGCAGCGAATTCCAATTATGAAACTTGTACTCTGGTCTCGCCATCTGTCAAAACAGGTCATAACAGCACCTACCTGCATGGGTTTTCATGGGGATGAGTGAATTAAAGCCAGCACAACGCTTAGAAGAGAGTCCACTCATAGAGAGCAGTTAGTTCCAAATGTTTTAGCAGCGATCGCCACCATCCTATCCTACCTTTAGCAGGGCTGCGTTAATTGCCCAAACCTGGACTATTTCCCCAGTAGAACCGGGAAGCTTGCTCTCTAACCAGTGACTCGGAGGCAAGAGCCCGAGTGAAGCAGGGTGTATGGTGCTAAGAACCATGAACCCGGACATCACGGAGCACGGCCACTCAGGTCCAGCCAGCTCCTGGCCCGAGGCAGGGTGGGCCCGGTGCTGCCGTATCTCCAAGTTGTCAAGAGAAGCCAGAAATCTGAACACTGTTGTGAAAACTCCTAATTTTAAGCACTGGCAATGAATTTATATGTTCAAAGTCACTCTGCCTGACAAACAAAACCCATCTGTGTGCCAGATCTGCCCTCCACCCACCCCTCCCCGCCCCATCAGTCTGTGCCCTCCGCTGGGTGGGGTCATTTACAAATTGTGCTTCTGAACATACGTCTCTTCCTAAGGGGCCCCAGCAGAGCTTCCTGTCCTTCTCACCTCCTCAGACCCAGAGCCCTCAAGGCCACCTTCTTTGGCCACACCCTCCCGGCTGCGGCCCAAAGTGGACCTTCTGTTGATCCATCCCCCACACACACAGTGCATTAGAGGCACTTAGCGGGGATCCGCAGGAGAGCTAAGTGCTTTAATGACACTCCTGTATCGATTTAGAGCTTTTTTTATTCCTGCACTTGGATTTCCTGAACACGGTGCATCTGGGTAGTGAACTGTCCTGGAGGCTAGGTTCCCAGAGGCCCGGGGCCCCTCCATCAAGTTCTCCCCCAGCATCCCACCCCCCTACCCCGCACACAGGGAGTGCATGACTCTGTGCCACCAAATCCTTCTCCTGATGAAGGCACAGAAGGCTAAGGGCACACAGTGCGTTGTTCAGTGTCTTTGGAGAAATTCACACAGTCATGCCAACACTTCTGTCTCCACAAGCCACCTGCCCATGTTGTCACTTTCTGTTCTCCTTTCTACAAATGCACAGTTTCAAGTGGTGCCCAAATCTCCAACTGTGTGGACTCAAGTCAAACCCTAGGAGACTGAGCTCTCCATATTTCTATCAGGCACAGGCTGTCTACTCAGATGAGTACTGCTGGTCTGCGTTCATTCATTCATCTACTCATTCACTCATTCACCAAGCATCGGCTCACTCCAGGTCAGACAGAGCACTGAGCACGAGAAGGGCCAGAAAAATTAAGTACACAAAGTCCTATGGCAAAAGTCTATTCCTGTAAACAGAGGCTAGATGGGACCTTAAGAAATGAAGCCACCCAACACTCCCATCCGGACGAGGCGCAGAGTTGAACACAAACTCTACACGTTTGGCTCTGAAGGAGTGGTACAAAGACCAAATCAGAAGTCCTTGCTCCCGGTCCAACACTCTTTTCAAAGCACCCTGCAGAATATTTGAAACAGGATTCGAACAGAACCATGAATAAGGCCTGGTGTCCAGACTCAGATGTCAGCAAACTGGGATCTTCAGGGAAACATGACCCTCATCGAGGTCCTCAAGAATCCATCAGTGAGATTCCATCAGTGCCTTCTGCATAGTAAGCCCTCCCTACACATTCTAAAACCATATCAGTGGTTCTCATGCTTTTTTGGGTTAATGTTCCAATGCACCTAAGGCACAAAACCCCTGTCCATGGGTGATGGAGATTCACAAGGAGTCTGAAGGGTGTGTGTGTGTGGGGGGGTGTGTGTGTGTGTCTGAACACATTCAACGGGCACACCTGATATGCCTTTAATGAAAGGATTAAGTCTGGTTACCTGCCAGCCAACTAAGTAGAATTAGCTGGCACAGCCCTGCCCTTCCAGCCAGCCATCCCCAACATCCTCCCAAAGGATGCCTGCTCTCATTTTCAAAGGCGAGATCGAGTAGTCTTTCATGGAACAACCGGCATTGAAAAAAGGCTCTCCACACCGCGTGTTTCAATCTCCCTCAAACTAAAATCAGTCCATCAGCAAGACAGTGCCTCCTGTGATCCAAGCCTGTTTTTGTGTGCCCCTCCTGGGGTGGGGCGGGGGGCTGCACCTGAGCAGACAGTTGACGGGCAGCTCAGCCCCAAGGGAAGCAGGGGCAGGGATCAAGGACGTCTCTGCAGACCTCGCGGTCTTGCCACGTTCCACACGGCCAGGACAAACAGGCCGTGTGTGGCTCTATTTTGGTCACACAGCTGCACACATGGGATTTATGAAGATGTCTGGTGCTTGGCTCCCAGGAGATTTGTGCACCAAGCTGCTGCTCTATCGGCAGGAAAGAAGCTGAGCTCTGGATAGTCTGCTCACGTTTCCTCATTGCCACTGAGCAAGGTATATCCCAAGTTCTGATCCCTTAACGACTCTTCCCAAGTCACGAGCCTTCTGTTTTTTCTTTCCCCAGTTCGCGAGAGTGCAAGGCTGTGCATTACGGTGTTTGACACCCAATGGCCTCAGTGTTCTCTATCAGTCCACTGCCGGGCTGCCTCTTCTTGGTGGAATTTAGCTTTATTGATTTCTATTTCTGACTTGCTCGACACTGCCTCATTCATTATTCAGGGAAAACCTGGCGATGAGGCCACAGTTGATATCCTGCCAACAGAAGCCTGAGCAGGTGGGACCTCTGTGAATCTTCAAAGAATCAGAACCTATAAAAAGCAGTGTAGTTTAGACTCCTCGAGTTATTCATTTAAGACCTGGTCAGTCTGAAAACCAGACTGTTTTCTGTGTGAGTAGCAGGTTAGGTGAGTAGGAAAACACACGGGGTTAACCACTGAGGCCAAAGGTTCGATCCCTGTATAAACCACTATAAATCAGTTATCTTCGAGCAGAGAAAAACCCCACTGTTTAGTCGGAAAATGAAGCCCTCCTTAGCCACCCACCCTGCAGGCATGTGGTGGGGGTAACTGGGGCAGGGGCTGGAGGTTCCCAATAATCACCGTCATCAATTCCTCTGCTGACTCATGGGCCCACGGACACGTAAGGATACACACCCACCCTACTGCTAGAGGCTGAGTCCCACCATCTTCCCACGGGGTCGATGGGTGTTGATGGTGAGGGCAACACTTCCAAGGTGTTATAATAATAAGATGCAGGGGACCAACCCATTTTGTTGTTTTTGTTATTTGTTTTCTTCTTCACAGAGCACAGAAGGAAATTATATTTAAACCATAAGAAGAGAATTTTCAAATTAAAGAGTGGGAAGAAGTTCCTTCCAGAAATTCAGGCTGAAACGTACTATTGAAGAAAGTAGTAAAATTATCCTCTAGAGAAATCTTTTAAGAACAGAACTAATTACCACCTGTAAGTACCAATTTGTGCATAATCCGATTCTGGGGGAGGAGGCTAGATGAGAAAATCTCTCAAAATCCCCTCTGGGCTTCCCCATCAGGTTGAATTTTCACCACAAAAAGTCTGAAACACTGGAGCTGATTTCCGTTTGCGGCCCTGGCGTGAGATGCTCTCTGGTCACAGGTCTTCGGTCGATTTTAACCTCAGCGTTACACAAAGTGCACAGCTTGGGTACCAGTGAGAACTCTCCAAGGGGCAGGGTTTCTTCAGAACACACAGATGAAAAGACAGTGGTGAGTGCACTTGTACCAAACTTTGGGCATCATATCCTAATACCATAATAGAGACTCTGTATCTGTCTATTTATTCTTCTAATTTGCAAAAGTAAACGAGACTTCATAAAGAATGAAATAGGAAATAACCATCTGTCCTTTGGCTGAAAATTGGAAAGTCTTTGAACACACACACACACTAGAGCCATGACAAATGGGGCTTAGAGTCACATTACAAAAGCGCTGCAGGCCATGGCTTGGGATGGCAGCGAGATCCTGGCCCGGTGGCGCACCATGGCCTTTCTGAGAGGGTGACACTGGGGTTGTGAGAGAGGCTGAGGCAGGGGACTCTTGGCCCCTAACCCCTTAGTTCAACCAGACACTTCTGATTCCGTGTTTGACCTTATTTCAGCAAGGGGGTCAGGGGGAAGCAAGGGGAGGGGGAGGGGGAGGAGAAGGAAGGAAAAGAAGAAAGGAAAAGAAAAAAGAAACCTTAACCACAAATGGAGTGCCAAGTTTCTGGATTCTCCTGGAATGGGCAAATTTGGAGCAGATTCCAGTCCCTCCGTTCCCTTCCTTAGTTGCTTGCCGGGGACTGGGAGATGACTACGATGCCTCTTCCTCACAGGGCGATGGTGAGGTCTAGCGAGGGGCAGCAGGTATGGCCCAAGCTCAACGCCGAGCACGCAAGAGGCAAGGTTTCGTAAGTGGCGGCCCCTGTGACAAAGCCAGTACCACTGGAGCCCTGTTTACTGGTAAATATTTTCTAAACCTGATTAGATTTTCTAATTTAAAGAATTCATATTCAATAATGATAAATATGGCTAATAATTAAAGTGATCCAATTTAAAGATATATTCATTGTGCTTTACCTTCAAACGTCTTTATTCACATTACAGTTATGCCTTCCCAATCTGTATCGCTTCCCTTCTAAACTCTCCCTCGAAAAGGGGTGGAGAAAATATGAAGAGAGGTCTGCCATGGGCACGCATCCCGTTCTCCCCTCCCTGTGTCCCTTCAGGCTCCCTCACTCTCCCCTCCTTCCTCTCTGGACTTACTTCCACAGGTGAATTTGGGCCTCTCACATGCTGGTCACTAGCAACTAATCAACCCAGTATTTCTAGCTCTGGACACTTACCCGGTTTAGTTACATTTTTCTCACTACCTAGAACAGAAGCTATCAAGTCTGTCTGAACATCAGCAACGCCTGGAAGCTTTTAAAAGCACAGATTCCATGGCCCTACCCCAGCCTAAAGATGGCAACATCCCTGGGCTATCACTGAAGAACTGGCTTCTAAACGCCTCGTTGCCACTGCCCTGCCTGCAGAGATGTTACAGAAAACTGCCCAGGAAACTAGGCATAATCTTCACGATGCATCTTGCTACGTAACTAAGGATTTCTCTCACTCTCTCTGAGGATCTAAAGGACAAATTAGTACCAGGGACCTCTGCATTCCTCTTTGGTAACAAGTTGATTTTAATCTGAACATTTAAACCATACAAGTGATTATGTTTCTCTCATTGCCTTGGCTACCGGGAAGCTTAGAGCCACATTCATGACTGACCACTCTATCCTTTAAACCAATATACAGAAACTAGGATATGAATTTTATATATTAATGTTATCTCCCAACTTTACTTGGGTAGCCTACCCTTCTTTTCCCTTTATTTTGACTGTTGCATGTCCTTTAAAAAAAATTCTAGTTGCGCTGCATTTTCATAAGCTATTGCAAATTCTTTACGGAACAAGGTAGGATATGTTAGACAAATTAATTAAATATAGTCATTGACATGCAGTGCTTTTCAACACAACAGCCCTAAAGCAGATGGTAACAAGCACCAAAAGTAGAGACTAGGGCTCCGAGGAAACCTTTTGGCTTTGGGGTCACCAACCCCAACAGAAACCTTCCTATGGCTCCAGTTGGCCCAGAACACCTACAAACATTTCTAAACTGCATATTAAATATGTTTTAAGATTATGAATATTTTCAACAGCTATACACATTCAAAATCGGGAATCCTGATGTTCAATTCTGAACCTACTGTCTCTCAATCCCATTGAGCAGATCCACACATGGAATTTCTGGTCCTCATGGAAATGTACCAGGTTGGTCTGCAAAATTACAGACAAGTAATAGATCCTGGAAGTCTGTGGCACTGTGTATCAGACAACAAGAACAGACCATTTAGAAGACCGGAACATTATTCCAGTTGTTTAAAAACATGTAATAATTTTTAAAAGTCCCGGATACAGCAAACAGCCTGCACCCGATGTCCCCACATCACCCTCCATCAAGCTTTTAACTGAACTAACTACTCAAATACTACCTGTTCTCCAACGTGATCAAAAAGATTATTATCTGCCACTGAAGTGCTTTCCTATATCGATTAGAGACTCTGTTCTCCCGAGCACAGAGCCAGGAGCACTTCTGATGTGGCCAAGAATCCCGGGGGGCTCAGCCCGTGCGGCAGCCTGGACCAGAGCTCTGGGCTGCAGGGAAGACCTCCCCTGTGCTTGCGGTGATTGCCATGTACTGTTAAAATACAGAGGGGCTCCTGGTCCTTCTTAGCCCTAACTCTGCCCATCTGCATCAAAAGGGTGGACCAGCCAAAGGTCTCCTGGCTGGCATGGTCTGGGTGCATTCCAGCTTTGCCCCAGGTCTCACGTGTATGGGCAACGAGACCTGTTTTTGTCATTCGGTTAGTTGTTATTTCTCTCACATAACAATGTGAGGATATGGATCATGTTTATTAAAAAGAAAAGAAGTCTCAGGTACATATATTAGGCACAAGGAGGGGATGAGATCTAAAGCTTCCCTCTTCTCTAAGATTTAAGTAGCCCAGAACGCCTTAAACACTCTGCCATTTTACATTATTGCAAACATTGCTCGATCTTTGAAGATGTAAACTAACCACTAACAATAACCTAATGAACATAAACTAGCAGTTGTAAAATTTATTTTATTCTTTTATATACTTTAGTTGTCTAACCAACACAATCTGATTGCAGCCAGTAGAAAGTGAATAAAAAACTACCCATGATCCCATGGCTCAAAGTAACTACAATGAAAATTTCAGTAGATGCCCTCTCAATCCTCACTTATGTATGTATCTTGGGGTCAGCCTCAGTCTGGGCCACACACAGAAGCAGTGTGCTGGATTCAAATCCAAGGGCGTGCAATTTCTTTCTTTCTTTCTTTCTTTCTTTTTTGGCGGGGGGTGGGGGGAGTAGAAAAGAAGAGCTTTATTGCTTTGCCAGGCAAACGGTGCCACAGCGGGCTCATGCCCTCAGAACTGCACGTTCTGACCTGGAGGGGTAGCGAGGAGGTTTACGGTAATGGTTCAAAGAGGGCGCGGTCAGCTTGTGGACATTCTTCTGATTGGTTGGTGGGGACGTAAGTGGGAGTCGGCATGATCAACCTTCTGGTTCCAACCAATCTGGGGTCTACATGCCTGTGAGCAGCAGTTAACTTCTCCCACCTGGTGGGGGTTTTAAGTATCTGCAAAACAGCTCAAAGTTACTGTTATGTGTATTCCTTTAGGCGGAATCAGGACCCTGGCCTGAAGGCTGAACTATTGTTTCTTTTTTTTTTTTTTTTTTTTTTTTTGTGGTATGCGGGCCTTCCTCTGCTGTGGCCTCTCCCGTTGCAGAGCACAGGCTCCGGACGCGCAGGCTCAGCGGCCATGGCTCACGGGCCCAGCCGCTCCGCGGCATGTGGGATCTTCCCAGACCGGGGCGCGAGCCCGGTTCCCCTGCATCGACAGGCGGACGCGCAATCACTGCGCCACCAGGGAAGCCCTGAACTATTGTTTCTTTGTTGTTGTTGTTTATTGTTTGTTTGTTTTAAATTTTTATTGGAGTGGGGCGTGCAATTTCTAATTGCACCTAAGGAAACCCACCAAGCCCTCATGGTCGTAGTCGTTTCTAATTATGGAGTTCTTACTGTATGCCAGGCATTGAGGTGACCCCATGTAAATCTTCCCCGTGACCTCGCCTGGTGGGTCTTACTTCGCATTTCACAGATGGAGGAACTGAGACTTGAAAAGATACAATACTGCTAGTGGGTAAAAAAGCTGGGATTCTCAACATCGCTAATTCTTAGAAGAATGCAAATCAAAACTACAATGAGGTACCACCTCACACTGGTCAGAATGGCCATCATTAAAAAGTCTACAAATCACAAATGTTGGAGAGGATGTAGAGAAAAGGGAACCCTCCTACACTGTTGGTGGGAATGTAAATTGGCGCAGCCACTATGGAAAACAGTATGGAAGTTCCTTAAAAACTGAAAATAGAACTACCATACAATCCAGCAATCCCACTCCTGGGCATATATCCGGAGAAAACTCTTAATTCAAAAAGATACATGCACCCCTATGTTCATAGCAGCACTATTCACAATAGCCAAGACATGGAAACAACCTAAATGTCCATCAACAGATGAATGGATAAAGAAGATGTGATACCTATATACAATGGAATATTACTCAGCCATAAAAAAGAATGAAATAATGCCTTTTGGAGCAACATGGATGGACCTAGAGATTATCATACTCAGTAAGTCAGACAGAGAACTGTTGGTGGGAATGTAAATTGGCGCAGCCACTATGGAAAACAGTATGGAAGTTCCTTAAAAACTGAAAATAGAACTACCATACAATCCAGCAATCCCACTCCTGGGCATATATCCGGAGATGAAACAGAAACAGACTCACAGACATAGAGAACAGACTTGTGGTTGCCAAGGGGGTGGGGTGGGGGAGGGATGGAATGGGAGCTTGGTATTAGCAGATGCAAACTATTATATATAGACTGGATAAACAACAGGGTCCTACTGTGTAGCACAGGGAACTATATTCAATATCCTGTGATAAACCACCATGGAAAAGAATGTGTGTGTGTGTGTGTGTGTGTGTGTGTGTATAATATATATAACTGAATCACTTTGCTGTACAGCAGAAATTAATACAACATTGTAAATCAACTATACTACAATAAAATAAATTTAGAAAAAAAAATAAAGAAAAGCTGGGATTCGTGGCCAGGACTGGTGCCAGTGTGATAAGAAAGAAGCATCCATTTTATATTACTGCTTTTGATTATGCGATGCCCTTTGGGATTTCCTTCCTTCTTTTCCATACCTCTGAGCATACCAGGAAGATAAGGGGAGTTTACTCCAATTTGAAAGGATGGCAGAAAAGGAGAGCTGGACTGGCCTGGGGAGGGCTGCTTTTGCCACCAATCTGCCCTGCGACCCAGAGATCCTGGACTTCCTGGGCCCAGCTTACCTGTCTGCCCACTGAGGGTGTGGCCAGCTGGGTGTCTAGGAAACTTTCCAGCTCCAAAATTCCATGACTCTAGTTGGTTCCTGCATAAATGCACCAAGTGCAAACTGGAGGCCTGTGTGATTTGTGGCACTCTGCTGGTATCGCCAAAATAACAGTCCCGAATACAAAATTACCTTGATCCGAACAAGGAAGCAAGTACTTTTTAATTAGACAAGAGGGGAGGATAAGGCCAAATTAGGACAGAAAAAATATGCTAAGTCACGTAAGAGACACACGCAGACACTCCTACAACTTAATTTTGTACTATGATGTGACCCCAAAACTAAGGGTGTGTACTTTCTTGCACTATCACTGAGATAAAAATAGCAGAACACCTGACGTAGGGTATGAATATAAGCCACACTACTGATACTTCAAAGCTTGGTATAAATGACTATAGGAGTGAAGAAAGTCCTTCAGAAATATTTATAGGCAGACGTCAGAGATACTGTGGGTTCGGTTCCAGACCACCGCAATAAAGCAGATATCGCAATAAAGCTAAGTCACAAGAATTTTTTGGTCTCCCAGTGCAGATAAAAGTTATGTTTACATTCTACTGTAGTCTATTAAATATGCAATATGTTAACCAAAAAATACTTTATTGCTAAAAAATGCTAACCATCATCTGGGCCTTCAGCAAGTCGGAGGAATAACATCAAAGATTGCTGTTCACAGATCATCATAACATATATAATAATAATGACAAAGTCTGAAGTATTGCAAAAATTACCAAAACACAGAGACATGAAGTGAGCAAATGCTATTGGAAACAACTGTGTCAATAAAACTGCTTGATGCAGGGTTGCCACAGACCTTCAATTTGTAAAAAACACAATATTTGCGAAGCACAATAAAGCAAAGTTTACTTGTACCGTGTAGACTCTCAACAGTTAAACTAATCACAATCAGAACGTGTAGGTACTTAAGCTTTGCTGAAAAGCAGAAAGCATACTGTAATACTGTCTTAACTCTTTTGGGAAAAACCACAGGACAAAATCTAGGTCTGAGTAGTAACATAAAAATGATGCTATGGTTTTTTATTATTATTATTATTACAACACATTCTTAGAAGATTTGAAAATTTAAGAGGCAGCATTAGCCACTTAGACAGTATTTACAAAAGGGCCGATGTAAAGACTTAGAGTTTAATTGAAGATAACAAATGGTTCAGTGGTCTGACAGGCTTTCCTGAACACCTTAATCATTTCAACAAATGCTACAGAGGAAGGGTCCTCTTTTCTAAGAGGACCTTCAAGGTACAACCACAATTCTATGTGCTATCAGTTGAAAAAGATCTTGGTTATTCCCTATTCCACTGGAAGCTTACAAATCTCAGTGTAACTGGCCTGGCTTGTTTTTATTTTTTGTTTTTCTTTTTAATTGAGATATAATAGATGTGTAACATTATATTAGTTTCAGGCGTACAATATGATTTGATATTTGTATATATTGTGAGATAATCACCACAGTAAGTATAGTTCATCTCCATCACCACACAGTTACAATTGTTTTTCTTGTGATAAGAACTTAAGATCTACTCTCTTAGCAGCTTTCAAACATACAATGCAGTATGATTAAATAGTCGCCATGCTGTACACTACACCCCAAGGCTTTTTAATTTTATAACTGGAAGTCTGTACCTTTTGACCCTTTCACCCATTTTGCACCCCTACCCCCCTGACTCTGGCCTGCTTATTTTTAAATCTCAAAAGTTTTCAAACACGTTTTCTCCACTAGCAAAATGCTTGCTAGGAAGTTTCAAGGTTTAAATAATGATTTCTAGATCAATTACTTTACCGACATATTTATCCATCAAGACACTATGATGGAAAGAAAAGCTACTTTTGTTTAGGTAAACTTTTACACTTTTACATGAGTCTCCTATGCGTTTTGGCAAAGACCTACTCAAAGTTTTTGATAAAGAGCTTTCATTTTTTTTCTAATGTCACTTATAGTCACATAAATTCATCTTAATCTACATTTAAGAACCTAACTCTCTGGTTATGGGTGTTAAAAAATAACAAGCCAGTCTCGGAAAAGACGGACATTACAGTAATCTTTGCCAGCTGGCACGTTCAAAATGGATCTAAATATTGTATTAACAATATCGATAAAAAGCAGGTTCAGTGGGCCTTAATAAAACACGCTTGAATTGTGAGAGAAATTCTCATTATTTTGTTTCACCCAGCTTTAATTTAGTACACTGATTTAATAAAATCTATGACAATCTCATTTTTTTAATCATGTAAGAATTCTGAGGTTCACTACATATGCATAAAAAATAATCTGAAATCAAGCAGGTGTAATGAAATTTTTGTTGCCGAATCATTTTTGAAACTTTTGACTGAAGTAACATATATCCAGCAAAGTCCACATATGTGTCCAGCTCAGTGAATTTTCACAAACAATTTACCCAGGTAACCAGCACCCAGGAAACCAAACTGGCACCTCAGGAGCCCCCTTCTACCCCCTCCAGTCACTCCCTCACACCCCAAGGAGAACCGTAACTTGATTTCTCTCTGCCCACCTTCCCTGTGAGCTCTGGCTGGGGCAACACTGAGCCCAGGTGACCACACCGTCAGGACCACAAAGCACTGGCTTGCACGTGATTTCGTTTACTTCTTGAGAGCTAGGTGGTAACCTCCTGATCTTACAGATGGAGAAACAGAAGCTCAAGCCTGAGCATCTGAGGAAGCCAAGAAGAACATATGTAAATGAACGTGCAGCTGTGTGTGTGTGTGTGTGTGTGTGTGTGTGTTTGTAGTTAATGTCCTTATATAGAGCAGAACTATCCCACCCCTGAGCACCCCCCTTACCCTCCACACACACACACACACACACACACACACACACACACACACACACACACAGTATGGCGGTTTTTGACATGAAATCCATTTTCTCACTCAGCATCTTATCTTCCCCTCACTATATTTTGGATTGTGAACAATTTTGAGACTCATTAGAGGTAGCTTAATTTTAAAACTTAAGTTGGAAACCAGCAAGTGAAATTGAAGAGGCTCCATCTCTGGTTCTGAACTGGATTTTCATTACCCAATTACTCTTCAAATTACACTGATTTAAGATGTGATTATTATTATTTTTCCTAAGTAGACTGGGTAATGAGAGAAATGCAAAGCAGCCCAGCCTAATGGTATGTGAGGTTCTAACACCTCTCTCACCTGCCCAGTCGCCCCGCACACCTCACCTCCACCCAAGCTACTTCTGGGTCTGCCACTCTCCTCTCACCTCCTCAGCAAAGCTGCTTGCATCTTTTTCTGGCTTCAGCCCAGCCATGGGCTGGGCTATGATCCAACTATGATCCAAGTCACCCTGACCACCTTCTGCTGTGATCATGTGATATGATGGGTACCATCCTGCAGGAGCTTCCGGTGTTTATGACTATTGGCTCTTAGTTCTTGACCGCTCCTTATACGGCTGGTTTCAAGATTTAAATTGCACCATCCAGCCCATGCCACTATCTAGCCACTCCCTTCTCCTCAGGGTCAAGCCGATCTTCTACTACCTTTCTCAGAATCTCCCCACAATTCTTCCCGGAACACTTTTCTTTCATCTCCCCATCTTCTTTCCTGCAAGGAATTAGGGAAGCTACCTGAAACGGACATGGTGACTTTCCCATCTCCATCCTGGATCATCGTATCTCGCCACTGCTTTCGAAGCCATGTACGTCGCATATGACTGTCTGTGCACTTGTTAATGACCTGTGCCTTTGGGGTGGGTTTCATGACTTTGTAAGCTTGGCTAAGTGAGCGTTTCTGCCATTGATGTAATATGACGCATCTTTGGTACCGAGGCCCGCAGCAACACTGTGATGGAGAAGGGCACAGTTAACCGTGTCAAGGAGTCCATATGGGCAGATTTAGGAGCTGCAGGGCCAAGAGCCTTGCACTGCACAAGCAGCACCCCTCAGAGAAGTGTTCCCTGACTCCTGAATTCCTCCGCCCAGAATCTGAGCCCTTCTGCAGTGGCACAAACCACCCAGGCTTCTTAGTGATTCTGTCTCCCAGCTAGACTGCGACGTCACAGCTAGGGTACCTGGCACACTGTAGGAAATCAAGGAATGTTCGTGAAATGTATGCATGTAACTCACTATTATGGGCTGAATTGTGTCCCCCTCCCCAAATTCCTATGTTGAAACTCTAACCCCCAGTATGACTGAATTTGGATACAGAGCCTTTAAAGAGGTAATTAAGATTAAACGAGAAGTAAGGGTGAGGGCCTCATGCAACAGGACCCTAACAGGGCCCTAATCCGATAGGACTGGTGTCCCTCTAAGAGGAGGGAGAGACCAGAGGAAGCACACGTACAAAGAAGAGGCCATGTGAGGACACAGTGAGAGGGTGGCCACCTGCAAGCCACGGAGAGGCCCGGGGAAAATCAAGCCTGCCGACTCCCAGCCTCCAGAACGGTGAGAAAATTAATCTCTGTTGCAGAAGCCCCCCGGTCTGAGGTATTTTGTTGTGGCCGCCCTAGCTGATTAATACATTAACTGTCCAAGCATCTTGTATTCTGAAGTGAGGACCCTGTGGATCAACCCTGCCTGCTAAGAGACCTTCTCAAACATCCCGGGGTTGGTTGCTCAAGGTTAATCCTCGACAAAGGGAAGTTGCATCCCATCTTCTGTCTCTCCTTTATCACCCATGAGGCAAGTCTGGTTAAAGTAACGCACTTCACCAAGCCCCACTTTGCCAGGAAAGGTGAATGTCATCGTTGCCTAAGATCCTGGGCCTCTGCGAAATTACTTAACTTGACCGACACCACCATATGCCCTGAGACCTTGGCACCTGTACACCCGTGGATGGTGATGGCCCTTCTTGGGCAAAGACAGCTGGAAGAGTCTCAAAGGGGAAGCCGTGCACTCAGCCTTTGACCTTCCACTTGACGGCCACGAATACTTGCATATATAACCTAACGTTTTCTTGTCCATTGCCTTGTTTTTTAAAATGGTTGTGCTGTTGTCATGGACAGTTCCTTTCCCCCTCTTTGGGAACTGACCCTGACTTGCAGTCTGGAGACCCTTCCATCTCCCCACCCGTCCATGTGCTTCCAAGGGACGCTTCCACCCCCTGTGTAAACCAACCCGCGCCTCCCATTCCTCCGATTACAGTGCTGGTTCCAGATGGTCATGTGATCCAGGCTGGTCTAATTACAGTGCTGTTCGTAACTTCTTCTGGGAACGCTGGGAAAACGCTAGAGTCAAAGTTTGTAGCCCAAGAGGCTGCAGGCAGCCACTCTGTAAATTCAATCGGAGCCTCTCTGAGCCTATTCCCACCAAAGGCAAAGCTGAGTTGGGGGACAGAGAGAACAGGTATTATTATTACCATGATCCTACTTTGTTTGTTTAACTCAAGTCACCATCTCTGGAAAGCTCTCCGAGCTCATCTTCTTTCAAATGACAGCCAAACCACTAAGTGGGCCTCCTAGGACAATGGGGAGGTTGGAATTTCACTGACACACAGAAATCATCAGTGATATATATTTAGCTGAATGGATGCTATTCACTTAGAGATTCCTTATTAGTCAGGACTCTTGTATGTACACATACACACACAGACAAAAACACCCACATCAAGCTGGGTTAAGTAAAAAGGAGAATTTATGAGCTCATCTAATCGAACCAGAGGAAGGACTGTAGTAGAGTGGTCCCTTGTCTCTGCTTCTTTGCGCTGGTGCCATTTCTTGTACGCTGGTCAATTCTATTGATATGTGGAAGGCCTTGTGATGACAGCACATCCTTTAGAGCTCCCATACCCAAGAGAAGAAAGACCAGGGTAGAACTCTGGCCTGGGCTGGGTCACGTACCTGTCTCTCAACCAATCGCCGAGGCCAGGGAGCTCCTGTAAAAAGTTGGCACCTCTCATTTGTAATATTATGTTGCAATATCATGTTGGGGGAGCGAACAGTGGGCCCCACAAGAGAAGAAAGATGCCACTGATGCCCTGATATGGCTATTGATACCCATGCCATCCCCGTGAGCACCCCAATTCGGGCCTACAACAGCTGCAAAAGTTTAAAAGTGAAAACTTCGGGCTTCCCTGGTGGCGCAGTGGTTGCGCGTCCGCCTGCCGATGCAGGGGAACCGGGTTCGCGCCCCGGTCTGGGAGGATCCCACGTGCTGCAGAGCGGCTGGGCCCGTGAGCCATGGCCGCTGAGCCTGCGCGTCCGGAGCCTGTGCTCCGCAACGGGAGAGGCCACGGCAGAGGGAGGCCCGCATACCACAAAAAAAAAAAAAAAAAAAAGTGAAAACTTCATTCATAATTGTTTCATTTCCCAACCATGGCAAAACTTAAAAAATGAAGTCTCTCAAAGTCTGAGAAATATGGTACACACAAATGATAAATGCAGAACTGGCCTTTCTATATGTCACAGGCTTTTTGTCTCTTGTCACAGTGTCCTCAGAATCTTGTCCAACGTGTAGGAAATGACTCCATAGCCAAGACACCGGGTTAGAGTAGCCCTACTGGCAGGTGTCATCAGGTACAGACCTGCGGTTCTAACACCTCCCTGCAAGGTGTATCCAATAAGCAGAATGCGATCATCCTGAGCATGCCGCATAAAAAAAAAAAAACACAGCCCAAAGAGGGGCCAACCGTGTGCGCTTACAGTGACCATGAAGCAGGGGACAAGTTCAACGAGATCCTTTAAACAAAGTTCTAAAGTTCTTTATCACTGCAAGTATGTCTCTCCTTCTTTCTCTCCCTCTCCCTCCCTCCCATCTTTGAAACGAATCTTTGCAAATAGTTCGTATTCTGGCACCATCAAGACACTAAGAGGAAGAAACAGGAATACAGATCACAAACTATTCCAACCCATCCCCAAGGAAACTTCTTTTTCTGTGTCACATTTCTGCAAGATCTTAGTCACTCAAAAGCGTCCGTGAGAACAGCTGGTGAGGGCTCAAGTTCTCCTCCTCCTGTGCATATCTTGTGGACATTTGCCTTCATGTAGCAGGAACTTCAGAGAGGCTGAAAATGGTCTTAAACATCCTGAAGATATAACCTCAGTTCAACTGGGCAAGGATTTTTTTTTTTTTTTTATGTTGTTGTCTGGGGGTGGAAGGAATTGAAAACCTTAGGAAATCGCAGAAATGCTATCATAAACATAATGAATTCTATTAACTGAACACAATAGTCACCAGGCACTGTGCCAGCGCTGTACACACACTATTTTAATTCTCACAAAATCCCATGAAGCACTACTATCTGTCTTACTGGCTGGAAAGGCTCGAACAATCGGATAAGCTGCTTGAAATCATGCAGCTGGTGGACGGCAGAGGTTGGCCTTTGCACCCAAGACAGGCCAGCTCCAAGATCCATACTCTTCTCTCCCAGTCATGCTGCCTCCCCTGGAGGGAAAGTAGTGGCCATGGCAGCTACACTTGGAGCACCTACTAAGTGCCAGGGACAATACACAGATTGTCATCTAATCTTCACATATAATTATACTCATCTTGCAAGACTGGTATTTTTGCATCTTACAGCAGTTCAAAGAAGTTTACATAACTTTTCCAAAGTCAGACAGCAATTAGGCAGCAAGGCAGGGAATGGATCCAGGTAGGCCTGAATTGAAAACTAGAGTCTTTTATCCTCATACCATCTTTTGTGGGATGGAAACACCAGAGGAAGAGGGGCAGGGGGGTGGCAGGCGAGTCACATCTACACACACACACACACACACACACACACACACACACACACACACACACACACACACACAGGCATACACTCCTGACCTATCACATGCACTGCAGCGAGTACTACCCAGGAGTTCTGAGCCACACCTTTTGGTCGCCAAGGGAACCAAACAAGAACACAAACTTGACCTCTTGCAGTTTACAGGTGGATGCTTTTAAGTTCACTTCTGAAACTGTAATGTGAACATTTCCCTTAGTCTATTCTAACAAATTCTTCTTCATTGTAAGCCTCTTGGCAATTGTATTGAAATATTTCTAAAATTCCATCCACGCACGGTTAAACAGTACTTCAAGGGGGCTGACTTTTTCAATTGTATTTTAAGATTGAGCACTTTGATACAAGCAGGCTCTGCAGTACAATACGATCCAAAGTTGTCTAATCTTTTTATTTTATCATCTATATGATACAATTTAATAGACAAGGAAAACATTTTTAAATGCTCCAAAAATTAAACTATAAGGAACTATTCCTGTTGCTGAATTGTAATCCGTGTAAAACTATCTTTATCTCTCTATTTCCTAGTATAAAATTCAGATACACTCAAATAAAATATTCATTCTGTTAAGAAGTACAGCCCTCTCATTGCATTAATCTTTGAATGACTAATTTCAGGATTTCCCTTTCTCTCTTTCCTCAGTCTTTAAAATCTCTTAAAGTTAGCTGTCCACAATAGTCATGTGAGGGGACAAAAGAAGAAAGGAAGCCTCTTAACTACTCAAACAACAGAAGACAAGCATTCATTTCCATCTCTTTGTCTCATCGTTATAAACTGCTTCTAAGCATTGTAACTGGATTCTCCCCAGCCCCAGTCTGCAAAACACAGCAGACTGTCTGTCTAAACACCTGAAGTGCAAAGCTGTTTAGAAATATTGATGCCATTTTGAGCCAAAGATGAGTGTGAGTCCAGGTTTCTGATCCTGGCTCCGTGACCTTGAGCGGCACAATTGCTCCAGGCCTTATTCTTCCCATCTGCAAAACGGGAGTAATAAAACCTAAGGCATAAAGCTAATATAGGAATAGTGTAAAGAATATATACAGCCAGACACAAAAGGTCACTTACTGTCTGATTCCATTGATGTGAAACGTCCAGAATAGGCAGGTCCCTAGAGACAGAAGGTTAGCGGTCGTGCCCCGAAGGCCCTAGCGCCGCTTTAATCATCAGAGCCCACAGGTGGCTTTTTTTCAGGCCCATCCATGCCCCCCATTCCCCCACTGGCTTCTCTGCAGAGTGGCTGCTCTTGCCAGTCCCCTCTCTCTGAAACTCTCTCCCTTCATTTCAGTGATTTCCTCCAGTTTCTGACTAAGCGGCTTCTTTGATGTCATGGTTGCTTTGCTGTCAGCTGCACTCCTCTTTCTATCACAAATCTAGGTCTTCAAGATGGAGCTTTTCCCTCTCTTTCATTCTATAACCCCCTGAAAATCTCATCTAGGCTCGTAGCTTCCACAGTCATTTCTGGATTGACAACTTCTAAAACTCCCTCTCCAGCCCTGCCCTCCATCTCCTAAACTCCTGCCCCAGTTTCCACCTTCCTCTGGAAACAGCAGAAGCAGCTTGCACCCACCCACCCGGCAGGGGCCTGGCCCAGAGGAAGCGCTCAATGCCAGGTCCCTGGTGAAGCTGGCAGTTCCTGCTGGCTTCCCTATTTCTGTCTATAGGGCCGAGTACAACACTGGATTTTCATGAAAAGGGTTTCTGTGGACAATGGTACAGAGACTGGCTGACATTAAAGTCAGATAGGAAAACACAGGCTATCTGGCTGGTGCTTTCTCAGAGTCCATGCCAGGCTGCAGACACTGGGAAGTTGGGGCAAATCTGGATTCCCAAGAGTCAGTGAAGGACTTCCCTGGTGGCACAGTGGTTAAGAATCTGCCTGCTAACGCAGAGGACACGGGTTCGAGCCCTGGTCCGAGTCATGTGAGGGGACAAAAGAAGAAAGGAAGCCTCTTAACTACTCAAACAACAGAAGACAAGCATTCATTTCCATCTCTTTGTCTCATCGTTATAAACTGCTTCTAAGCATTGTAACTGGATTCTCCCCAGCCCCAGTCTGCAAAACACAGCAGACTGTCTGTCTAAACACCTGAAGTGCAAAGCTGTTTAGAAATATTGATGCCATTTTGAGCCAAAGATGAGTGTGAGTCCAGGTTTCTGATCCTGGCTCCGTGACCTTGAGCGGCACAATTGCTCCAGGCCTTATTCTTCCCATCTGCAAAATGGGAGTAATAAAACCTAAGGCATAAAGCTAATATAGGAATAGTGTAAAGAATATATACAGCCAGACACAAAAGGTCACTTACTGTCTGATTCCATTGATGTGAAACGTCCAGAATAGGCAGGTCCCTAGAGACAGAAGGTTAGCGGTCGTGCCCCGAAGGCCCTAGCGCCGCTTTAATCATCAGAGCCCACAGGTGGCTTTTTTTCAGGCCCATCCATGCCCCCCATTCCCCCACTGGCTTCTCTGCAGAGTGGCTGCTCTTGCCAGTCCCCTCTCTCTGAAACTCTCTCCCTTCATTTCAGTGATTTCCTCCAGTTTCTGACTAAGCGGCTTCTTTGATGTCATGGTTGCTTTGCTGTCAGCTGCACTCCTCTTTCTATCACAAATCTAGGTCTTCAAGATGGAGCTTTTCCCTCTCTTTCATTCTATAACCCCCTGAAAATCTCATCTAGGCTCGTAGCTTCCACAGTCATTTCTGGATTGACAACTTCTAAAACTCCCTCTCCAGCCCTGCCCTCCATCTCCTAAACTCCTGCCCCAGTTTCCACCTTCCTCTGGAAACAGCAGAAGCAGCTTGCACCCACCCACCCGGCAGGGGCCTGGCCCAGAGGAAGCGCTCAATGCCAGGTCCCTGGTGAAGCTGGCAGTTCCTGCTGGCTTCCCTATTTCTGTCTATAGGGCCGAGTACAACACTGGATTTTCATGAAAAGGGTTTCTGTGGACAATGGTACAGAGACTGGCTGACATTAAAGTCAGATAGGAAAACACAGGCTATCTGGCTGGTGCTTTCTCAGAGTCCATGCCAGGCTGCAGACACTGGGAAGTTGGGGCAAATCTGGATTCCCAAGAGTCAGTGAAGGACTTCCCTGGTGGCACAGTGGTTAAGAATCTGCCTGCTAACGCAGAGGACACGGGTTCGAGCCCTGGTCCGGGAAGATCCCACATGCCGCGGAGCAACTAAGCCCGTGCATCACAACTACTGAGCCTGTGCTCTAGAGCCCGTGAGCCACAACTACTGAAGCCCACGTGCCACAACTACTGAAGCCCACGTGCCTAGAGCCCATGCTCCGCAACAAGAGAAGCCATCGTGATGAGAAGCCCGCACACCGCAATGAAGAGCAGCCCCCGCTCACCACAACTAGAGAAAGCCTGCATGCAGAAACGAAGACCCAACACAGCGAAAAATAAATAAATAAATAATAAATTAAGAAAAAAAAAAAAAAAAGACAGTGAAGGTCAGAATTCTATCAAAGGCTTCTTTTAAAATTGCATTTACTGAGTCAGACAAAGACAAATACTGTATGGTATTACTTACATGTGAAATCTAAAAAATACAACCAGCTAGTGAATATAACAAAAAAGAAGCAGACTCAGATGTAGAGAACAAACCAATGGTTACCAGTGGGGAGAGGAAAGGCGGGAGGGGATTAAGAGGTATAAACTATTAGGTACAAAATAAACTACAAGAATATACTGTATAGCACAGGGAATACAGCCAATGCTTTATAATAACTATAAATGGAGTATAAGCTTTAAATATTGTGAATCCCTATACTGTACACTTGTAACATATAATATTGTACAACTACACTTCAATAAAAAAAAAACGATGGGAGTAAAAATAAAATAAAACTGCATTTCCTTACAGTTTTTAACTAACTTAAGAGCATGTTCTCAGTGACCACACAGAACTTGAGTGATGAGAAGAACAGAGCAGCAGCCCTTTAACTTCACTTGATGGTAAACGAAAATAGCCAGGTGACTTTATTACTGTATTACATAAATATCTTTACAAATAACTCAGGGCAGAACAACAAGACAAACAGGCCAAGAGATAAGGGCTCCTCGGAAAAACCAAAGGGCTTCTGCAGACCAAACAAAGACAGAAGGCAATTAGCCTTCTGGGGGGGAAAATGTAGAGAGGTTTTTTGGTTCCCTTTCTGTTATTACTGTTGTTGTTTTTTTTTTTTTTGAAACGGGTATGCCTGGGGGCAAGAATATTTATGCATTAGGTGGATGCCCTCTTTGCAAAATGGACAAAAGAGTCAGCTTGTGGAGCAGATTAGATGAAAGAAGCCAAAGAGCCCAGAGGCTGCAACCAAATGGGAAAGAAATGTGTAGGGGAGGGGCAGGGTAAACCCGAACAAAACCTTCAATCTGTGTCTTGATGGAGAGAAAGAAGGAAGCGCCTGGACTAGAGACCCAGGCCATGCAGACACCCTGGTTCTATCAGAAAGGAAACACTGGTGAGGCTGGCAGTGTGCGTGGACATCCAGCAAAGGAGAGGCTTTTGGGAGACCGCTCCTTTAAGGAATTTTGGAACCTTTCACCCTGAATGCACCGGCCAGGATCAACGGGCACGAAACAGAGTCAAAGGTTAACTTCACTCTTTATTAAGCGTTTGTGAGGTGCCAGGCCAGGCACTGGACTGGACAAATGTTTCCACGTTCACACCCTCCTTTAATCTCTGCGAAGATTCTGGGGAGCACAACTCGTAGCCCCAATTTTACAGACAACTGAAACTGAGGCCCGAGGTCAAACAGCTGGTGCCCAAAGAGAGAGGGATTGAAACCTGGGCTGATGTGGTGCTGAATCCGTGCTTTTTTGCGTGGTTATCTATGCACCTGCTGGGTATGTACAACTGTACAGCAAGGGGTATAACTCAGTCTTTGTGAGCTGGGGGACCTCACAAGGAAGCAGTCCTATTTGAAAGGAATCCGATATAAAGAGTTGAACAAGCTGTCTTTCAGTTCCACGTATAAATCCAACAGGATCCGGGGTATCCCATCTTTTGCCCTGTTCTGAGAATCACTAGCCCCAACAAATGGACAAGGGAAATTTTAGCAGAGAAGAGAAATAGCACAGGGACACCACATTCAGAGAATGTTAGCCCTGTTTTCCTAAGATTCATAGTTTTGTAAAATGTTATAATAACTAACTCTGGGAATTTAGCCTGTTCTCAGGGCTTTACTGATATGAATTCATTGAGTCCTATAAGAACCCCATACGGCAAGCATGTTTATTATTATCCCCACAGAGAGCGTTAAGCCAGGTGCCCACGAGGCCAAGATGGGTCCTTTCCAGGTTGTCCAAATCTGTAGTATGTTGCCTCCCTACGATCCACGAGAGAGGGTTTGCTCGAGGGTCAAGATGTAGCCAGGCAGCCGTCCCCCTGTTTCCTCTCCTTGGGCCACCTGCTGACACCGCTGGCTGAAGGTAGCACTCCTCCCGCTGAGCTACGCCTCGAAACCATTTTGACCCACTTTACTATATTTCATTTTTTTTCTTTTCTTTATTTTTTGTGGTCGCACCACGCAGCATGCAGGATCTTCCCCGACCAGGGATCAAACCTGTGTACCCTGCGGTGGAAGCACGCAGTCTTAACCGCTGGACCACCAGGAAAGTCCTCGACCACTTTAGGGAAGTTGCTAGTATGGATCAGAGCTGTAATCCACAGGAAACCCCTGCCACTCCTGAGGTCCACTCCTTAATTCACAGGCAAGAACATGAAACCCTAGGGATGCCTGAGTTTTGCCCAAGGTCAGAGTTTACCAAGTGGCAGGGCCCCTTGGCCAGGGGCCACAGCCAGGCCCCCTCACTGGTAATTCAGGGCTCCTTTCCACGAAAACTCGTTTCTGATATACTGACTACTTGCTGCTGAGCCTTTCACAGCCCCAAACACAACCAAAGGGAGGTACTGCATACATTTTACCAGAAAAAAACCCGCTGCGGAGCTATGGGAGAGGGTAAGGCGTGAGGGTTGTGGAGAGCGGGCAATACATAATAGGACTCCCAGGAAAGTAAGTGCATGAAGCCGGCCTAGAACTTGGGAAGCTGGCATTCCCCAAAGCAGGTCATCTACCGGGCATAATCAACTTCCTGCATGTTTCACACCGGTGGCAAGCACATCTGTGCGCTCATGGTGACAACGGGCATATGCCAGCAGAAGAGCTGGCTTCCTTTCCTCTATCTGCTCTCGGGCCTGCGGCAGCTCAGTCCTGCTCTGTGCACTGAAAAGGCCTGGCAGGTCTTCTTTCCATTTCATTAGCTCATCCAGGGGGCTGTCAGAAGTGAAAAGAAATAAGCATCTGCTCTGCGTGTTAGGGAATTTATTTTAATTCCACCCCTGCACCCTATGGGAATAGGGTTAATAATAATTAGTGGCCCCATACAGGAGGGATAGAGAGGAGAAAAGTGGAGGGAGGGCCCGGAAGGCTGGCAGGGGGTTGGTAACTGGGCAGGTCTGCATGACCTGTGGTGGCATCAGGGCTTGAGCTGCTTTGCAAGAAGGGTTGGGACATGTGGTCTGACCCCAGGAAGGGCGGTCAGTGGTGGAGGGGGCAGGCCCTGGGCCTCCCAGGGGAGTTCCAGCCTAATCCAGTGCCTGACACACAGAGACAGCGACTAATGAAATGCTTGCAGGTGGGGCAGTGTGGGTAGGCCCAGACGGTCAGCTGGCTCAGAGCTATAAAGGCAGCAGCTTCTCTCTGAACAAAACTCCGTGGGGAGCTCGGAGGCCTATAAAGCCTATGAAGGCCAAAGGGGGGCAGACATGGAGGATCGGATGGGCGGCAGCTCGTAGCACCTCTTAGTAGAAGAAATGATGCAAGCGAGAGCAGCGATGCCATGTGTAGCTGTGGGGTGCACCCTCCAGGGAGCAGACCCTGAAGGGTCAGACCAGAGGCGAGGAATGTCTTTAATTAGGAATCACTGACTCATTAAAATAATTCATCCAAGGGTGATGTTTAAATAAAGTAACCTAATTTTAAGTTTGATGGCTGAAGGGAATATGTGTGTCCATGTGTCAGAAGGAGAGGGGGGAGTTTGGGGCCAGGGAGTTTGGAAGAAAACTTACAATAGTTTACTCTTTTAATTAAGAAAATAAGAGGGCTTCCCTGGTGGCGCAGTGGTTGAGAGTCCGCCTGCCGATGCAGGGGACACGGGTTCGTGCCCCGGTCTGGGAAGATCCCACATGCCGCGGAGCAGCTGGGCCCGTGAGCCGTGGCCGCTGAGCCTGAGCTCCGCAACGGGAGAGGCCACAACAGTGAGAGGCCCGCGTACCGCAAAAAAAAAAAAAAAAAAAAAAGAGATATTATAACCTAAGAAATTTTAAAAATGTACTTCACAAGGACACTCTACTCAATACTCTGTAATGCCCTATATGGGAAAAGAATCTACAAAAGAGTGGCTATGTGTATATGTATAACTGTACACCTGTAACTTTGCTGTACACCTGAAACTTACACGACATTGTAAATCAACTACACTCTAGTAAAAATTTAAAAATTAAAAAAAAAAAAAGATGGTTAAAAAAATGTATTTCACACACAGAGACTGTCACCAAGACACACAGAGACGGGCAGGGGGGATGGTTGGGGACACCTGTCAGCTGGCCACTCCTGAGGGCTCTGAATAAGCCACACTCAACTGTTGGGCCCCATCCTGGGTCCCCTTTTAACAAAGGGTTTGCCCCCTTCTGGCAATCAGCTAGGTCACTATTGTACACGATCTGAAGTGCTCTCTACCCGCTGAAACTGCTAACATACTAAAATGTCTCTAGCAGCCTAAATGGCATTTAAAATAAATACTGTGAATTGATCAAATGACCAATTATGTTAAGTACCCATGCCTGGTGTAATCCAAACCAAATCTTACCCCATTATCCTCAAAACTGCAAGATGATTCAGCAGGCCCTCTTGCCAGTGAATCTGCAAGAACCGAAACACAGAGGCCGCCCTCAACAGGACCTTGAGTGCTTCCAGTTAATTCTTGCAATTGGTTTTATGCTGGAAAAAAATAACTATACTACCTCTCTGCTCAACAGCTTATAAACCAAACAACTCTTAGACAATACACATCGGTTCCCCACTGTACCAATTAGGTCATTCTGTTCCACTGATTTCAGGTTTTACCTTCCATTACTTCGTCTTTGGAAATCTCAGCTTTCTTCTGAAAAACATCTTGGAGTGCCTGACGACGTCATTATTCCAAAGTGCCCGCAAAGCCCTCATTTCTGCACCCACCCCATAGAGCCCCCATCGCTCTCTCTACCTGTGGTCCTCTTGTGCCCACGTGCTCTGGTTGTTTCCCTCCTGGCACCACCCCCATCTATTTACTTTTTAAGGCCTTGGACAAGTGTCAACTCTCCCAAGAAGTGACAAGCCCATGTTCCCTCCCTCCTGTCAAAAACAAGGCTCTGTCCTCGAAGCAATGGGGCACATGTGCTCATTTTGCTGCTTTTGGATTCTTTTAGTCGCAACCCGTAGGGTGACTTCACAGAGCAGGTTCTCCCCGGCCCCGTGCAGTCCGGTTTCGCCAGTTCTGCTTGTGGTCAAGGGCCCACGGTCACAGCTGGGCTTTGCTGGCCTGCTGCTGGGTCCCTGTGTCACCCTGTGTGACCAAGCTTCACCTACTACCCTGCTTCTAGGAACTGGTTTTTTTAGGGGATCCTCCTGGCCTGCAATCCCAATCCTTGTGGCTGGAACCTATTAACAGAGTTCTTTCCTAGTCTGATTATCTAGAAAAACATCCTCCTGCTTGCTTTAGACATAGGGAAAAAATGTGGACATACATTGAAAATATAAAGTATAAAGATGAGAAAGTGAGCATAAATCAGCTACATTTTCTTCTACTTGATTCTAAACTAAACCTTCCTCTGCCATGACTGGGCAGCTCTCTTCTTTCTATGCCCGTATCTTTACTGTAAAACTTTTGTTCATGGGCATCAGAAACTTCTTGATAAGCCAATACTGCCCGCCGGAGAAACACAAGAATATGACACAAATGAACTTATCTATGAAACAAAAGCAGACTCAACAGACATAGAGAACAGACCTGTGGTTGCCAAGGGGGAGGAGGGGTGGGAGGGGGATGGAATGGGAGTTTGGGATTAGCAGAGGCAAACCATTATATATAGAATGGATATAGAACAAGGTCCTGTTGTATAGCACAGGGAACTACATTCAATATCCTGTGATAAATTATAATGGAAAAGAATATAAAAAAGTTACATATATATAAAACTGAATCACTTTGCTGTACAGCAGAAACTAACACAACATTGTAAATCAACTATACATCAATAAAATAAAGTTAAAAAAATAATAATTTAGAAGAACACGCACAGAGTTTAAGAAACCTTATTACAATGGAAGTGTCTCGTGAATGCTCTATACAGATACAGCAAATGAAGAAACACAACAGGAAAAAACACGTTAGCAAATCCCCACCCATACTCCAGAATTCTCACCACGATACTTCTGATTTTCTCATGTACAAAAAAAGTAAATGGGATGTACTGAATTGGGTGTGGATTCAATGAGCATCTGAAATCTGTAATAATTTAATTCTCAATGCCTAGAGTAATTAGGAGAATGTTTAACCCTATGTAGAAAAGAAAAAAAGTCTACCACCCATGAAACAGAATCTCACGGTGAAATCACTCAACTTCATAAAACTTATCAATTTTTCCCTCATGCTTCTGTCCCGCAGAAATAACCCAAAACTAACATGCTTAGAGCAAATCTTCCCTAATGTGGAACTTAATGAATAAAAATCCTATAAGAAAATGCTCCAAGTAAATAAAATCCCTTTTGTGAAAATAATCCAACCATGAATGATATTCATATCATTGCTACAGATCTAGAGGAAAAATAAGGATGCACATGGCTTTGAAATCCACTTGAAAAAACCCAAAGGCTCATCATAATCGGTCTCCATTTACACTTTCTGAAGGGAGAACAGAATAGAGTTTTTAAAAATTATGTATTAATTTTTGAGAGTGGAGGGCGTTCCCTTTTTTTCTTAAATATTTAGGATATTTATGATGGCCATTAAAATTAGGATTAATCAGACCTGCCTACCTAAATTTCACCTGGACCAAGCAAAGATCCAAAGAAATTCTTAAGTTCCCAATTTCACAGGCTATTAAAAAGACAACATACAATTGTATGGCCTTGAAAACAGTAGCACAAATGTGATGACATCGCTCACAATTGTTTGAGCTACTCTGGAAACCTGAAGATAAATGCCTCTTCTCTTAGCTACATATATATTCTACTCCTTCACGCACATGGCTGGCCCTGGGCGCGTAACTTTTGGGGAAAAGAGGCGTAACAGCTCTAAACCAACCAAGATGCACTGGAACTCCTCACCCTAAGCCCAGTACAGTTCCAAAGCTCTTGGCAAAACCCAATCCATCTGCTTTGGGCCGGCCGTGCCACTGTGACACCCAGCCAATCAAGAGAGGCTAATGGGGAAGGGAAGTCAGAAGACATGTGGGGGCCGGCCAATTCCAGCTGATCTGCAGAGCAGACATCTCCCCAAAGTACCTTCTCGAAGTAGTTAGCGTGCATCTCATTACCATTTTTAGCTATGTGTTCTTCTTCGACTTTGGCCATTTTTAAAGAAATCTGACAGCAAAAGTAGAGATGAAAGGCGGTTTGAATTCCTCGAGTGCATTGGACAGGAAGTCGTGCAAGGCAGCTGAGGATGGACTGGACAGCAGAAAGAATGTCCCCCTGCAAAATGACGCCTGCAGGGATGAGGGAGGGTGTCTGAACTCTGAGCCTCAGAACAAACCACAGTCACCCTTCCAGGCACACATGGACGTCAGGGTACAGCAAGCAACAAGCGGATCTCCACGATGACCCAAGTGCCAAAACACCCACAACATTCCTCACAGCCCAAGCACGGGAAATCTGTAATAGGGTTTGATTTTACCAGCCCAATTTATGCTCTCGTTGCATCCTAACTGCCACATAATTCCAATTTCACCAAAGCAAGCCAAACGCTTCTGGAATCTGACCCGTGACAACAGACCAAAGAAGCCGTCTTATTTCAGACTAACAATTCATATCAACCAGGAGACGTCAGTAGGAAGAAATAAAGAGAACTGGACAAACAGAGCCATCCCACAGCAGTCACAGAGTGCCCGCTCTGCAGCAGACAGAGCTCTCCCGACAGACACCAGGAGCGAAGGAGTCGTGCGGGGATGGGGAGGGGGGGGGGGGCTGCCAGAGACCTACCTTGTAGAAGGGCTCCATTTCTCTTGAAGAAGGTGCTGCCCGGCCAGAGGGGTGGACCTGATGTGCTGAAACAGAATAGAAACCAGCGTGAGGGCGAGAGCTTGTCTACACTTACTCAGCAGCACTCCGAACAACCCTTCCTCCAAACACATCCTTCCAAATGGCCTCAGAACACTCTCCCAATTATGCATTATTTACACCCTCTGAAAATGTATCTTTAAAAACCATTAGTCTTGTTTTATGATGAATGGGCTTCATATTTCAACGTGCAGAACCCGTCCACGTGGGTATTCAGGTTACCGTCCTAACCCTGCTCCCTCGTGGGCACTGAAATCATTTGCAGGTAAACAATATGGCCACATCGGATGCTCAACATCATAGCTTATAACTTGCGCTAATTTCTTCATAATTTTATGACTTTGCGAGGCAAAGAACTCCCTCCCTTCCATGTCTTCTGAGATCAGCAGGTTTTTCACCACTTCCTAGTGCCACCTGCCCATTAGAAATGCGAGCTTGCCTTTCTTGGCTTTTCTACCACCAAATTCTTAATATACAGATATGACCTTGATCGACTCCCTCCCTCCCCTGTCTTCCTGTTTCATATCCCGTTTTCAATTCCTTGGCTTAACATGTTGCACTCCATATCCCATAAAACACTTTGCAGATACGTTACCACTCATAGTCCTGTAACAGGAGAGGCAAGAGAAGACGAAAGATTAATGTATCACAATGACACTTTACGACATTTATAGACAAGCATTTTTACTGTGTTAAGACACCCAGTGAAAAACTTTATAACCAAGCCGGTCTTGGAGTAGAAAGGAGGTGATTCTAAATCAAGGATTGGTTTAGATTAATGTTAGAAAGCACTTAGTCAAAATTGTTACTACAGCCAGCCCAAGAGGCAGTATAAATTACTTTCTCCAAAATAGAATGCGGCAAATGATACCGGTTAATGCATCATCAATCACCTTCAACGTTAAAAAAAATTTAAAAGTTGGTCTAAATAATAAGTTTGTAAGTTTGGCAAACACGGACACACACACACACACACACACACACACACACACACACAGAATAAGAAATCTGAAGGACTATCCAATGAATGTTTCTAGAGTCAATCAGGGTCTCTCTAGTAATGCAGGGGAACAATACTGTTAACAAGAAGGAGAAATGCCAGTGACACATTCTGTTGACCAACATTCCGTCCCCCGAGGTACAAATAGCACACCAGGTATGGGGACATGTTACATGGTTGGTGAGGAGTAGAGAAGGAGGAAGAAAAGTGCTACAGCACACAAATACATCAAAATAATGTCAAACGTGTCAGAAAACACACAGTATGAACCTTGATGTAAATGATAAAACTTTTGTTTTATTTTGGTTCGGATCCACTCTACTCAGAGTACGTGAGGATAATGCATCTCAGCTATGGCTTTTCCTGCAGCCCTGATTCTCAGCTCTGGCTGCTGTGGCCTCTCAGTGGCCAGGAGTTGCACAGGACAACAGGAGATCTGGCTGGGGTCTCAGGGTTGCAGGATGATGGCAGCAAGCTGAGTTCTCTCCTATGTGATTCCTGTCCTATTCCGATTTGAGGCTGTTAAGGCTCAAAGCTGCATGAAGAATAATGTGCATTAAAATGCTTAAGATTATCTTTTAACAACCCCAGCCAGCTCCTGGGATTTTACCATCTTATTTTTATAAGAAAGCAGGAGATAGCCAGCTGGCTGTGGCCAACACTGAATCACCTGATTTCTAAAGATATTTAAAAACTGAGGACTTCATTATAGAGGAGTTGGCGCTTCTGGAGAATTCAATAATTGACTATTACTGCAGGAGCCTGACTATCCAGCCTACTTCCCTCCAAATCTCCTCTTTATTCTGACCTTGATTTGGCTGAAAACCGAGTAGATGCCAGGGATGGAGTAAACGTGGAGAACGGAGGACGGGTAAATCCAGTGGTTTAGATGAGGAAAATTCTCTGTATGATAGAAATCTACTTCAAGAGCTCTACAACATCCTTTTACCGTACCTAAGTCACTGATCGCTATTCTGGTCATTCTGCTGTGCTGCCGGTGTAATCTACACTCTCACAGTGGAGACAGATCTGGACTGGCCCACCAACCCACTCTGATGTAGCCCCTGTTGTGACTGATGCATTCGCCTGTGGGCTCGATTCCTGCCATGCTAATTGCAAAACTTTTGGGCTCACTGGCCCCATATTCTACACTCTTCTTTGGGATGGTCCCTCCAAATGACATCTTCTAACTGTTAGGAGATTCAAGGATTCATTAAGAGCTTGTTGAAAACTGTGTTTGGACATGGAGAGGAAAATTAGAAGCCATATTTTATGGCCTCTAGGAGCTTACTGTCATACTTAGCTAGCTCCAACCTCTTGTGACTCTATCTAAAGAGACTAGAAATGCTTGTGGAAAGGCCAACGGTTATGGCCCTAGCGGCTACAGGTTGGGGAGAGAGCAGACTGATTTTTTTCCTCCATCTGGAGATATCCCTGGCTCACTGGGCTTTAAAGCTCAAAGTTAGCTCTTAAAAAGTATATAAAATTACTTTAAAATGTATAGCAACCACAGTAATTCAGAGAAGCTAGTGGTCGAGATCTTTGTGGGAGTATCTCAGGCCACTCTGGAAACCACTCATTTGTGTGGCAAATCAAGGAGGGGAGGGTGGGTGGCCTGTGCAGAGGAGGCCACTCAAGTCACCTAAACGCCAGTGAACTTGTGAATAGTCACTGCCATGGGAAGTGGCCACCAGGGCCCCCTTCAACCTACCAGAGAGGGCAAGGCAGAACCCACTTTCCCCATTCTTCAGGTGAGGAGACGGAGGGACTTGTCCAAGTCATCACATGTCTGGTCAGTGATCAGCCCAAGACCAGCCCACTGTACCACAGAGACACATGTCAACGGCCCCGATTTCATTTCTCATCATCCAGCTTTCTCTTCCAGTCTCTCGGCACCAAACCCTCAGCTATCCTTCTCCACGGAAGAAGGCTGTGGACGGTATTTCACTAGGAATCTCTCCGAGGCAAAATCCCAGGCTAGAAAAAGCAATCAGGCTCACCAGATGCGAAGGACAGACACGTGGGCTCATATTAGCAGAAACAATACAACGCTGGCGCCACAGATGTCTCACTTCGGTAATGCTCTAACAAAATCTCATGACCTTCAGCACCAGAAGCCAAACCCACGTGCGGCAAAGGAAGTCGAGCAACAGGTTAAGAGGGCCTGGCCTGCCAGAAAAGGCAGTTTGTCAGCTGGCATTTGAGAACATTGATCCAGCTGATCGTTAAGCCCAGAGCTGAGCCAGCACGTCCCAAGGGATGTGCCCTACCATCCCACCAGCACCTGCCACAGACTCAGAGCTCTGTCTCTCCCTGGGCCTCACACACTCAGCTGCCGTTCTTCCAGCTCCCAAGGCGACACCGTAGGTCAACAGGTCGTCCGGCCCTAAGGTGGCTCTTGGCATAATGATGCCATCTGTCATGTGACACCCATGAGCTGTCATCATTGTCAGAACCGGATGGACTCTAACCAAGTCCCTGGGAGGTTCTGGCAAGATCCACACTTGTATTCACCAGCCTGGACTTTCTGTGAGTCTAAGAAAAGAAAACTAGGAAAAGTACTTCTCTTCTACATACTTTTTAAAAAGTACTTTTTGTCTAAGAACCCGGCTGCCAAATGTGAACTGGTTGATCTGAAAGAGAGAACAGGGTACTGCAACATGGATGGACCTCGAGGACATGATGCTAAGTGAAATACGCCTGTCACAAAAGGACAAATTTCAAGTTCATAGAGAGAGAGTAGAAGGGGAGTTCCCAGAGGCTGGAGGGAGGGTGGAGTAGGGAGTTGTTTAGTGGGTACAGAGTTGCAGTTGTGTAAGATGAAAAGAGTTATGGGGGTTGGTTAACCAATAATGTGAATGTACTTAACACTATTGAACTGTACACTAAAACGGCTAAGATGGTATATTTTGTGTTATGTGTATTTTACTACCACAACAAAAAATTTTTACTGTAAAATGACAGAGGGAGAGAGAGAGAGAGAGAGAGAGAGAGAGAGAGAAAGAATGAATACAGGAAGGACCCCAGAAGTGAATCACAGTCTAAAGAGTTTTGGGCAGTGAAAGATCAACCTACATGCTGTGTTTCTGAAGGTCCCCTGCAGTTAGCATTTCTGCCAGAGTGGCCCAAAGTACACTAAACAGCAGAAAGGGATGTGGTGAGACCAGCCTATCCCAACCTGGTCCTTACAGAGGCCAGAGCTTGCCTGCTAGTCCTCAGGCAGCTGAGCAGATCTCTGACATACTCTTAGCACTAGAAACAATGTGAAGGCAGTCCTCTTGGATGTGTGAAATCTACCATCAGACTGTGTTTCTCCAGGAATAAAACAGTCAAAGCAGTTGTAATGAAGGGGGAAATTCCTGAAAAAATACTTGGAATTCTACTGTTAAATCTAACTGTGGATTGATCAACAGAATGTCATAGAAAAACAAATATGACCTACACCACATACGAACACAGACACGTTGGGAGAAGGATGCCAGTCTTGAAGTTTGGAATGCAGGAATCAGACGTGTGTGAGACGGTCTCAAGTTTCACAAAACACTCTTCATAATTTGAGACGCATCACTAAAGAGTCCAGTTGAAAGTTCAGAATTCTCAGGGACGTTCAGAAGTTCAGAAGTCTCAGGGACTTTTACAACCTTCCATACAAAACCGGAGTATGTTGACTTTCAAAGGGATCTCAGTGGCCGCCTGGTTCCATCCGAGCTGTGGTGGGGACAGCACAAGATTTGGACTCAAGGAATTTGTCTGTTGAAAACACAAGCTGAAAACAGGTCTCAACTCCACTCCTACAAACAGGGAGCAGTTCCAGCATGTAGTGTTGGAGAATTAAATGAGATGATGCACGTACAAAGGACACTCTGCGAACTGCAAAAATCCCAGTGGTTGTCTTGATTACAAGAAAACTGCAGTTCAGAGAAGTTAAATGATGAGCTTGGTGCCAACACTTCCTCCTACATCCTGTGGACTCTCCCAGTTAGGCTCTTGGCTTCATTTCTGTGACGGAAGAGCTAACCACACCTTCATCTTCCTCCTCCCCTTAAGGATGCTTTGAGATCATCTCATTTGCAAACGTTCCTCCACCCGAAGTAGCAATGAACACTTTCTAAAAGTCAATAGGCTGGAAGAAGCAGCTTCACGGATGCCACCTACTCCAAAGAACGCTAAAAAAAAGACAGCTCTGCCCAGATCCTGCATAGATCCAAACTATTAAGTACGGCTGCCCACAGTGACCTTTCAGGGTCAGGCAATCAAGAGGCAGAAGAGACCAGGTGGAAATGTATCAGGACTGGCCAATTATCAGAGGCTGACCATTATTGGGAAGGCATTACTGAAGTGATCAGACAATAACCAGCAAGGACCACAAAAGCCACAAAGGAGAGTGTGGCAAGATCACTCTGAAGGCAAAACTCGGATCCTGGTAAGAAATGGAATGGCTTTGTCACCTTAGCCAAATGTTAAGACTGGAGAATTGGGAGATTGGGATTGACAATATATACACTAATATGTATAAAATGGATAACTAATAAGAAGCTGCTATATAAAAAAATAAAGTTAAATTTAAAAATTTTTTAAAAAGACTGGAGACTCCTCCTGTCTCCAACTGGATCAACCTGCAAAGCATTCCTGTGTGCCCATCACAGCCAAGGGTATGCTAGGCTGGAGCGGACATGGGGGAAAGGCTGTGAGACTCGGACAGGGATGGCTGCTCTGGAGCAAGATCTACTGTGCGATTTTAAATACATCAATAATGTTCCATGAAGTATGCTATGACGTTTAGGGCTTCCCTCCTCAGACACGTTTGAGATGTGGTGTTGACCTGTGGCAGGGTTTCTCAACCTTGGCACTGCTGACCTTTGGGGCTGGATCATCTTTATGGTGGGGGCCGTCCCGTGGGTGCTAGGGTGTTCGGCAGCCTCCCTGGCCTCTACCCACGAGATGCCAGCACCAACCCTCCCCAGGTGTAACAAATAAAAATGTCTCCAGAAACTACCATGTGTCCTCTGGGAGATAAAATGGCCCCCAGCCAAGAACAATTACCTGATGGTCAGCAACCTGACTAAGCTGCCCTCACTCTTCTCTCCACTCACCACGTTCCAACACCCCCCACTCCCTGCTCCATACCTCATCAGGCAACAACGTCACCTCCTCTTTTCTAAAACCAAAGCCATTCCTCACAAGCTCACTCACCCTCCGTTATTTCTACCTGTGTCTGCACCTTCTTCTTTGCCAAAGCAACACCCCTATAGCCCTCTTTTCCTCTGGCATCTTTCCTCCTGCCACTGTCCCTTGTCTCCCCTCACCTCCCCCTTCCAGGACTTCTTAGCTGACCCATCATCCAACATCACCTAGTGTCCAGATCCTCCTCTTGGCCCCCATGACCCTGTCATGCACTAACCAAGCCCAGGAGCTGGGCGACAGTGCCCGACCTCCGCTCTTCTGCGTCATGGTGTCCCCGGACTGGCTGTGATCCCCTCAGGTCTGGGTCATCAGAGGCCCCCAAGTCACCCCGCCATTCAGGGCTAAGGGCCTTGATGGCTCTACAGCCCCTCTCCCCTGCCCACTCCATGCCCGCCCACATGCACTCACACGAGAGGCTTACTTTATTATTTTTTTTTTCTAATTACATAAACTCTCTATCACTTTTGACATTATCTCTTTAAAACCCTTTCCAAGTTTAGCCTCACAACACCCACCAAGCCTGGCTCTCCTCCTCTCACTCTCCTTTCTATGAAATCTGCTGGTTCTTTGTCCAGCCTTAGCCCCATAATGATGGATATTCCTAGAGTTTTAGCCCTCTCTTCTTTTCTATTCATTCTCCTTTCTTTTTTTTTTTTTTTTTTTTTCGGGTACACGGGCCCTCACTTGTTGTGGCCTCTCCCGTTGCGGAGCACAGGCTCCGGATGCACAGGCTCAGCGACCGTGGCTCACGGGCCCAGCCGCTGTGCGGCATGTGGCATCTTCCCAGACCAGGGCACAAACCCGTGTCCCCTGCATCGCCGCTCCGCGGCATGTGGGATCTTCCCGGACCGGGGCACGAACCCGTGTCCCCTGCATCGGCAGGTGGGCTCTCAACCACTGCGCCACCAGGGGAGCCCTCATTCTCCTTTCTTAGGAGAGTTCGTGAACTCCTGGGAAATCTGGCTTTTCCAATTCTGTATCTCGAGCTGATCTTGCCTCCAGACTCTGGAATGTATTTCTGGCTGCACCCCCCCATGCCACAGCGATTCAAATGAGGGAGCCAGTTTCCCGCCTCTGTCTCCCCTGCCTGTCGCCATGGGCACTTTCCACACTGCCCTGGATTTCTCAGTGTCTCTATTGGTTCTCTAGGGCTGTCATAACAAAGTACCACAGATAAGTATCTTAAAACAATAGAAATTACTTCTCTCACAGTTGTGGAGGTTAGGAGTCCAAAGTCAAGGATGGTTCCTTCTAAGGGCTGTAAGTGAGAATCTGCTCTATGCCGCTCCCCTAGATTCCGGTGGTTGCAAGCAATCCTTGGCCTTCCTTGGCTTATATATGCATAACTCTGTCTCTGCCTTCATGTTTATATGGCATTCTCCCTGTGTGTGCTTTCTGTGTTCAAATTTCTCCTTTTTATATTGGCTTGGGGTCCACCCTACTGCAGTATGACCTCATCTTCACTAGCAACTGCAATGACCATATTTCCAAATGAGATCATATTCTGGAGTGCTGGGTGTTAGGACCTAATATCAATATATGAAGTTTTGGAGGGGACAGCTCAGCCCACCACAGTGTCTGTGATTGTCTCCCTTTACACACGGTGCACTCACTCCCTGACACAGGTGTCGCAGTGGCGACACCTGAGTCTGTCTTCTCCTAAATCCCTACCACCTACAGCAATGCTTGGAACTTGGCTGGTACCTGTCAATGTTTGTTAAAAGAATAAAAGTTACCAATTAATTTAACTCAGCATTCCTCAAAAAAAGAAAAGAAAATGACTCAGCTTTTGGTGATTGCCTGTAAAATGTTCAAGTTAAAAATTCTGGTGCTGGGGGCTTCCCTAGTGGCGCAGTGGTTGACAGTCTGCCTGCCATTGCAGGGGACATGGGTTTGTGTCCTGGTCCGGGAGGATCCCACGTGCCGCGGAGCGGCTGGGCCTGTGAGCCATGGCCGCTGGGCCTGCGCGTCCGGAGCCTGTGCTCCACAATGGGAGAGGCCACAGCAGTGAGAGACCCACGTACAGCAAAAAAAAAAAAAAAAAAAAATTCTGGTGCTCATGGAACATTCTACAAGATAGATCATATCTTGGGTCACAAATCAAGCCTTGGTAAATTTAAGGAAATTGAAATCTTATCAATTATCTTTTCCGACCATAACGCTGTAAGACTAGATATCAATTACAGGAAAAAATCTGTATAAGATACAAACACATGGAAGCTAAACAATATACTACTTAATAACCAAGAGATCACTGAGGAAATCAAAAAATACCTAGAAACAAATAACAATGAAAACATGACGACCCAAAACCTATGGGATGCAGCAAAAGCAGTTGTAAGAGGGAAGTTTATAGCAATACAATCCTACCTCAAGAAACAAGAAACATCTCAAATAAACAATCTAACCTTACACGTAAAGCAATTAGAGAAAGAAGAACCAAAAAAACCCACAGTTTGTAGAAAGAAAGAAATCATAAAATCAGAGCAGAAATAAATGAAAAAGAAATGAAGGAAACAATAGCAAAGATCAATAAGACTAAAAGCTGGTTCTTTGAGGAGATAAACAAAATTGATAAACCATTAGCCAGACTCATCAAGAAAAAAAGGGAGAAGACTCAAATCAACAGAATTAGAAATGAAAAAGGAGAAGTAACAACTGACACTGCAGAAATACAAAGGACCATGAGAGATTACTACGAGCAACTATATGCCAATAAAATGGAAGACCTGCAGGAAATGGGCAAATTCTTAGAAAAGCACAACCTTTCAAGACTGAATCAGGAAGAAATAGAAAATATAAACAGACCAATCACAAGCACTGAAATTGAGACTGTGATTAAAAATCTTCCAACAAACAAAAAGCTCAGGACCAGATGGCTTCCCAGGTGAATTCTATCCAACATTTAGAGAAGAGCTAACACCTATCCTTCTCAAACTCTTCCAAAATATAGCAGAGGGAGGAACATTCCGAAACTCAATCTACGAGACCACCATCACCCTGATACCAAAACCAGACAAACATGTCACAAAGAAAGAAAACTACAGGCCAATATCACGATGAACACAGATGCAAAAATCCTCAACAAAATACTAGCAAACAGAATCCAACAGCACATTAAAAGGATCATACACCATGATCAAGGGGGGTTTATCCCAGGAATGCAAGAATTCTTCAATATATGCAAATCAATCAATGTGATACACCCTATTAACAAATTGAAGGAGAAAAACCATATGATCATCTCAATAGATGCAGAAAAAGCTTGTGACAAAATTCAAAACCCATTCATGATAAAAACCCTCCAGAAAGTAGGCATAGAGGGAACTTACCTCTACATAGTAAAGGCCATACATGACAAACCCATAGCCAACATCGTTCTCAATGGTGAAAAACTGAAACCAATTCCACTAAGATCAGGAACAAGGCAAGGTTGCCTACTCTCACCACTATTATTCAACATAGTTAGCCACAGCAATCAGAGAAGAAAAAGAAATAAAAGGAATCCAAATCGGAAAAGAAGAAGTAAAGCTGTCACTGTTTGCAGACGACATGATTCTATACATAGAGAATCCTAAAGACTCTACCAGAAAACTACCAAAGCTAATCAATGAATTTGGTAAAGTAGCAGGATACAAAATTAATGCACAGAAATCTCTTGCATTCCTATACACTAATGATGAAAAATATGAAAGAGAAATTAAGGAAACACTCCCATTTACCACTGCAACAAAAAGAATAAGATACCTAGGAATAAACCTACCTAAGAGACAAAAGACCTATAAGCAGAAAACTATAAGACAGTGATGAAAGAAATTAAAGATGGTACAAACAGGTGGAGAGATATACCATGTTCTTGGATTGGAAGAATCAACATTGTGAAAATGACTATACTACCCAAAGCAATCTACAGATTCAATGCAATCCCTATCAAACTACCAATGGCATTTTTCACAGAACTAGAACAAAAAATTTCACAATTTGTATGGAAACACAAAAGACCCCGAATCACCAAAGCAATCTTGAGAAAGAAAAACGGAGCTGGAGGAATCAGGCTCCCTGACTTCATACTATACTACAAAGCTACAGTAATCAAGACAGTATGGTACTGGCATAAACACACAAATCTAGATCAATGGAACAGGATAGGAAGCCCAGAGATAAGCCCACACACATCTGGTCACCTTATCTTTGATAAAGGAGGCAAGAATATACAATGGAGAAAAGACAGCCTCTTCAATAAATGGAGATGGGAAAACTGGACAGCTACATGTAAAAGAATAAAATTAGAAAACACCCTAACACCATACACAAAAATAAACTCAAAATGGATTAAAGGCCTAAATGTAAGGCCAGACATTATAAAACTCTTAGAGGAAAACATAGGCAGAACACTCTATGACATAAATCACAGCAAGATCCTTTTTGACCCACCTCCTAGAGAAATGGAAATAAAAACAAAAATAAACAAATGGGACCTAATGAAACTTAAAAGCTTTTGCACAGCAAAGGATACCATAAACAAGACCAAAAGACAACCCTCAGAATGGGAGAAAATATTTGCAAACGAAGCAACTGACAAAGGACTAATATCCAAAATTTATAAGCAACTCTTGCAGCTCAATAACAAAAAAACAAACAACCCAATCCAAAAATGGGCAGAAGAACTAAATAGACATTTCTCCAAAGAAGATATACAGATCGCCAACAAACACATGAAAGAATGCTCAACATCATTAATCATTAGAGAAATGCAAATCAAAACGACAATGAGATATCATCTCACACCGGTCAGATTGGCCATCATCAAAAACTCTAGAAACAATAAATGCTGGAGAGGGTGTGGAGAAAAGGGAACCCTCTTGCACTGCTGGTGGGAATAATGTAAATTGATACAGCCACTATGGAGAACAGTATGGAG
>NC_041224.1:168480241-168496598 GCF_002837175.3 Physeter macrocephalus
ATGGAATATTACTCAGCCATAAAAAGAAATGAAATTGAGTTATTTGTAGTGAGCTGGATGGACCTAGAGTCTGTCATACAGAGTGAAGTAAGTCAGAAGGAGAAAAACAAATACTGTATGCTAACACATATATATGGAATCTTTAAAAAAAAAAAGTGTTCTGAAGAACCTACGGGCAGGATAGGAATAAAACGCAGACATAGACAATGGATTTGAGGACACGGGGAGGGGGAAGGGTAAGCTGGGATGAAGTGAAAGAGTGGCATGGACATATATACACTACCAATTGTAAAATAGGTAGCTAGTGGGAAGCAGTGGCATAGCACAGGGAGATCAGCTTGGTGCTTTGTGACCACTTAGAGGGGTGGGATAGGGAGGTCGGGAGGGAGATGCAAGAGGGAGGAGATATGGGGATATATGTAGATGTATAGCTGATTCACTTTGTTATAAAGCAGAACTAACACAGCATTGCAGAGCAATTATACTCCAATAAAGATGTTAAAAAAGAAAAAAAAATCTGGGATCTCAACCAAGGTTCTCTCCTGAACCCCCATCTGCTGTCATCCATTCCTGCCAACCCCTTCTTTCAAAAGACTCTGGCAATTTCCCTTCCTTTGTGTTTCTACTCTACTGTGTCAACTCATATGTAGATGTTCCCATTAGCATCCTAATAGGTCTGCCCATCTCTAGTCTTTCCCCCAACCCCAGTTCTCCCTGCCTAATACCTTTGCAGTCCTCTCAGAGCAGGGCATCTTCCTGAGCTCTCCCCTTGGTTTACAAACTGTTCCCCAGGGAACCCCCAGGGGGTGCCTATAGTGCTGCCAGTGGTGGGTGTGGGGGATGGGTATCTAGGTGAGGTCCTGCACCAATGTCAACAAAGCATCTCATACTATGTATAAAATAGATAACTAATGAGAACCTACTATACATCACAGGGAACTCTACTCAGTGATCTGTGGTGACCTAAATGGGAAGGAAAGCCAAAAAAGAGGGGATATATGTATACATATAGCTGATTCACTTTGCTGTACAGTAGAAACTAACACAACATTTTAAAGCAACTGTACTCCAATAAAAATTAATTTTTAAAAAAAGCATCTCATTTTTCATGTGTCTGACGTGTTGAGTTTCCACATAATTTTTCATTTGAAGAGCTTGATGGTTATAAAAGTGGGTGAAAACCAGTAGCTTATAGGGCAGAGTTAAGTCCAATAGGTTCTCTGTCCCTAAGAGGCCTTTCTATTCCTTCTCAAATGTTCCCCCTGCTCCCCAACATACCACCTGAGGCAGGTGTCCAGAACACACTCGTACCCTATATATTTCTATGACCCATTCAAGCCAATTTGAAACAGGAGGGAAGGGGGCAGGGCACAACCTTTAAAGGAATGACACAGCCATTGAGGACACAACATCAACTGGTTCGAACCAACTAGGTCCAAGATGGTGGAAGATTCGACTTCCAGTGGACCTTGAGCCTCATTATATGCTCACTGTAATACATCAGCATATGCTAAATGACACACCCACCAGTGCCATGACAGTTCTGAGGCTAACCATAAAAGGTCAAAAAGTGGGCGGTGGCACAATTACTGGAAACTCCACCCCTTCTCCACAACATCAGTAGTTGGAACAATCCTCCCATTCATTAGCCTATGAAATTACCCTGCCCGTAAAAACTAACCACCCCATATATTTCGGGGCCTCTCACCTTCTGAGACAGCCCACACTCTGTCTGTGGTGCTTCTCCCATGGCCGCTCTCACTTTCCAAGACGACCCCATGACCTGGAGCCGCTCTCACCTTTTGAGACAGACCACATTCTGTCTATGGAATGTGTTTCTCTCTAAATAAATCCACTTCTTACCTATCACTTTGTTTCTCACTGAATTCCTTCTGTGAGGGGACATAAAAGAACCTGAGCTTCATTAAGTCCTGAGACCAGGTGTGTGATCTCAATTAAAAGACACTGGGTTCAAGTCCCAATCTGGGTTGTGTGGTTTCAAATTCTGTTCCCCTCTGCTGAAATGCCCTGCTCCCATGTTCTCTTTGCCTATTCAACTCCCATCCATCCTTTATGGTTCAACTCAAATCCCGGAACTTTTTCTGGTCACTCCCACACTGGAACCTCTCCCCACTCTGAATTTGGTAATTCCTGTATAGTACAGTCAATTTGGCAGCTGATCGTACTATGTGATATTTCCTGATCTGATGTCTTATACCTTTAATTCACTTTCCATAGGTGTGTGTCTTAACTTCCCAAAGGGCAGAAACCCCATGTAGGCAGAGACTAAAGGTGACTCCCCTCCTAGAATGTAGCCAAGTTCACTGTACACAAAAATTGCTATTATTCTACTAAGTGATGGTGTAAAATAGCAGAAGTGCTACCTGCATATCATAAATAGAATTATTTCACACAGTAGGATTTCTAAAAAATTCTCTTAGTAGACATAAGTCTCTTACAAAGGAACTAGCCTATATAGTAAGTAACATTCCTTCTTCCACTATCATCATCTCAGATAAAAATCTTTAAAAATGGAAACAAAATTATAAATCTCATCTTTGATGGTAAGTAATACGTGAGGTAATTTGGATTACTCTTTTCTGTGATTTTTGGATTACTTAGGAATATATAAATAACTAGATAAGTACATGTATATTTTTGATAATATGGAATGCATGTTTGAGTATACTGAAGAAATTCTGCCTGAAGCCTGGGCTACAATTTTAGATGCATACAGCTCATGATACATCTTATGAACAGATGCAAAGGTGTTTATCATTATCTTTGTGCTACACAGTTTCTAATTTTACATATGAAAACCAAGGCATCATTCAGCATAAAGTACATTATTTGCATGATATATTTGCATTTGTAAAACACCCACATTTACTTTTACTGCTTAATGGGCCTGGTTAAAATGGGCCACTCTATATAAATGGAGCACACTGGTTCCCAACTCAATGGTGCTGATAAGAAAACGACTCCTTTTAGATGCAAATGAACCTACTAATCACAATTAAAATGGTGGAGTTGAGGAAAGCTGAGCAGCTGTTCCAAGAGCTACAAGTCTAGGGCCAGTTTGGTTCCAGCTTAATCTCAGGAACAGCCTGGGACTCCCCAGAGGACAACTGCCCAGGGGCCAATGGGATAAACTTAGCTTTTTCAAAGGTGGTTGGGAGAGGTTAGAGGTAGCTCCCGAATCTGGGCTGACTGTGCAACTGTGGTCATCCGTCCAGTTCAAAGGACATAAGTGGTGCATAAGGGAGGAGGATTGCATTTGTAAGACTCACAGAGGAAAGGCAAGACACAAAAGATTAAGTAACCGAGGCATCCCTTTGCAACGGTGTAGTCGCTATGGAAAACAGTGTGGTGGTTCCTCAAACAATGACACATAGAATTACCACAGGATCCAGTCCACTTCTGGGACTATACTCAAAAGAACTGAAAGCAGGAACTCAAAGAGTTGCTTGTACCCCCATGTTCACAGCAGCATTATTCACAATAGGTAAACAGCGGAAGCGACCAGAGTGTCCATCGATGCATGAATGGATAAAGAGTATCTGGTAAATACATACAATGGAATATTATTCAGTCTTAAAAGAAGAAAGAAATTCCAACACATACTATAACACAGATGAACCCTGAGGACATTGTGCTAAGTGAAAGAAACCTGTCACAAAAAGACAAATACTGTATGATTCTGCTTATATAAGGTACTTAGAGTAGTCAAATGCATGAAGGGCACAAAGTAGAATGGTGGGTGCCAGGGTCTGTGGGGAGTGGGGAATGGGGCGTTGTTGTTAAATGGTTACGGAGTTTCAGTTTTGCAAGATGAAGTTAGTTCTGGAGATGCAGGGTGGGGATGACTGCACCACAATGTGAATGTACTTAATGCCACTGAACTGTACACTTAAAAATAGTTAAGATGATAAATTAACATTACGTGGATTTTACTATAACTAATGAGAACCTACTACATATAGCACAGGGAACTCTACTCAATGCTCTGCGGTGACCTAAATGGGAAGGACATCCAAAGAAGAGGGGATATATGTGTAGGTATAACTGATTCACTTTGCTGTACAGCAGAAACTAACACAACATTGTAAAGCAACTATACTCCAATAAAAATTTTAAAAACTAAAAATAAAAACAAATAGTAACTAACAGCTAGATAAGTAAATAAATATGCAGCCATTCCCTAACGGCCAGCCAGACACTCACGTAGGGCAGGTGGAGCTTTGGCTCCTCTGGGCCAAGGCTCTGGTAATAGGAGCTGGGTTGCCCACCTTCCTTTCTCTGACTCATCCATTCATTGACTAACATGTCTTTACACCTGCTATGGGGACACAGCAACGAAGAAACTATACTATCCTCCAAGAGGCAGGGCCATGGCTGGCTAAACAGATAAAATAAAGAGGGCTTCCCTGGTAGCGCAGTGGTTGAGAGTCCACCTGCCGATGCAGGGGACACGGGTTCGTGCCCCGGTCCGGGAAGATCCCACATGCCGCGGAGCGGCTGGGCCCGTGAGCCACGGCCGCTGAGCCTGCGCGTCCGGAGCCTGTGCTCCGCAACGGGAGAGGCCACAACAGTGAGAGGTCCACGTACCGCAAAAAAATAAATAAATAAAATAAATAAGGAATCCGTGGTTGTTCAGAGAATGACACACAGCTCTGGACCCTACTTCCCTTGGGTCCCTCAATTACTAAGCTATGAATCTGGACCCTAGCACCTTCTGGACAACAACCCTCTCTTTGGGCAGAAACCATGGACAATTCCTCTTTTCCATGAGGCCTACCGTGATTTGATCTTTATCTGTCCCTTGTTTGAAGCCTGGCAGCCCTGCCATCAACACACAGACTGCAACACCAACTGTCCTGCCAGTTCTCCAGCTGCCTCCCCGGGGAAACTACAGACCCTCCAAAAGTGTCATCCATCTTGCTGGGTGCTCAGCACAGGGCATGGTACCTAGTACCTGCTCAATAAACACTGACTATTATCCCAGCCCAGAGAGCAGCCCCTCAATATACCCTTAGGTGCATTCCTGGGGGGTTGAAACCTGGAGGCTTTGTCATGGAATTTCTCTATCTCAGGGTCACTGCCCACGAATACAGACACCAAGACCCTTCAAGGAGCAGCTTGTGTGAGGATGGCAGGTCTGGGATGCAGTGACCTAGGGTGGCACAGGGACAGTGTGGCCCTCTGGCCATGCTGGGCTGCAGGGGCATCGAGACTGAGGAACCCCAGCCCTTCTCTCCTTCCCTTGGCAGCGGTTTTGTGGCTATCTTGAACAATCGTGCAAAGAGGCTCCAGCTTAACAGGTGGTACCAGCTGGGGACCTGAAACAGTATCATGTAGTTGGAGACAAGTGACCTTTCCCCAAAATCCACTCCTTTAAGAGGATCACCTCTTGAGCGAAAATATCATTTTGTTTTGAACTCAGTATCATTTTGCCTTGAAATCCTTGGGCCATCGCCCATCACCAAGAAGCAGGAAGGGTCGGCCACACTCCTATCTTCTGTCCCAGGACTGAAGGGTTGTTTTGAGGCTGTCACAACCATGCACTGCACAACACAGATAATGTTAATAACGTTACCCGTCGCTATTCCATTGCACTAATACAGCTTTCAGGGAAAAACCTCAGTAACAGAGACAAAAGTCACTATGACCTATTTATCTTTCAGGCTTGTGGAGATCAAGAGATATAAACGTTGAGTCGAAGTTTTGGACACAGTTTGATTCCCAGTACTCCCTACGATGCTGAAAACTGGTCACAGACAAGAAAATGACCTATTTGTGGCAAAACTGTGGTTTACCTTGACAATTCATTTCCTCCCTTTGAGAGCCAGTCCCACCCCCGGGCTCCACAAAGAAGATGAGAGACATAAATGCTGATTTTGGAAAGCTGATGCTATAGAGCTGGACATCTCCATCTACACGTTCCATCACGGGTACCAAATCCAGGCGTTCAAATGCTGAAGTTGTACATAACAGAAGTTGTTTTCTTTCTTTCTTTCTTTTCTTTCCTTCCTTCCTTCCTTTCTTTCTTTCTTTTAAAATATTTCTCCTATGGTTTATTGGATCTAGTTATGGTTGGCTTTGAAGTGACAAAAAGCAATTTTCCATTTCCAAAAGGTAATCTCTTACATCTGCCAAGGCAACAAATATTGTGACTGGCATCAGCATCTAAACTATGCCTTTGTCCTAATACTTCCAACTGAGCATAAAGAGCTGGCTCTACCTTCAAAGATGCTCTCTCCACTCCTTCCTCTCCCCGTGATCCCTCACCACCTCCCTCACCACCTGTACCAAGCCGTGACTTGCCTGTGACTCTCCTATTCTCAAATCGCCCCCCTCAGGAAAACCAGAGAAGAAAAGACTGGAAAACCCAAGTGGACTGGTCCTCTCCCCACACCATGTGGGCTAGAGTTTATATAACTGACTCTTCACCTAAAACTTCACACCCATTTGATTCTTCTAGAAAACCTACAGAAACATCCATTCCTCTCCGGAAAAGACAATGAAGCAGTTAGGGAGGTTGGGACTGACAGGTACACACTGCTGCTATATTTAAAATGGATAACCAACAAGGACCTAGTGTACAGCACAGGGAACTGTGCTCAATATTGTGAAGCAGTTAGGGAGGTTGGGACTGACAGGTACACACTGCTGCTATATTTAAAATGGATAACCAACAAGGACCTAGTGTACAGCACAGGGAACTCTGCTCAATATTGTGTAACAACCTAAATGGGAAAAGAATTTGAAAAAGAATAGATACCTGTATATGTATAACTGAATCACTTTGCTGTACACGTGAAACTGACAGAACATTGTTAATCAACCCTACTCCAATATAAAATAAAAAGTTAAAAGAAAAAGACAATGAAGCAAATAATGTTGCTAAACTTCCTTAACAGTATTAAAGTCAAGGAGAATATAGTTTCAGAACAGTACTGTTACTTCTTGGCCACAGTTACAGAGATGGGGTGTGAGGACTGAACTTTACACAATTCCATGGTACATGGTGACTGGTGGGAACATTTCTTCCTGGGTAAAAACAGTCAGTGTAGCTGTGTGAGAGGTTTTTTGTTTTGCTTTGTTTGGTTCTGGATTTCCCTCTTCTTTGACTTACCACAACGTAAGTGAAGCCTGAAGCATATTCAGGAACCCCTTAGCTTCCTGAAAACTTTGGGAGAACCCGACTCCCATGTGTAGACCGTGCTTCCTGGTGCCTGGGCATCACGCTCACCTGGGAGTGTCCACCGATCACACACAGCACACGCTTCACGTCCAAGGCTCACAGCATCCTCATTGGTGCCACCTGGCCTGAGAGCTCCTGAAGGACACGAGTCATGCCCCTGACTCGCTGGCAGAGCCCAGCACTAAATCAGGCTGGAAGAGGTCTTCCCATGGTGTTACCTCTGCACCTTCCTCTGCCCTCCTTTCAAGGCAAAGCCCCACGGAGTCATGTGCCACCCAGTTTCAGGACCACTGTCGCAGGCTTAGCCTTTCCTGGGACAATGCTTTACGTTTAGGGCATCCTCATCACACGTATGTTAAATAAATTGCCGCCACTTCATCTCCGCAGATGTACGGACTTTCATTAGCGGTGACTCCATGGAATTTTTGTGAAATTCAGTCAATCGTGTGTTCAAAACCACTCCCTGGGCTCCCTGTGGGCTGTGTCACTCCCAATTTTCCTAGCCCTAAGCGACTGGCTCAACCTGCTCCGGCTTCATCTCCTACCATCCCTTGTCTTGTTTTTGCTTGTTTGTGTTTATTTGTTTGTATTTTTTTTAGTTTTCGCTCTGGCAACACCAAGTTGCTCACGGGCTCCCAAACACACCAGAATGCCTCTCACCTCTGTCTTTGCTCACTCAGCTGCCACGCTTGAAACACCTCTCCCTCTATTGTCCCCTTTGCAAACTCTGACGCGTTCTCGAAAATTCTGCTCTTCTGATATCTCCTTCTTGCCTTCATCCATGCCCGGAGCACATCCGGCTCTCCCATGCTGTTCTCTCCAGGCATCACCCTGTATTGTAATCTATTTGTTTATGCGGCTAGACCATGAACTCTGGGAGGATGACAGCAACTCTTCTATGAGTCTGAAGTTCTCAGTAGCTGGCACGGAGCAGGTGTTCAATAAATGTCTGCTGAAAAAAACTAGCCTGATGAAGTCTACAGAGCTGGTATCAGGATCCTCATTTTACAGCTAAGGACACAATTCAGAAAGGTGAGGTCATGAGGGTCCTGCAGCTAGTAAGTGATTCATGTTCTTACCACTGTACCATGATGTTGATATAACCCAACTCTCATTTCCTGTTATCTCTGGAGTTTTGTGACCTACAGGAAATAAAAGTTTACTGGATGCTTCTGAGAATCTATACATCGCCTTCTTTTCAGGATGGACACCTAGAAGGACAGTCCTATAATTCACCATTATCAGTGCATCTAGTTTAACTCAGAGCCCAGGCAGCCAAGCGCTAAATTAACATTACTCTTCTCTGCAGAGGTGATGGGGCTCTGAACAGGCACAAGACGCCTGCATAACTTTGAAGAAGAGATTTACACACCTCTTTGTCTCCCATAGAAATGGACTCAAGAGCTGCAGCAGTGCATAAATGATCCTTTCTTTCCACTGTTTATAGTTGAAAGCAGCCGTTTTCAGCTTCTTGCCGGTGATCACTCCACTAAAAATAGCTTTGATGCTGTCACATGCAAACTTGAGCAGAACCTGAAAGCATTCCCCTTTTAGTTCTGAGCAGGTTCAACTTTAAAAGAGAGGCAGCTGTTAACATACTCCAGCGTGTTTACATGATGCTGAAGTAGTTTGGCTCGTAGCGAAAAAAAAGAAAAAAAAAAAAAACACTAAAAAGGGACAGAAATGGGTTTGCAGCCTCTGGTGGCAACACTTCTTTCTGCTGAACTGGAGCCCCGGGAGAACAGTAGGGTTGGCAGGGAAAATCCAAAATGCCCAGCTTCAAGGGGAAACTGACTGAAAGCACAACTGTGGAGAAGACAGGAGAGAGACTGCTTCCTACGATGTGAGATTCCCGACTCTGCTTGAGGTAGGGGTGGGGAAGTGGCCAAGAAAATGGTACTTTTAGAGAAGAGAACTTATAAAGGAGGTGTACTTTTCTATCTTGTAGAGAACATCGAAGAGCTGTTTTTAGAAATCAAGGAAACAAAGAATGAAACATATTCAACCTCTCGGCCATTCCTTGGATGCCTCATATTGGTTCACTGGGCAACTGGACCTCTCTGGATGTTTTCAGAAAGCCAGACCCAAACTGAAGGCAAAGCAGAGCATGGGCTTGGGAACCAGAGGAAACCTGAACTTTCATCCCAGCTCCTCCCTTTCTGGCCCAAAGGACCTGCTGTGTCTTCCCTATCTTCCACCCAGGGTATGAGGATTAAGTGAGAAAACGTACGCAGAAGCGCCTGGTGGGGTGGACGACCCCTAACAGACAATCAACAGTGTCCTTTAGAAACATGGGACCAGAAGAAAGAGTGTCTGGGGTCAAGTCTGGAATACAAGCAGTTTCATTATTAAAAAAAAAAAAAAAGCATCCACCAAATAAATTGTGTTTTTTTCTTCCTTCTTAATTCTAATGTCCAAAGGATGACTCATACCATATTTGCTTATGAAGTGAGAATTCATTTTCCAAGGGTTTTGTCCTAGAAAATTTGCACGGAGCCTGGCTGAGCTGCAGGGGGACAAGGGCTCTGGCTGCCACAGGACTTACCACAGGTGCTGGGTGCTCGCTGCGGGCCACTAGGAGATGGAGACCAAGGTCAAGGATGGCGAAGTGGTGGCACCTGCCCATGAGCCAGGGTCCTCACTTGGGACGCTTACGCTGGAACTCCACATACATTTCACAACCCATAATTTAACAAAAACCTCAGATTATTTTATGGAGACCTGGAGAAAACAACGCCTCTATTACATCACCGTCCCACTCTATGAGCTTCGGTGCTGTGAGTAGATGTCTGACTCAAGCATAAGAACGAACAGGCTCCCTAAACACACTATAAATTTTAGCTGCACCTCAAGGTTATATTAGTGGAGGAATTTATCACCTAAGTTGCATGTATTTGAGCAACAGAACAGACTTTATATACTGCTGTATCTTTAACACTCATTTTGGTTAACAAGACAAAAGAATTTACAGTTACTGCCAACGGCTTGCTGGCAGCTAATACCCCCGATTAGCCGTTGCCTAGCAACAGTCAAGCATGCTTCCTCCCAAATCAGGAAGAACCACTGCTAAATCTAGACTAATTACAAAATGGGACAAATATTTAAAAGCTTTATATTTATTAAGGATTTGGGGAGGGCATCCTAATAAGAATGATTTCTATTAAACAAATTTAACTAAATACAACACAAATCTGTCTCTGTTTCGTTGTCCCACGTTATGCGGATCATTTTAGGAAAACTGGATGCTTTTGCATCTTTCCTAATTTCTCCAAAGATTGTACTAAACAAAACCATGTGCTTTTTATTTATTTATTTTTTATACAGCAGGTTCTTATTAGTTATCTATTTTACACATTAGTGTATATATGTCAATCCCAATCTCCCAATTCATCACATCACCACCACCCACCCCCTTTCCCCCCTTGGTGTCCATACATTTGTTCTCCACATCTGTGTCTCACCATGTGCTTATATTTTGTAGAAGCACGTCTTTTGCTTACTAATCTAAGAATAAGGATGAAATGAAGCGCCAGAGACACCTAAGCCTTTAAAAATATACATATCTGCAAAGAAATTAGGAGGCTACCATCACAATTCTCACAACTCTTTTTTTTTTTAGTTTTTCTTTGTTTGTTTGTTTTTAACATCTTTATTGGAGTATAATTGCTTTGTCTTTTGCTTACTAATCTAAGAATAAGGATGAAATGAAGCGCCAGAGACACCTAAGCCTTTAAAAATATACATATCTGCAAAGAAATTAGGAGGCTACCATCACAATTCTCACAACTTTTTTTTTTTTAGTTTTTCTTTGTTTGTTTGTTTTTAACATCTTTATTGGAGTATAACTGTTTTACAATGGTGTGTTAGTTTCTGCTTTACAACAAAGTGAATCAGTTATACATATACATATGTTCCCATATCTCTTCCCTCTTGCGTCTCCCTCCCTCCCACCCTCCCTATCCCACCCCTCTAGGTGGCCACAAACCACCTAGCTGATCTCCCTGTGCCATGCGGCTGCTTCCCACTAGCTATCCACCCTACGTTTGGTAGTGTATATGTGTCCATGCCACTCTCTCACTTCGTCACAGCTTACCCTTCCCCCTCCCCATGTCCTCAAGTCCATGCTCTAGTAGGTCGGTGTTTTATTCCCGTCACAACTCTTACAGAGATATCTGGATGGAAAGCTCAGCAGCTTTCTACCCTCATTTCCTACCTCTGTCTGCATTCTCGATTCCCTCTATTTCAAGAGCCACTCAGGGTTCTCTGCGTGGAGAATGAGCCCAGAGGTTTTTCAGAGTCCACAATGCTGGCCTCCCTGCCGTAAAGGCTATTTTGCTGGCAAAGTTCTGAGCAATCAAAGTTCTAAAGTCAAGAGACCTGGCTTCATCTCCTAGAGTGGAGGCAGGAGGATCAGGCGAGCCCAAAACACACACACACACACACACGCACGCGCACACACGCATGCACGCACGCAGGCGCACACACGCACGCACGCGCACACACGCACGCACGCGCACACACGCACGAGCACCATAGAGTTTGGCCCCCTTTCACATGCAAATGTAAAAGGATTTCATATGTAGGAATATTCTCCCCAAAAGACAAGACACCAACCTCAAAGGCAGTATAGGAACTGAACAGGGGTCTGCAAACTATGGGCAAACCGTACTGCCCCAGAGGTTAAGAATGGCGTTTACATTTTTAAGTGGTTGAAATAAAAAATGAAAAATGGAATCCAAATTGCAGGCCCTTCACTTATGTGTATGTCTGTTTCGTGTTAATATTTAGTATTTGGCCCTTTACAATGAAAGTCTGCAGATCTCTGAAGTGGAATAAAGACCAGGGACGTTTTAGTTCTTGAAAAAGAAATTGATTTTGGATTAACTTTAAACGTGACCAAAACAAAGCAAATGAGCCATTTCCCACCAAATGGCCTTGAGTCCGGGCTGCTTCGTGAAGGCACTACCAAAATTTCCAGAAAACAGTTCCTGTGGAATGCTAATTTAATTAGTATTAAATTTAATCATCGTAGCTTGGAATCTTTTTGATTTCAGCTAACCAACCCTCCCTCCCCTACCACACACACAAATTCTCTTCAAAATGTTTTTCTTAGATTGTTTCTCCTGTATCTTGTTATTAGTGGAACAATCTGAGTAACTCATCAGATGGTCTATGTAAATCTACACCATTTTCTAAACGGAAATAATTTTATTATTAAAAACAAACATGAGTACTGTTTTTAGGTCTGAGGAGAATATGGAGTTAATTATATTTTGTGTGTAAATAAGCCTGCCCACCAGATAATGCTGCATCGTCCGTGAACTTTGTCAGAAAAGTGCTGATCCAGATTAAAACATGGATATGCTGCCTCACTCAAGTCTGAAACAGCCCAAGGACTCTTCGCTTTTGCTACCCTCTCCCTTGGGTTCTCCATTTACCAAGCCACAGTATTTCCTTGAAGCTCACTGGCAGCCTGCACTTCTGTTTATACTTTAGAGACACATGTTTTGCATCATATTACAGCCCACGGTTTTTGTACAACCGTGGTTTTCACCATCTAACCATTCTTCCAAATTCCACTATCAACCAAAGCTTAGAAAAAGTGCCATTCTTCCAAGCCTTCCAGAATCACTTACAATAAACCCTAAAGCAATCTTCCATTAATCAAAACGCAAGTATGTGCCAGAGAGAAGCAACTTTTGGACACTCCGCACCTGACATAAGAAAGAGGAAAGATCTTCAAGTTTGGTCACTATTTAAGACAATGACAATTTTGGAAGAAGAGCACAAGAATAATTATCAAAATAAAAATTGTATTTATGTCCCTGATCCAGAATTAGCTCTTCTAAAATGAACTTGAATCTTCTGGAATTACCTCAGGTTGTGCTACACTGTTCTCTGCAGATGGACACAGCTGTAGGGCCACGAAGAGCCACAGTTTTCTCTGAAAATAATCCTAGCATTTTCAGGGTAAAATGTGTGACTGGGACACCTGGTGAACTTGGTGGTCTGTCGGTGCTTCTGGTCCACACCCCCCTCCTCAGCACACGGAGCCAGGGTGGTCACGCTTTACGTCAATGGCCGTGGCTGACTGGGCCGGGGTAGAACCTGACCCAGGTTCTGGGTCTAAGGGACATCAGTTTTAGGTGACCCTTCATCTACTTGGCCTAGCTCAAAACGAGGAGCTGAGCCATTTAGAGTCCTCAGGCCTGGAATTATAAGAATAGAAGCAGAAGGCAGGGACATCAGTTTTAGGTGACCCTTCATCTACTTGGCCTAGCTCAAAACGAGGAGCTGAGCCATTTAGAGTCCTCAGGCCTGGAATTATAAGAATAGAAGCAGAAGTAGGCACACATATAGATTAAGCTTGTTAATGTGATGGATGATATCGAGTTTTGAATGTTGAACCACTGTTGCATACCTAGAATAAATCCCACTTGGCCATGGTTTATAGTTCTTTTTATACATAGTTGGATTTTATTTGCTAATATTTTGTTAAGGATTTTTGCATCTATGTTCATGAGTGATACTTGTCTGTAATTTCCTTTTCTTGTAATATCTTCATCCATTTTTGGTATTAAGGTAATGCTGGCCTCAGAACGAGTTATGAAGTATTTCCTCTGCTTCTATCTTCTCAAAAAGACTGGCAAGAATTAGTGTAATTTCTTTCTTAAATGTTTGATAGAATTCATCAGTGAGCCCATCTGGGCCTGGGGCTTTCTGTTTGAGAAGGTTATTAGTTATTGATTCAACTTCTTTAATAGACCGAGGCCTATTCAGATTGTCTATTTCAGATTGTCTGTTTCTTCCTGTGTGAGTTTTGGCAGATTGTATCTTTCAGGGAATTGGTCCATTTAATCTGGGTTATAAAATTGGTGGGCACAAAGTTGTTCATAGGGGCTTCCCTGGTGGCGCAGTGGTTGAGAATCCAAAAAAAAAAAAAAAAAAAAAAAAAAATTTGTTCATAATACTCCTTTATGATCCTTTTTAATTTCCATGGGATCTGTAGTGATAATCTTTCTTTCATTTCTAACACTACTAATTTGCATCCTCTCTTTGTTCTTCTTAGTCAGCCTGGCTAGAGGCTTCTCAATTTTATTGATCTATTCAAAGAACCAGCTTTTGGCTTTAGTGATTTTTCTCTACCGATTTTCTGTTTTCAACTTCATTGATTTCTGCACTCATCTTTTTTCTTCTGCTTACTTTGGATTTAATCTTCTCTTCTTTTTCTAGTTTCCTAAGATGGAAACTTAGATTACTGATTTTAGATCTTTCTTCTTTTCTAGGATATCCTTTTGATGTTGTAAATTTCCATCTAAGCACTGCTTTCACTGCATCCCACAAATTTTGATAAGTTGTGTTTTCATTTTCACTTAGTTCAAAATATTTTACAATTTCTCTATTCTGTTTTAAAATTTCTCTTAAGAGTTCTTCTTTGACTCGCGTTAGCCATCAGTGTGTTGTTTAATCTCCACATAGTTTGGCATTTTCCAATTAACTATCTTGGTGAACATTCCATGTGAGTTTGAGAAGAACGTGTAACCTGGTATTGTTGGATGAATTAGTCTATGGATGTCCATAGTTGGTTGATGGTGCTGCTGAGTCCAGCTATGTCCTCACTGATTTTCTGCCTCCTGGATCAGTCCATTTCTGAGAAAGAGGTGTTGAAGTCTCCAACTATAACAGTGGATTTATCTATTTCTCTTTGCAATTCTATTAGTTTTTGCCTCACATAGCTTGACACTCTGTTGCTAGGCACAAACACGTTAAAAGTACGTCTTCTTGTAGAACTGACCCGTTTATCATTATGTAATGCCCTTCTTCATCCCTGATAATTTTCTTTGCTTTGAAGTCTGCCTTGTCTGAAATTAATATAGTTACTCCTGCTTTCTTTCCGTACATTTTCCTCCATCTATTTACCTTTAATCTATGTGTGTCTTTATATTTAAAGTGGGTTTCTTGTAGACAACACGTCGTTGGGTCTTGTTTCTTCATTCACTCTGCCATTATCTGCCTTTTCATTGGTGCATTCACACTACTGACATTCAAAGTGATTACTGATACAGTTGGATTAATATCTAGCCTCTTGGTTAGTGTTTTCTATTCACTGCCCTTGTTCTTTGTTCTTATTTTTGTCTTCCACTTTTTTCCTGCTTTTTGAGGTTTTAATGGAATGCTTTATATAATACCATTTTCTCTCTTCTTTTAGCATATCAGTTACACTTCTTTTTTTTTTTTTTTACTTTTTAAGTGGTTGTCCTTTGCTCCTTATATTTAAGAGCCCAAACTAAAAGACCAGGTTTGAGGCCCTCCCTCCAATTTCACCCCTTATAAGCCCTTGCACCTCACTAGGCCTTCTCCTCTGATAAGTGTAAGGGTTGGACTTGCATTCTCTATAGCCACTTTGGACTCACATTCTGGAACCCCATTCCTGTGTTTTTCAAAGGGCACCTAGTACCACCACTTCACGTTACAGTCTAGAAAACTGATTGGGAGAGGTTTTGCATAGCCCTGCACTGATAAGGAGCAGAGGGAAACCAGGTCACTGCTGTTTCCATTACATAGGCTGCCTCTGTTATTAGACTTTAAAATTTATTTTAAAAGGGTAGGGGGAATTCCATTAAAGAGTTCATGCTTTAAGCAAAGGAAAAGGAATTTAAGTAACACCTTCATTAACTGGGCACAGCTAACCATTTCAGTAACAGCAAAACCCAAGCAAGAGTGGGGAGGAGATGCACTTTGGCCAAGAGTCAGGGTGGGCTCACTGGCAATGTGCCTCCTGGGTGTGCCATCTACCCCCCTACAGCCAGCGGATGCTGGGTCCTTGGAGAGTGAGTCCCACAGTGGTCCTGAGGAACCATTTTCTGGCTTAATACTGAAACGGCAGGCTGGAAGCTCACATCACTCATTAAAAAGACAGGAACCCCACCAAGATCTGCCAAGAGTCACTGATGGCCCTGGCGTCCCCAGGCTCTGCAGATGGTCCACAGTCACAGAATTTACCTGAAAAGGGGATTCTCTTGTCTTCAAGTCACCAGACCCAGGGCAAGCCCTGTTCTCTAAACATAGCTCCCATTCCGAGCCTGATGTCAAGAACTTTTTTTTTTTTTAACATCTTTATTGGAGTATAATTGCTTTACAATGGTGTGTTAG
>NC_041224.1:168497448-168522684 GCF_002837175.3 Physeter macrocephalus
CATCTTTATTGGAGTATAATTGCTTTACAATGGTGTGTTAGTTTCTGCTTTATAACAAAGTGAATCAGTTATACATATACATATATCCCCATATCCCCTCCCTCTTGCGTCTCCCTCCTTCCCACCCTCCCCATCCCACCCCTCTAGGTGGTCACAAAGCACCGAGCTGATCTCCCTGTGCTATGCAGCTGCTTCCCACTAGCTATCTATTTTACGTTTGGTAGCGTATACATGTCCATGCCACTCTCTCACTTCGTCCCAGCTTACCCTTCCCCCTCCCGTCACGAACTTTTCTCACCGTGAAAATAAAGCGCCATGAACGTGGATGTGGTAGACATCTGCTGACATTCCTGGCCAGCCAGAATTTATTCCCTCTTCTTCCAGTAACTGCTCCCCAAATTGCCTTGGGTGCCAGCCCTCCCCTAGTGCAGGGTGAGCGTAAGTCAAAAAAATGTACACCGTCCCCTGCTACAGTTACTGGTCGTTAGGCGGATGGCAGTCAGACCCAAATTTTGGAGTAGGAGATCCTTTCTTTTTTCCACTGGCCTTGACCTTCAAGGATTCATGTCAGGTTGGGCAGCCATCTGCCTCCACGAGGTGAAAGCCTGACTGAGAATGGAACCGACACAGAGAAGAAAAGCCAAAGGGTGGAAAGTGAGGAACCATGACTGTGTGACCCACGGAACAACCTCTGCCTGAAGTGAGACCTACTCTTGGACTCTATAGTCGCAGAAACCTAACAGATTTCCATTTGTTGTCAAGCCACTCCAAGTCAAATTTTCTCTCAATTGCAAATTTAGTACCAACTGATACACCAATAATTCAGATGGAGATGAAGCTCAAAGTTCCTTCTCCCACTTCCTTTAAGAAAAGGGTCTGGGCTTCCCTGGTGGCGCAGCGGTTGAGAATCTGCCTGCTAATGCAGGGGACACAGGTTCGAGCCCTGGTTTAGGAAGATGCCACATGCCACGGAGCAACTAGGCCCGTGAGCCACAACTACTGAGCCTGTGCTCCGCAACAAGAGAGGCGGCGATAGTGAGAGGCCCGCGTACCGCAATGAAGAGTGGTCCCCGCTTGCCACAACTAGGGAAAGCCCTCGCATAGAAACGAAAACCCAACACAGCAAAAATGAATAATAAATAAAATTAATAAACTCCTACCCCCGACATCTTCTTTAAAAAAAGAAAAGGGTCTGCCATGCAAATGAAGTTTACAGACAGGGCTGAAGAGAGAAATGTGCTTTCACTAGAGAAAAGTCACTGCTGGCACTCGAGTACCATAGACACCATTATTAACTGCTAACAAGAGAGTTTTACCTATTCTTATCTGGGGCTGGATGGCCTATAAATGTCCTAGACTTGACAACTCTTTAGTAAGCATCTAGCTGACAAGAGAAGTCCTACAAGTTTCCATTTTTAAAAATGAGCTGTATGGTAATTCAAAGAGTATAGCCCTAGCATAAGACTTAGACAGAGAACTCAGTGAGAGTCTAGAGAGAGAACGAAGCGTTGGGACGAAACAAGTATACTATAAACGCAGCATCTCCAGTCCCGGGGGTGGGGACCTGACAGTAGTCCGAAGGCATCAAGGATGAGCGTGAGGGCTTAACAAAAAACTGAGCCTCGAGAAAAATACAGCCGGCCAAAAACACGGGGAAGGGTGTCCATCTCAGCAATAAGGAAAGAAAGGAAAATCAAGGCAAACAATCTCTACCAGTTAGATTAGCAGGTACTTAAAAGACTGACAAGACTAAGGGATGGCAGAATAGTCAAAGTGTTGGCAGGACTATAAATTGACACAACTTGGGGAAGGGGTGGGGAGAGAAACGTCTATATACATGCATATCTAAAATGCCTATCTCTTTGGCCCAGCAATTCTGCTTCTAGGAGTTAATCAATATGCACCAGAGGCTACTGATAAAGAGCCCAGGCCCTCGTATAGAACAGACCCTTCCAAATCCCACCCACCCCTTACTGACTGTGGAACACTAGGAAAGTTACTTACCATCATTCAATTTTAGTTCTTCATTTGTAACACCGAGATAAGTGAGCACCCAGGCTGTTAAACATGCATTTAGGTACTTAGCACAGTCCAGGCAGAAAGAAAGTGCCACGACTGTTTCAAGCGCTGGTGGTGATATCCCATCCACAGCCTCAGAACCAGGGGTTGCCCCCCCTCCTCTGGCCACTATGAGGGCTACACAAATAGCTCACACCCTGCACCTCCTCCAGAACTGCCCTCGGCTTAGGTCCACGAGAGGCCATCAAGTTACAGGCTGACAGCACCCCCAGACCAAAGAGGGGCAAACTCTGCCAGGGTGATTACACTCCAAGCGGGCCGAGGCTAAATTTGAGGACTTCTCTGCTCAGTTCCTTACTCATCCTGTTTCCCTCACTCCTTTTCCCCTGAGAACATCTTTTTAGTAAATCGCTTTTACCCAAATCCCCCTCTTGGCCTCTGCTTCTGCAGAATTCAGCCTAAGACTCAAATGTTATGATTTTTATTTCCAGGCAAGGGGGCAAAAGTATAAGTCTCACCCTGCTTACTGAGGCACGGTTAGAATATCAAGAAATGGAAAACAATTTAAATGTCCAACCACAAATAGATAAATCTATACAAGGGCACACACACTATGCACATAGTAGAAAAGAGTACTGCCTGTCAATATTAATTGACACGAGAAGAAGTATATGGCAGTGTGGAGTAAAAATGCACATTACAAAGTAGCACCATATGATCCCTTTATAAATATAGTTTGGGTGGGTAAAGGGATATGTTAAAAGATGTTCAACACTCATGTTCATAGCAGCATTATTCACAATAGCCAAGAGGTGTTAGTAACTCAAGTGTCCATTTACAAATGAATGGATGAACAAACGATATATACATATATTGATACATATATATAATGGAATATCATACAAAAAGAAATCCTGACACATGCTACAACATGGATGAACCCCAAAGACAGTATGCTAAGTGAAATAAGCCAGACACACGCAAAAAAGACAAATATTGTGTGATTCTATTTATATGAGATACCTCGAGCAGTCATATATATTCACAGAGCCAGGAAGTAGAAGGTAGAACGGTGGTCGCCAAGGGTTGGGGAGAGGGTGAAATAGGGAGCTGATGTTTAGTGGGTATAGTGTCAGTTCTGCAAGATGAAAAAGTTCTGGGGACTGGTTGTACAACAATGTGTACATACTTGCTGCCACGGAACTGTACACTTAAAAATAGGTAAGACAGTGAATTTTATGTTATGTGCATTTTACCACAATTAAAATTTTTTTCACAAATATTAACAATCTGGAAATAAGGGTACTTTTATTGAGTTCTTTATACTCTTTCATTGTTTGACCATTCTACATGAGTATGTACTAAGTTCATAATCAGAAAATACAAAAAAAGCTATTTTAATTCTGGAAAAAGATAAATACACTTTGAAAAGATGGTATACTTCTACTACCCTAGGCCGGTAAACCATATAACTTAGGTTTCTAGTCTTGTAGTGTGTGTTTATTTTTAATAGTGTAGAAATTTCACTTTGGTCCCTTGTTTTGTCAGCTTCCTTTCATTTCTTATCTCACCACCACCAAAACAGCTTAAAAGCCATCAACAGTCATTGTTCTGGGGCTGATTAAAATGTCCAGGTTAATTATGTAAAAATTACTGCAAAAAAAAAAAAAAAAAAAAAAAAGTAAAGATGCTTAAAAAAATTCCTCTTCCAGCTTTTCTTGATTTGTTTGTTCAATAAATATTTCTTAAGTGCTTAATAGATGCCTGCCAACATGCAAAGCCTTGGGGACACAGTGATGCCCAGGATAAGCTCGGTTCCAGGCTCCCGGAGCTTAGAACGTAACTGGCGGAGGCAGACATGAGACAGACGGGTTGATAGGGCTCCACTTGTGTTTCCACGCTAGGCTATGCATTCACATGCATGCACGGGTGCACACACACACACACACACACGCAGTCACCCAAGCCAGCTTTCACAGTCAACGATACTGATGTTATTAGCCAACCTAGAACCTGCACAGTCCCCACCAAGGAGGGCTCTTGACTCCCACTGACCATTAACAGTCCAATTTGCTGAACCTGAGATACTGTCATAATATCAGCCTGAAAGAATGGAAAATTCATTCTTGCTCAAATTTAATTCTTCCCTGCTTGCAGCAAAAGTAATCTCCCCAGTACTCATGCCCCAGACGCCTAGTCATCTTGAATTATTTCCCCAAATGCACTTAATCGAAGTTCTTTGATACCTGATCAGTCCTATCCCCTGTCACCTGGCTCAGCCAAACAAGCATCTTTGCTGCCCAGGGCCCAGCCTCATTCTAGGACCCGAAGACCATCCATCCTCTGCTCCCTTCCCCTACTTATTCCAGATTCTACATCCAAACACCTATCTGACCTCAAAATCATCCCTTTGATTCCTGTCTCTGGGCAATATTTCTCTAATAGTTGCTGAATACAATCTTTACTTGTTTTTAGATCCACACATATATGAACAATTGATTATTGACAAAATACAAAAGCAAATTAGTGGAGTAATTAATGACAGACTTCCACAAATGGTGCAGGAACAATGGAATACCCATATGCAAAAACGTAAAATTTTATCTATACTTTGCATCATGTGAATACAATCTTTAACATGAGCATAAACCTGAAAAGATACAGAACTTAAAATAAGATGATCAGAAATAGGATGAAAGCAGATGTCATGGAGGCCATCAGCCCGCCCCTCCACGTGCCCAGTAGCTCAAGTCTCCTGGCACTAAACCCAACTAACGAGTCTGGGTGTCCAGAGTCCCAGGCAGTGTCCCTCCTTCTCACAGCCCCAGACTTTCATCCATTGCTCTGCTGTCGTCACAGCACCGTGAGGGCCACAGAGGACAGCTGCTGGCATTTCCTCAAGGATGCTCAAGAACGGAGGCAGGACGCGGCCCCGGCTCGGGGCAGGCTGAGAAGACCGTGGGGGATTTTAGATGTCATTTTCTCAGAACTATCTGCATGGGCTGTATCTGCTGTCAGCTTGGAGTTCCTTTTCAAGCACTGACGTCAGATTCGTGCTGATCCAGCTACACTCTCCTGGTGGGCCCTTTGGGACTGGGAGTACCCATCAATCTGTGAGCCAGATGGCTCGAGCCTTTGTAGTATGGCTGGGCATAGAGAGAATGGTGCTAAGATGGCCCACGTGGACCAGGGAGCAGAGCATCTAATCCACTGACTGCACCCATCCCAGGAGACTGTCCGGAGGAGAAAGGCAAAGAGAGCAGACAATAATACTGCTGCTTTCATTTCTGGCGAGACCCCAGCTAAACACCTTGATGCAAACTGCTGCAGCAAGAGCCGACAACCACCATGCTTTCCTGTATCCACACCCGCAGACGGGCCCTGCCAATGGTTCTGCCTTGGACTCATGGCTTGCCGTGGCCAATGGGACATTAGGAAATAGGACACCAGCAGAGACTGAAAAAGTCCTTGCATGTTGGAGCAATATGTTCTCTCTTGTGGCTCGGAACCCTTCTGCCACCATGTGAATAAGCTTGGAATAGCTTCCTCAGTGATGTGAGAGCCCATGGAGAGAGGCCCCCCGCCGTCCCTGTCATCCTAGCTGAAATACACAAGAGAGCCTAGGCAACACCACGAGGAAGAGAGATGATCCAGCCACACTGAGCCCAGCCCAAACTGCCAACACACAGAATGATGAGCACGGAGATGACTATTCTTGTAAGCCACTTAGTTTGGGGTGTTTGTTATGCAGCAGAAACTAAATGATACAAAGGTCTCTACAACAGTACCTGCACAGCAAACCACAATCCCAAGACTGTGATGGAGCTTCAAGATGGAGCTTTACATGGTGACTCTAATGGATGCCTAATACAAATAAAGGAAAGTAGCAACAGCAATCCTGGTAACACCTTCTGCAGCGTGGCCTCTGGCAGTTACTCAGGGAGCTCCCAGGACAGAACGGCTTCCACGTGGCACAGCTGCCTTACACCCAACAGCAACTTACACCAACCCTTTCTACCAACTCCATGATGCAAGATTTGGTGATGGCCAGTCCAATCCTCAGACATGTGTTAGGAGGCCAGGGTCCTGGGAGATTGCACTGGTACTGACATCTATTTTCCTCTCTCCCTTCTACCGCAGAGAGCCGGGAGGAAATCTAGGCACCCTGGAGAGAATCGTTCAGAAATCACCAGACAGGGATTGTATCCTCGGAAGGGCGCACACCCCGTTAAGTAGCTCAAAATGTCACTCCAGAGAAAGACGAGTTTCAGCAGGAGTTAGAGTCTAAGGGTCCCGCGGGAAGACTTTGTTTTTCTGATTGTTTCTTGGAGGCACACCAAATCCTGACACTTCTCTGCCTCTCTCTGTGGGATCAGAAATGGTGGTAAAACATGAGTTTGGGAACTTCGCTTAAACAATTTGGTGCGCCTCTTTTCCCACCTGAGCCCTTTACACAATGTGCCACTTTCACCCATATTCCCCTCATACTCTCAGTTTAATCCATTAGAGCATCTTATATCCCCCAAATAACCATAAGCTTCTTGAGAGCACAAACCCTGTTTTAACCAACACTTCCTTTCTCTCTTTCTCATTTATTCATTCATTCATTTATTCAGCAATTGATTATTAAACAGCCAGAGCCAGACAATGTCAGGGAGCAGCTCCCAGCCCAGAGGAAGAAAGTCAAGAGATAATTATAAAAACTAAGCATAAGAAATAGAGTTACAGATTTAGAAAACAAACTTATGGTTACCAGGGGGTGAGGGAGAGGGAGGGATAACTTAGAAGATTGGGACTGACATAAACACACTACTAATATATAAAATAGATAACTAGTAAAGACAGGGAACTCTACTCAATACTCTGTAATGGCCTACATGGGAACAGAATCTAAAAAAGAGTGGATATACGTATATGTGTAACCGATTCACTTTGTGGTACACCTGAGACTAACACAACATTGTAAATCAACTATATTCCAATAAAGATTAAAAAACAAACAAACAAACAAAAACTAAGCACAGCTAATAGTTATAGAACACCTTTCATCTGCCAGGCACATGTTCTAAGGTTTTTAAACATATACTCATTTAAACCTGCACCAATCCTAGCAGGAAGGTACTGTTCTTATCCTCACATACAGATAAGGACACTGATGCACTGAGAGGGTGTGTAACTTGCCCGTGGCAGCAGCCAGTGAGGGGCAGAGCTGACAACACAAATCTGCACACCAACCGCTTTGCTGCGCCGCCTCCCAGTGAAGGGCCCTGGAAGGCTGACCCGAGGCATTTGTGTTTTATTTCAATGGTGGCAGTAACTCAACCTAGGTTTTGGATGGAGGTGACACGAAGGACAGGCTGGAGTGCAGATCAGAGGCAGAAAAGCAGGACAGGGAAGCTGCTGCACCAAGTCCAGCAAAGAGCAGTAGTGCTAACGCTGGGATGGTGGCAAGGGCTATGGGAAGGCTGGATTCAAGACACTTCAGAGGCAAAACTGACAGAATTTGGTGCTTGAATGAAGGAGAGAATCAAAGATGATTCTGAGGTTTCTGACTTTGAATACTGGGTTGAAGGGAGGAACCTGCTAAGATAGAAACATTCAAGAGGCAGAACAGGTTTAGAAGGTGTGTCAAGATACCCCAGTAAAAATAATTTACTCAGGCCAAGCAATGATTATCTCAAACTGACACTGAATGACTTTCCAAACCCTAGATAACCCCCAGGTTCGGTGACTTACTAGGAGACCTCATAGGACTCAGTATATAGCGTAAATGTTCATGGCTATGATTTATTTCAGCAAAAGGATACAAAGTGTATTCAGCAAAGGGAAAAGGCGCATGGGATGAAGTCTGGAAGAAACCAGGCACAAGCTTTCAAGAGTTCCCTCCCAGCGGTGCCCAAGGTTTTTATTGGGGACCGCACACAAAGGCACCCCCTGCCTGGCTCGCGTGAAAATCCCAAATTTCTTCCATCATCACATTGTTTATACAAACAGTTAAGCCACAGTGAACCACTCTTATTACCAGTTCTGGAAACCTCTCAAAATCTAAGTACCCAGACACCAGCCAAAGGCCAGCTTTGCAAGCAAGACTTGCTAAGAAGACGCCAGATAGGTTAATTTTTTCTCCACAAAAGGACAAGTATTTATGTTTTGTACAGACGATGTTTTATTTCCAACACACAAGTGCTCGAATTTTAGACACTGGAGCAATTCTTCAGTCATGTTCAGATTATGAAGCTGAAGTCAGTACTTTCCTCAGACCTGAATATAATACCAAAAGCAAATAGCAAATACGACGTCCCGGGCAGGGCTGGCAGGTTCCGAGGCTGCTTCTACCCCCCCTTGCTGTCCAGTTGGAGTGTGAGCTCGGAGATGACACTTTGCATTTCATTATTAAGGAAAGCAAACATGAGGTCTGCTGCAGAATCAAACACAATTAAAACTTTAATTAACTGAAACCCAGCTAGCCCCCGTCTTCAAATAAAAACATTTCCAGGTGGCAGGGAAAGCAGAGGATAGAGATTATTTCACTTTTAAGGGAAAGGGGCAAGTCAGATGCTCCAGTTGGGGATTTATTCAAAGCAATCACTTCTTGCTGCCTCTCGAGGGTGGACACGTATTTTACATCAATTATTACAAACCGAACACTGAAGGGCAAAATGCAATGTCCTCCAACACATCAAGTATTCGTTCAGCATAGTCTAACTATTAGCAGAAAACCGACACACAGATTCAGGATAAATTTTTAACAATGGAAGTTCAAACACAAGGCGTGGTAGTTCTGTAACCAGTGTGCCGAGGTCTCCCAAACTCAGTGTTAACTGGGGTCCTGCGGTACGAAGAAAATCTCTTGAACGTTTTCTGCGGAATCACCCACAAACTTCTCCCCTCTCTGCAAGTGGAAACTTCTGTGAGTGAGCTAACCCCCAACCATCATGCAAGAATCAAACCCAAGTATTATTAGCGGGGGGACAAATCCCTCGTGGGTCTCTTTGCTCACACCTGAAGGAACAGGAGGAAGGCCTGCTCTCCCATTGGCAAAAAGAAGCTTCACGTCAATAAAAAACTTCAGGTAAGGCAGGGAGGACTAAGATTCAGGCACCTGGGCCAAGAGCCAAAGAAAACACACCTCCAGGAAGCATCAGAGGTGAAAAAGACTTTCAAGCACTAAGAGAATTGCTATGATGGCTATACAACCCACCACAATGGTAGAGAGTACATTGACTTGACGCTAACTCAGTCCCAACCGAACGTGAGAAGTTCTATGAATGATCTTACGTGTAGGGAGCTGAGGTCAAGGGGAAAGGGCCCTTCTTCTCCAAGTCCAAAATAAAGAAACTGCATCTGACCACACTGCCCATTCACCTTCCAGACTTTGGCTTGAAGACACACTGACCAAATAAGATGCGCTTTAAAGGGAGGCTGTCTTTGTATGTTCTTAACAGATCTGGCGTTCAATTTTCTTCACTTAGAGGGCTTTTAATGAGCTTTTTAAATTTCTTTCCATTCCTGTCGTTCTTCTTCCTTTTTTTTTTTTTTTTTTTTTAACAAGAAACCCAGTATGTACAGATACAGTTCAACTGATTTTTCAGGATCTGAAGAATGCCAGGACATCGGTCTACCACTCCAGGCCCTAAACTGGATTGTCTCGCTGCCTTGAAGAAAACCAATACCTTATTTCCTGAACAAAAGCAAGGAGCTTTTAGGTGCTATAATCTCATTGCAAAGCCTTTTACCCACTCCCTACTCTTTTGGCCCCAAGATCGCAATCCTCTTTGGGTAATCGGACGGTAGCGGGTGCCAGGGCGGTAGCTGCCTTTGCTTTCCCGCCCTGCTCCATGGCACTGCTCACCAGGGGGCAGCGTGCCAGGGTTCAGGGCCCCATAATGGCTCTGTTCTTCCAGGGCAACTGTTAATAATTAGCAGGAAGCATTCTGTCTTTAAATCTCACAGCTTGAACGGTAAGGCCTCATAGTGCCAAAGAAACCCTGAATTCTACAGAAGTGAGACTTCCTCCTACACACAGAATGAAACGGCCCCATTCATCCTTCAATACACAGTTGTCAAGCGCCTGCTCTGTGCGGGGTGCTCGGTCTGAAGGTGGGAGAGCAAGATAGAGGTGGGTCCTGGCAGGGAGCAAAGGCAGGCGCGGGGAAGGGCGAATCGTGCAAAATCTGGAACCAAACCGCCAGGGCTCACACTGTGGCTCCTCATTTCCCAGTGCTGTGACCTTGGGTCTGTTTTAGAGACACGTTTTAGGGGCATGGAATCCTGGTGTGGTGCCCCTTCTAGCTCAGTGCCTCAGTTTCCTCACAGTGCCCTTGGCAGCTCCCAAGATGCAGCTTAATACAGTTTTGCAACCTGCCACCAACATCATATAGACAAACATCCGGTGGAGAGCCATCAGCACATCATGTCTGCGAGGACTCAAGACTGCAAAGAGGGCAGAATGAAAAGTCTCCATCAAATTCCCAACTTGGCTAATATCAGCAATACCCAAGTAATATCCCCATTAGCCAAAGTGATCTGACCGTTGGATGTCAAAAAAAATCTGCTGGGCTTCCCTGGTGGCGCAGTGGTTGAGAGTCCGCCTGCCGAGGCAGGGGACACGGGTTCGTGCCCCGGTCCGGGAGGATCCCACATGCCGCGGAGCGGCTGGGCCCGTGAGCCATGGCCGCTGGGCTGTGCTCCGCAACGGGAGAGGCCACAACAGTGAGAGGCCCACGTACCGCAAAAAAAAAAAAAAAAAAAAAAAAAAAAAAAAAAAAAAAAAAAATCTGCGAAGTTTTCTGTGTTTCAATTGGCTAAATCACTCCCATTACAGAGGAGAAATTATTAATACTTTCAGAGAGGTGGGGGACATTTCTCTCATTTCATGTAGAAAATGTTATTTATCCTTTTGAAATATTTATCAGTAGCCAGAGTGCTGGAAGCATTAAGATAACCACAACCTGAACGTACTGATTCGGTTTGAAACATCCAGAAAGTGAGAGAGACAGAGAGAAATACATACGTACATACCCACCTCTTTACCAGTTTAAGGCAAAGTAGTAGGAAAAATCAAGCTATAGTAGGATGAGTGAGAAGATAAAAAGAGAGTTACCTTTTGGGGAGAGAACATGGGAACACAGAGATTAAGGAGGTTTATGAGGAGGAATAAACACAACAGCATTTAATCCTGAGTTAAAAGCTACATAACTTTTTCCTTTGATCTCTCAACCACAGGATGCACAGAGACCCACACGCATGGGTCCCCTGGAGACTGCATTAGGGTGTATGAGTAGCCGAGAAGGCAAAGGTGACGGTGAGAACCCTCCAGCTCCAAGGGTCCAGCCTCCCTAGTACTACAGCTGCCTGGAAGTCCATGGAGAACACTGAGCAGCTCAGAGTCTCGCCCTGTGTTTCTTAAATCCAAATGTGCACATGAACCACCTGTGCTGATTCCGATCTCGCAGGTCTGGGGTGACGTCTGAGAGTCTGCATTTCTCACAGGCTCCCAGGGAATGGACAGACTACTAGTCCTTAAGCCCCAGCAAGGCCCTAGAGCCGCACCATCCAACGCGCTAGTCACTCACCATGTGATGGGTTTACATTCAAATTCAAATGAGGTGAAATTAAAAATTCAGCTCCTCGGTCAAACTGGCCACATCTCCAGTGCTCGACAGCCACCTGTGGCTGGTGACTGTGCCCGGGACAGCATGGATACAGAACATTTCCATCATCACAGAAAGTTCCATTGGACACTGCTGCCGCCACCTAGAATGAGTCCTTCCTGTCCTCATGCTTTAGCCTCTAACTCTGCACCATATCAAAGATTCCCTAAAGCACCAAGGATCCGAGGTTACTGTGGCCCTTTCTCCCACCTGCCCCATTTCATGCAAGAGGAAGAGGTAAACCGTTCAGTACAGAGGAGGATGGAGAACACACCACTAGAAGGTAAAGGAATTTAAATGGACACATTTATTTAATATCTCAGTAGGGAGGACATTACCCGCTCCCTCGTTTATCACCTACCACCCACTCTGGATGGTAGGTATCACTGGCCCAGCTTTACAGATCAATGAACAGACAACAGGAGAGGTTATACTACTTGCCCCATGTCAAGAGCTAGTGGCAGGTGGCTTTGTGCTTAGGTGTGTGTGACTCCCAAGCTCACGCTCTGTCCTCAGGGGCTGTGTTAGCTACACTGGGCGTTACCTGTGCCTCTCGGGGACCAGGCCTAGCCCCTGTCCTGCCAAGTTAGGCATCGGAGCTGCAGCCCTTGAAGACAGGCGTGGTCGTATCTCCCAACGCTGGAAAGCAGCCCCAACCAAGATGCTATTCACGGAGACTTAGAGACAGTCACAGAGACCCTTTAATCCAGAAAACACTTTAATCCATGACAAAAGGCAAAACTAGTTAGTATTTATCTCATGCATCCTCACGCAACAACTATTTACCAAACAGCTACCATGTACCAGGAACTGTGTGGACCCTGGAGGTAAAGAATGAACAAAACTATAGGTCCCTGCCCTCCCGGAATGGACATCTTCTTTTATATGTGCTCTTGAAAGAAAAGGCCCCTCTTAACCTTTACATATTCTGTACCTAATTTCACTTCTCTAGATACTTTAAAAAAATATTAAAGAATGAGGAATGAATAAAACACATGCATATTTCTAATCTCGAGTTGCACGGCCTTTTAACTTCGCTCCACCTGTTGCCCTGAGGAGGACAAGGACCAAATCAAAACTTCTCTTGGCTACCTGAACACTCGGCTCATTTCACCGTCCATAACTCTCTCCAGCGGCGGGAAAATTCACCCAGAGTGGCGCGCACAATCACAGACTCACTGGACTTTAGTCAGAAGTAATGAATTTTGTGATAGAAAATTGATCTCTCTTGTTCACACAATACAGGCTCTGTCGAGAGAGCAAACAAACAGGGCTGTGAAAATTAATTGAAAAGAAAGGGTCTAATTAAATTTTTATATTAGTGTACATAATGGCCAGAAATAGTAAACACTGCTTTAAAAAAAAAAAAAAAAAAAGAATCAGAGCTGTAAAACAGCTAAGAGCTCTACGGCTCTTCAGATAACAGCAACCACTGATCACTCTTTAGGGCATACACACAGCTTCATCTTATTTTCTAACCCCCAGTAAATGGCATAAAGTAGAAAGACCAGAGAACTGTGAGATCTGTAAGCACTTACCATTCGGTCCAATTCTACAACTATTTATTGAGTGCTCCTCAGTACCTGACACCGAGATCCATGCATTCCCTCCACAGATGTTTACCGGCGTCTACCACACACGCATCTGCGCACAGCCCGACCTGGGCTGTAGGGTCTTTCTAGGTGGTTAAATACAATCATGGCTCTGGGAGATGATTACAGTCTTTTAAGAGAAATAGCACATGTACACGCAGGACCACAATATAAGGCAGTATCTGCCAAATATCATCCAGGTGGTTCGGGAAATTTATTCTGACATGCAGTGAGAGTTCAAAATTTGGTTTCTTGGAGAAGGTGAGATTTACCTGCAAGACTACACCTGAAAGGGCAATAAGTATGCAGAGCTGCCTTGGAGAAAGAGAAGAACGCTCCGAATATTTCTCTCCCGTTATATATGCCTAGAGATCCCATTCCTGACTGGGCATCCCTTGCGGGGAGCTTGGCTATGGTCACCTTTGAGGTGACCGACCCTGGAATGCTGGAGATGGAGCTTGCTTATAGGATCCAGAAGTGACAGGTGTGGAGACAAGGTTTAAACTGGACAGTAAATTTACCTACAGCTTCAGGTGCAGAAGGAGTGGGTAACCTGAATCTAATGAGTTTATATAATTGCACAGGTGAACAGAAAGATACTGGTAAAAGGCATCCCGGCCCCCAAAAAGCCCCGTGGAAAGAAGCCCTCTGAAATTGATGGGTCTGTTTAGAGATAGCATCTTGCTTTATGGAGCTTCAGGGCAAGCTTTCAGACTTCTGGTTTACCCCTTCTGTGGGGCCTCTAAGTGCTGCAAGGCCTCCGACCCCAGCAGAGTTGTGCAAGTCTCCCCACCAGGCACAAGTGAGCCAGGAACCCACTGTAACAACATACAATAGGGCCTCCTCACAAAGGCTGGCTGATCATGAGGTTTCTAGCTCTAAAACATATTATAACAGTATTTAATAATTCTAATACAATTACTATTAAAATGAGCATAGACTGCTGGAGTCAGAGATGATCCAGCCCATACACATCATTTTACACGGCTAGGAAGTGCGATCCAGAAAGAGAAAGTGACTGGGGAAAGGGAGCACGGCTAATCAGAACCAGTGTCAACATTAAAAAAAAAAAAAGCCAGGTTTTCAGACTCCCAGAACAGTGCTCTCCCAGACTGCACGCTAGTACCTTCCAAAATAAGCATCACCACAATCGGTTCTTCAGACTTAGGAAGAACTTCAAAATAGGCAGGAAGATTAAACCACAGCGCTTTGTAGAGGTGATAGAAAGCAGTTCTCATGATACATCAGATTTATGATAAGCCCACCTTTCAAACTAGAGTGTGATAGGAAACCAGCTTAGTCATCAAAGTGTCTCAAGTGACTTGAACAAAGCATGGCACACGGGAGCTCCAGCAGCAACGGATGACTGAATAGTGAAACATTCCAGCTTATCCAGCCTAGGGGAAGGAAATGAATGTTTTGCTTTTTGAAAGATGGAACCTGGGAATCCACTGGGGGCTCTGGAACAGGTAATGAAACCACGAAGAATTCCATGGTCCCAGACAACAACCCCATGAGGTGAGTTCAGCAGATGAACTGGCCATATCATGGCTATTTAGTAAGATGAAGAGCAGGTATCCTCCACTTAGACGTGGAGGGAGAAAGACACAGGAGAGGAAGTAAATAACTTGCTCATGTCATTCAGCCGCGTGACTGGCATAGGCACGGAGACTTGGACTGAAATCATAACCAAATACCCATCACAGAACAAGCCTATGACATGGGTAATGGTTTCACCTCACAGCGGTGCTAGGTATTAATTTCTCACAGTTGATGACACTTTACACACACTTTAAAAATTGGAGTTTTATACAAATGAGGCAGGGCTCAAACAAACAAAAAAAACCCCAAGCCGTTTCCCATTACTTCCAGAGTAACAAGTGACGAAGTCCTCAATGCCTAAAACTCAGAACATGGCAGGATCCTGGCTGCCAGTGGTTCTGAGCCAGGGGCGATTTTGCCCCCCAGGGGACACAGGACAATGTCTGGAGACATTTTTGATCATCAGAAGTTTGCGGGGGGGCGGGGGCGGGGGGCGGCCGGTGCTGCTAGCTGCTCTTGGCAACTGGTGGGTAGAGGGCAGGGATGCTGCAAAACCATCCTACAATGCACAGGACAGCCTCTCACAACAAAGAATTCTCTGGTCCCAAACATCAACAGGGCCGAGGTAGAGAAACCCTGGGTTCGATTTCAAATCACAAGGTTACGCTGAGTTTTGAGGTAAATATCATGATGTATTCCCCTAATTCAGGGAGATTCTACCAGCCTCACTCATGGCGAATTTCAGGTAACATAAGAATAAACTATTTCTGAAGTGCTTCCTTAGCTCCCAGTAAACCGAGTTAAATATCTTCACTGATTAAGTTCAGAGGCATTTTCTCTCAGTTTCCTTTATTGTGGATGCTGACGTAAGGGCCGCAGAGATTCCGATGGGGTCGCTGCAAGCACAGGCCAGCTGTTTGTCAATATCTGTGGAGGGACAGGAAGGAAAAGGGTGCCTGCAGGGCACAGAGAAATCTCCAAAGTCCTCAAGCAGAGCCAATCAGTGACTCCCATCTGCTGCAACTTTTATGGGCAGAAGTTGCCTTGTACTGGGAGTTGCAAAAACCTTCTCGGCTCCGAGGAAGCAGCACACATCCACTTTCTGCTGTCTGGCCGCCCCTGGTCTCACTTCTGGTTCACGGTGCTTCCTCTGATTCTCATACCCAAACGTGTGAAGCATGAGCGGAGAATGGAGACAGTGGGAATCAGTATCAGCAGCTTGTGGGTAGTAGCATTTCACTTAAATGGCTGTTTGCAGCGAGCCTGGAGGTCTTGTAAAGGAAGAGGGAAGAGGGAAGAGGAAAGGAGAACAGGCTATTTGTCAACGGGTCAGGGCTAAAGGCCAACTGAGGAGAGGGGTGAAACCAAGAGAAAAACCATGATATATGTTTCTCCTTGGCCTTCCAAAAAGCAAATTGTGGGTTTATCCAAATGTTGCATTTGGAAAATCAGAGCTGTTAGACGGAAAAGGTCATCTGCTGAGCAGGACCCACTGCTGTAAAATGCATCACCTGCGGAAATGCTTGCAGTCATCACCTGCCAGGAGTCTAGAATCAAGGCCACATGTGGCCGTACTCTGCTCCAGGGATTCCTAAGCGCAGGGAGCCTCCCTAGGTGGCCTCAGAAACCTCAGTGCCTGGGTCTGCACAGGGGAAGGGCCAAAGAAAGGAACAGGTGTTAGAGAGTGAAACGAGGTCTGTTTAAAAGAAGTGTTATGCTGCCTTTATTAGTATTACTATTATTATTTTGTGGCTGGATTCTTTTTAATCATTATTGTGATAAAATATACATAACATAAAATTTGTCATAGCAACCATTTTTAAGTGTACAGTTCAGTGCACTGAGTACATTCACATAGTTGTGCAACCATCACCACTATCTATTTCCAGAAGTTTGTTCTCATTCTAAACAGAAACTCTGTACCCAGAGTGGTTTAATATCACTACCTCCTGGCTGTCCCTCATCTCAACCCCGGGTAACCTCCAATCTCCTTTCTGTCTCTATAAGTTTAAGTGGAATCATACAACACTTGTCCTTTCGTGTCTGGCTTGTCTCTCTTACCATAATGTCCTCAAGGCTCACCCATGTTGTAGCACATATCAGAATATAGCTCCTTTTAATTAATTAATTATTTATTTATTTTTGGCTGTGTTGGGTCTTCGCTTCTGTGCGAGGGCTTTCTCTAGTTGTGGCAAGCGGGGGCCACTCTTCATCGCGGTGCGCGGGCCTCTCACTATCGCGGCCTCTCTTGTTACGGAGCACAGGCTCCAGACGCACAGGCTCAGCAGTTGTGGCTCACGGGCCTAGTTGTTCCGCGGCATGTGGGATCTTCGCAGACCAGGGCTTGAACCCGTGTCCCCTGCATTGGCAGGCAGATTCTCAACTACTGCGCCACCAGGGAAGCCCCCTATCGTTCCTTTTAAAGGCTGAATAATATTCCATTGTACATATAAGCCTTGTTTTGTTTATCCATTTGCCTTTGCCAGACATTTGGGTTGTTTCCACCAGGGCTGCTTTTTATTTGTTTTTTTGTTTTTTGTTTTTTGATTTTTTTTTTGCTGCTCCATGCAGCATGTGGGATCTTAGTTCCCCGACCAGGAATCAAACCAGCGCCCCCTGCACTGGAAGCGTGGAGTCTTAACCACTGAACAACCAGGGAAGTCCAGGGCTGCTTTTTAAACAGGACGACTTATGGATTTGGTAGAGCGTTGGTGTTGGTGAAAGAGGATGAAGAGTAGACTCAGGTTCTGTCTGCCACTAACTCCCCACGTGATCTTGAGATCCACGTGAGTCTCACGGTTTTCACTTATAAAACTGAGGAACTGAATTGGACCAGTGATCTCCAAAATATTTTTGGCCATCACCTATAGTAAGGTATAGAGTTTTCATTATGACTGAGTTTACACAAACCCACATACATAACTGAAACAAAAGTTTCACAAAATAACATTTACCCTCCTATGTGCAACCCACTCTGGTATTTTCTATTCTATTATTTTTCATTAGAAAAAAAAAAAGAATGGTTGTAAGCCCTACATAGATTTCACAACCCATTAGCGAGTGGCAACTCATGCTCTGAAACACACTTATTTTAGATTACTTTTTCCCAAATTGGTGTTCCTTGGAATATGTTGATAAGTGTGCCCCCCCATAAAAGTATCTGTCTAATAAAGTGTGGGAAAAGATCTGAATTAGCTCACTACAAAGTTATCGTGAGCTGCATTTCCCAAATTTATTGGCCATGGAAAACTCCACACATATTCAATAGGAAAGTCCTAACATCTCTGGGAACTGTTCACTGTAGTACCCATTTGGGGAAACTAAACTGGGTGGTTTTAGGTTCTTTTCTGCCCCACTTTCTATGACATGGGACAGTGATTCTCAGCATGATTTTCCTGGTGCACGCTATAGAGGGAGACAAGCACCCTTCACAGTAATGCTATATCTGACTCCCAGAGTCCTGCCATTCATCTACTCACATAAACATTTGAAAGAGAATAATAGACTTTATTTTTTAGAGAAGTTTTACGTTCACAGCAAAAGTTCCCCCAACACACACAGCCCCCTGCACCATCAAGAGCCTATATAATTTTTTAAAATTCCCTCTCGTGATTCTAGCACCCCACTTCTTGTTCCCTTAATGCTGATCTAGAGACTTCATTAAAACTACATCTTCCAGCACTAATTGCAAAATAGCTCAATGGTCTAGCACATTATTATCAATTGATTCTCTCAAATTTGGTATCATTCCCTACACCTTTTTATATTACTGACAATGTCCTTACTTGTTGCATTTTGCCACCCAAGTAGTCCACTCAACTTGGCACATGTAAGCCAAAGTGACCAGGAGAGCTTTATCATTTTCAACAATCTAAGTCTTGCCTTAGCAACTATACACTTTCACAGCACTATTTTGATAGTTATTTACAGTTTAATTTGTATATATGTGGGTCAACCAGACTTAGCCAGGTATTTTCGGAAGAATCTTCACTTGCTTATTCTGTGCCGAAATAAAGTTAATTCTGTGTCTTTCATCCATTTTATGATTTCAATATCAAATAAAGGATGCTAATTACATTTATTCATTTGATTTCACAAATATTTACTGGGTTCATACATATTGGAGGTTCGGGCCAATAATTAGTTTTTTTAAAAGAATGTTTACAAAATATACTGCTTTAACAACCATGACCAAAAAAACGTAACCCCAAAAGGTAGTTAGCTCTTGTCAGTTCTCCCTACAAACGTATTTTTTTTAATTACACATAAAAAATGATTAGAAAGATGGCTGTGTGGCCATTTATTCCCAAAGATGACAGAGTATTTAAGCAAGCTTAGAGGAAAAAACAAAACCTTAATGATCTCTGAGAATGGAATTCATCGGCAAGGCAAGTCCTTTTCTTTTAAATTTTAATTTGTTTCTACTGAAATGGAACATATGGCAGACACTGATTTTCTTTTCTTTTCTTTTCTTTCTCTTTTTTTTTGGCCATGCCGCATGGCACATGGGCTCTTAGTTCCCTGACCAGGGATCGAACCCGGGCCCTTGGCAGTGACAGCATGGAGTCCTAACCACTGGACAACCAGGGAACTCCCCAAGGCAAGACCTTTAATATTGAGAATGTTGAATTTTCTTATTCTTATTAAACAGTCAGTATAAATAATCTCCCAAATCATAAAACTCAAGTCACAAGTTTGAGCAAATATTGCATGATTCTCTCCCACCTCACATCTACATTTGCTTTTCTACTTTGTCTAAAACAGAAGCGATCCTTACACAAGCATGGAGCTCGTGCGCACACACACACACACACCCCCACGGCCCTGACTCACTTCCCTCTCCGTTTCCCTCTCCAGTGCCCTCCTCCATGCACACGAGTCAGGCCCCTCTCAGCTGCCTCTCCACCCCGCTCCCCACCAAGCCCCAGGGATCTCCCTCCAATTGTCTTTGTTCCCTCCTCGCAAGCTGTTTCAGACCTTCATCTCCAAAGATGTGATCTACTGCAGGGGCCTCTGAACTGCTCTCACCTCCATCTATCCCACCCTCATTACGCTACAGAACTGAAAATGCCTTTTAAAAAGCAATGTGCCAGGGCTTCCCTGGTGGCGCAGTGGTTAAGAATCCACCTGCCAATGCAGGGCACATGGGTTCAAGCCCTGGTCCGGGAAGATCCCACGTGCCACAGAGCAACTAAGCCCGTGCATCACAACTACTGAGCCTGCCCTCTAGACCCCGTGAGCCACAACTACTGAGCCCACGTGCCACAACTGCTGAAGCCCGCGCACCTAGAGCCCGTGCTCTGCAACAAGAGAAGCCACTGCAATGAGAAGCCTGCGCACCGCAACGAAGAGTAGCCCCCGCTCGCTGCAACTAGAGAAAGCCTGCGAGCTGCAACGAAGACCCAGCACACCCCAAAATAATAAATAAATAAATTAAAAATAAAAACTGATGTGCCAGTCTTCCTTTCCCAGGCTCACCCCTCCAACTATCAGATACTGGAGAATATTTCCAAAGAAGGAAGCGACCACAAGGTGCCAAGTTAAGGTGGGAAGAGCTGAGTCTCTGGAGTCACAATAGGGAGAGACTGCCAGCTCAAGTCCCAGCTCAGTCATTCACGAGTGACCTGGGTGACCTGCCATTGGCAGGCACAGGACTGCCTCTCTTAGCCTCAGTTCTCTAAAATGTAAAACAGTGATCAAATCAATCTCACCAGATTCTTATAAGAATTAAGACAGATTGCATACATGATGTCTGTTAATACCAAGCCTGGTACATAGTAGATGCTCAATAAATGCTTGGTTGTCTGCCTTGATTTAGGGTTCAATGCAGGAGGAACTAATTAAATTTTAAATTCTTTATATAGGCATACTTCATTTTGTTGCGCTCCACATGACTGCATGTCGCAGATAATTGCATTTTTTACAGATTGAAGGTTTGTGGCAACCCTGAACTGAGCAAATCTATCAGCGCCATTTTTCCAAAAGCATTTGCTCACTTTGTGTCTCTGTGTCACACTTTGATAATTCTCACAATATTTCAAGCTTTCTCATTATTATTATATTTGTTATGGTGATCTGTAATCAGTGATCTTTGATGTTCATACATACTATGACTCACTGAAGACTCAGATGATAGTATTTTTTTATCAGTAAAGAACTTTTAAGTTAAGGTATATACATTGTTTTTAGACATAATGCTATTGCACACTTACTAGACAACAGCAGAGTATAAATATAACTTTTATATGCACCGGGAAACCAAGAAATTCCTATGACTCACTTTATTGCGATATTCCCTTTATTGCAGTGGTCTGGAACCAAACCCACAATATCTCCAAGGTCTGCCTGTAATCCTATAGTGCTAAAGAGCTCACATCCATTACATAGTTTTTTCGTAGAAGTTTGGAATGTCGGGTGGAAAGAGATTTTTGTTTGACTCTGCATCAAAGAGTTGTATTAGAGAAATTCACGGTGGTTCTCCTATAACTCTGACTTCAGCAACAGTGATGACAAAATATTCTGCATCTAAGAGGGGAGGGTAAGAGGGGGTTAGAAAGAGGGAACTTCAAAGGGCTTGAATAATAAAATTCCATTGGAGTTACCATATGCCCCACCCTGCCTTTCTCAAGAACAGCCCATTACAGAGCTTGAAGGAGGCACTGCTCAAGTGAGGGGGTCCTCAGAGTCAGGCCATGATCTATGGCCAGAACACCTCCTGCAGAATCCAGGGCCTGTGGTATCACCTATTTGTGAGTTCTGAACACAGATTTTCAAGTACAAAGAATCAAGATCATCTTTTAGCAGGGAGGGAGGGATAACATTTGGGTGACTTTCTTCTTGAGGGATGAAAGGGAAACAGTGAGATTTCCTGGGAGAAAGAAGCAAGATCTGGAGCAGGGGGGGGACGGGCTTTGTTCTCATCAAAGAGGAAAAGAATGTAGGGGGAAAAACTAATGAGTTACTGCCAAGAGATTTAAACACGGATTATGTATCTGGTAGAGAATGCACACAATTGAGTGTTTTGGCCGGCCTGCGGTGAAAACTTTTCCCATTATGATTAGGGAAGGGGGAGCCCAAGTGCCTTACCTTTCAAGTGCTCTGTTCTGCAGTAAGTGTTCAGAGGAAGTTTCCTTTCAGTAAGGAGCAGAGGGAGGCTTCTTTTCAAAGGAATAATGAATGAGACAAAGCGAGAGCAATTCCTGGCTGGCACCACCTTACATGCATTTGAATTTTCTATGGAGGCTGCAAAATGTTTAGTCCTCTGACAACATTTGGTGCCTTGGAGTCAACAGCCTGGAATTTATAACCTTTCCATCACAGAGTCACCTGATGGGTCTCTTAGGCTTCAAGAATGACCCGGTCCAAAGAGTCAGGCTTTGTGATACCCAGAGGTACACCAGGGCCTTGGCAGACAGATGGGGAAGGAGGTGGAAGGCCAGAGACACCAACACTGCAAACCCGCTAAATTATCGTCAGAAGAAAGGGATACAGAGTGAGCCGCCCCCCCACACCATATGTCCCTTGCCTCATGACGGTAAAGGGAGGGAGGGCATTACAATTATTCCGGGGCATCCCTGAGCAACTAGAAGAATATGTTTTGCACTATTCTCATAATCTGCACTCTGCTATCTAAGGGAAATCATTGATAAATATCTATTGAATAACACCTGTATGCAGGGTTAAAGCACAGGGAAAGAGAACTCTAAAAGAATCCTGGTTTTCACAGATCTTAAATCTAGTGGAAACTACGGAAGATAATATATAAAAAGATGCCTTACAATGTAAACCAATATTTAGGGGCCAAATTGGTATGCAGCATGTGTAAAAACAAGACTATACAATTACCAAAAGAGAGTCTTGCAAAGATGAAGAAGGAGAAATTAAAATGCATTGATTTTCCATGGGCCAGGCACAAATGCATGTGATACAGCCCTTTACTTAATTTAATACCCATGGCACTCCTTTGAGACAAGTATTCTTTTTTTTCTTCTTTTTTTTTTGGCCACGCCACGCAGCATTCGGGACCTTAGTTTCTTAGTTCCCCAACCAGGGATCAAACCCGCGCCCCCTGCAGTGGAAGCTCAGAGTCTTATCCACCGGACCGCCAGGGAAGTCCCAAGATAGGTATTCTTAGGCCACAACAGGAATGACAAAATGTAACTTGGCCAAGATCACACAGATAGGGAGTGGCCCAGGCAAGGTTCTAACCCACATCTTTCTGAGACATACTGGGATTTGCTCTAGGCCTGGTCTGATGGTGGTCAGCCTGCAGGAGCTGGGAGGGAGCCTGGGGATGGTCAAGTGGGGTTCTCAGGCTGTGCTTCCTGATGTGCCTTGTTGCACACGAGGAGCTGAGGCCCAGGGAAGCAGAAGGACCTGCCCAAGGGCACCAAAGCTCATCAGAGACAAGTCGCCTTGTGTGACTTCTGGTCTACCACAGGGCAGGATTCTGACAGGTGGGGAGGGTCAGGGATGCCAGCACCCCACTCTGAGACCTGAAGATCTTTAGCTCTTTTTCCATTTTTCTACTTTCTTACTGTTGTTCCAGACTTGCCTCTTCCTCCTGAGGACGTCACAGCTGTTGCACCCGTCCGTCCGCCTGCAGGACCAGCTACGGTCCACTCCCCAGCAAATGCGGGCGGACATGAGGCCAGGCAGGGGGCTGTGGGCCTGAGGAACTCACCAAAGCCCATCAGAACACCCACTTCCAGTGGTTTTCTGCTGGAAAGTTTAAAAGGGGGGAAATCTCTCTATGTTCCTCAATTTCTCTATAAGCAGAAAAGGAAATGGGAGGAGGAGGAGGGAGGCAATTTCTAGGTCAAAGGAATCCTAAGATACTAAACTCTGCTCTCTTTATCATTAAAAAAATCCTTTCACTGAAAGTCCCACAATTGCAGAAGGAAAGGGACAGGGAGAAGAGAAGAAAGAGGAAGAAGAAGAGGAAGAGGGGGAGAGGGAGGGGTGGAGGAAGAGGAGGAAAGGGGAGGGGGAGGGGAGGGGGAGGGGAGGGTGGAGGAAGAGGAGGAGTAGGAAGAGAAAGCCACTAAACTTCTTCTACTCATTTCCTCTGAATGTTTTTTTTTCCACTCAATTTTATTCTTGCCAAGCTAGATGGGGGTGGGAAGTGGTGTGTGTTTGCGGTGGGGGCGGGCAGGGGGGGTACTAAGTGTGTTAGAGAGATATGGGTGGCTAACAGACTTTGACCAAAACCTTCCATTGAAAAGTAGATAAACACACCGTATACATGTCTCTACTTGGACTATTGTGATTAAGCAACTCAATCTAAGAAGATAAGGATTAAAAAATGTGTCTAAAGGGTTTATGGATGCTGTCTCCAGATGAACGAAAAATCAGCAAGAGTTAGCAATTAATGTGGGATTAACGTGTGACGCTTCTCACACTCTTCCTGCACCTTTCACATACACAGCAGAGTCTCAAAGATGGTTTGACAAATAACGTGATGTGGCCCTTACATAAGAAAAAACGAAAGGTTAAGAATGTGACCAGAGACGGGCCCAAAACATGTGATACCACAGAATAAGGACAGCCGTTTGGCTCTTCCACAGAGATTTATACAAAGGGTGGGTGTTGCTCCCGTTAATTCAGTGGATAAACAATAGGGGGAAGGTCTGGATGATTTGATGGACAGCTTTTGGAAATGATCTTCTGCTTGGCAAAACACCGCAGTGATAATTTTCTTCACACGGAAGGAAATGCAAAGAAGTGTCACTAAAACAAGAGAGGTAATTATAGGGCAGGAATCAAAATACTGGGTGACACAGAATGAAGAGTAACTAAATTAGTCCCATTATGGCCTTGAAATCTGGACTTAACAATTTCACGAGAAGAATCTGACCTCTCATTTCTGAGTAACAAAGCCATGCATATCTTCCCTGTGTTTTGTTTCCAGCCTACACTGTGGGCTTGGAGAACTACAAACACCGCGCTACCAAGAGATATTCCATTACTCTCCTGTGCTGGCAGCTCAACAGACTTACAAACACAACACTGCAAGAGCTGGAAGGGATGACCTTGCAATTCTCCCAGCCATAATGAAATCTCTTCATGGGACACTAGCAGCTGGTCATCTCAACTTGACTGGCATCCCAAGAGTAGCTGGTTGACACACTACCCAAACACTTACCCACCCAGTTACCCATCCACCCAAACAGTTACCCATCCATTCAAACACTTACCCACCCAAACAGTTACCCATCTACCCAAACACTTACCCAGCCAAACACTTACCCATCCACCCAAACACTTACCCACCCAGTTACCCACCCAAACACCCATCCACCCAAACAGTTACCCACCCAAACACCTACCCATCCACTCAAACACTTACCACCCAGTTACCCATCTACCCAAACACTTACCCACCCAAAGTTACCCATCCACCCAAACACTTACCCACCCAAAAAGTTACC
>NC_041224.1:168522806-168545795 GCF_002837175.3 Physeter macrocephalus
TCCCTCCATCCTAGGAACTGCAGCGGCCGCGCTGTCTCCGGCATTTCCCAGCGGGAAGCCATCTCTGCATTACGTTCGGACCATCTTAGGGACTGCGTGGTTTGGAGAAGAGAAAGAAATAATTGATGTTGAAATATACATTTGAAAAAAGACCAAATGGTCCAGGTGAGACAGAGGCATCCCGTTTCACCAGGATGACGCCGCCCGGCAAACACCAGCAAATACTGACCCGATATAACCTAACCCGTGGGGGGATCCTCTAGGTGCTAGGCGTGAAGAGGGAGCCTAGATCCGGGGCTCAACACGGCCGGACTGACAGACAGAGGTTTGCGATTCATCACCGCCCGGAGAGAGAGGATGCCCCGGGCTTGGTGCCGGAGGGCTGCGGTTGCACATTTGGAAAGGGGGCCGGGGAACACCCACTGCTCTCTGCTCAGGGCTCTGGGCGGGGAGACACCAGCCCTCTGACACCAGCTGGGTGTCCAGCCATTCAGCTCAGCTCCGACACCCGACCCCCACAATAAGCTCCAGAGCCCAGGGGTTAAGGGCAGTGCCCTCCACGAGCTGCCCTGTCTTCAGGTGCCAGCCACGGGCTTCGGGCGCCACCCGCACTTCTGACCAGCTGGCTACAAATCTGGGGGTTCCCACAATTCCGGGGGGGGTTCAACAATTTGCCAGAACAACTCACAGGAACACTGAAAGCATCACTCTGCTTAAGATTACAGTTTTTTTTCTAAAGGATACAAGTCAGGAGGACCCGCCAAATGCAGGGACATACAGGGTGACGAGGAGTTCCGTGCCCGCAGCCCTGGGAATCAGGGTGCATCCCCCTCCCGGCACATCAGTGTGTTCCCCACCAGGAAGCCCCCCAAGCTTCCGAGTCCCGAGTTTCATTGGGGTCTTATTCTGTCATGGGTCACAGGACAGCTTGCCTGCCCTCTCCCCTCCTGGAGGTCCGGGGGTGGGGCTGGGTGTTTCTGGACTGGCTGGCCCCTCCCCGGAAGCTATCCTAGGACCTACCCTGAGCCACCTTATTAGCATAAGCTCAGGCGTGGCTGAAAGGGGCCCCTTATGAACAACAGCAGACACTCCTGTCAGGAAATTCCAAAGGTTTTAGGAGTTCTGTGCCAGTAACTGGGATAAAGATGAGATATATTCTTTATTCTACCCCTTTGATAGATAAGCACCCAACCCCGGGGGCACGTCGGTTCTCTAGCAGCGAGAGAGAAGAGCTAAGATGCTGCGGGCCTGGGGAGACCGAGGCCGTAGAGATGAAGCAAAGTCTGTGGAGGTCACCCCAGCAAGACTGGCTGGTGGGTCCCACTGAGGGCTGGCAGGGGGGCACATGGGATCAGGAAGAGGCCCAGACATCTGACCCTGTCCTGGGCAAGGTGTGGGGCAGGAACAGCCTCGGGGAGCCGGGGAGAATCCAGGGTTTCATCTGGGACGTGCTCAGTGTCAGGCCCCGTGAGACATCCCGGGTGCCGAGAGGGCTCAGCAAGGGGACACGCCTGTCGGGAGCTCAGAGGATGGTCTGGGTCTCAGTTCATCTGGGATCCTGCGGAGAGACCCAGGCTGCACCGTGTGAGGGAAAAGCCAGCAGAGACAACGTGGGAGACACCCCCAGCCCGCCGCAGGAGTGTGGGTGCTGCCCTGGGGGGACATGGACGGGTCAGGACCGTCATCGGGGGCCTGGGGCTGGCAGCCTGGAGGCTTTGGAGGCCTAGACCAGCACAGCTGCCCAGAGCCGTGGGTGGAAGGTGAGGCCTGGAGGCTGATCCAGAGGACGGTTATTTCCAGATGCTTGGCCTGAGAGGGGACAGAAACGAGGCAGCCGAGGAGGGTGTGTGGTCAGGTGGGTGGGCTCTTCCTCTCCCCTCCCCTCCCCTCCTCTTGTTTTACCCTCTTCCTTCCTTCCTTCCATCCATCCAACCACCCGTCCTCTTCTTATTTCTTAGGACTGGACATATCAGTACATAAACGCTGATGGGGCCATCCCTGAGGTCCCTTTACGCAGGGCCTTGGGCCGTCCCTGAATCTTGGCGGTTTTGGTAATCCGGCACAGTCCTGGTCTGTGAGCTGTTTAAGGGGTAAAATCTGAAAGACCCGGGGGCAGGGTCTTTCTGTCTGTCTTAGGGACAGAGCTGTCCCCTAAGCCTCCTGTCACCCAGGAGCCGGGCAGTGTGTTTTCCTGCAGAATTGAGAGGAAGGTTCCGGAGTCGACAAACTCTCTGCAGGGACTTTCTGCCACCAGGAACCTTGGGTGTCCCCGCAGCCTTGTCTCTGAGGATACTGACAGTCTGGGGACCTCTTCCAGTGTCACGGGGCGGTTGTGTGCTCACGGGCACCAGGTACCATCCTCAGCACTGCTGACGCAGCAGTAGACAAAACAGAGCTGCCCCCGCCGCCCCCCAGAGCTTCCGTCTGCTTCCAGGAGCTTCCAGCGGCTCACGAGGGAAGGGCCGCTTCTGTCCTTAGGCCCCTGTCGGGGCCGCCTGATGAGTCCTTGACCTGAGCCTTTGAGGAAGCTCTGAGACTCAACACAGCAGCAAGTAGGGAACCTCGGCCTGGACCGCTTTCACATCCTGTTCTTGGTACCCGCTCCTGTGGCTCCGCTGAGTGGCCCCGGGCCCTCACCGGCCCACCGCCTCCTGGGGGGATTCGCCTCAGGGCATCCTGCTGACACTGGGGCAGGGATGCCATCCAGGGAAGGCCGAGGAGGAGAGGGTCAGGAGGGGAGGCACCCAACGTGTCTTGTCTTGTCTGTCCGCAGGCACCCTGAAGGCAGTGTTCTTCATCTTCGCCTCCCTGTGCGCCTGGTATTCTGGCTACCTGCTGGCAGAGCTCATTCCAGATGTGCCCCTGTCCAGTGCTGTCTACAGCATCCGGAGCATCAGTGAGAGGCCTGTCCTCAGAGGTGGGTACCACAGTGGGGTCCAAGCAAGGACTCGCAGCCCAGCTGCTGTGGTGAGACTGGGCCCTGACCTCAGCTCTGCCCCTACTGGCCATTTATGTTGATGATGATGGGGAGGGGAAGGGGAGGGGGAGGGGAGGGGGAGGAAGAGGAGGAAAGGGGAGGGGGAGGGGAGGGGGAGGGGAGGGTGGAGGAAGAGGAGGAGTAGGAAGAGAAAGCCACTAAACTTCTTCTACTCATTTCCTCTGAATGTTTTTTTTTCCACTCAATTTTATTCTTGCCAAGCTAGATGGGGGTGGGAAGTGGTGTGTGTTTGCGGTGGGGGCGGGCAGGGGGGGTACTAAGTGTGTTAGAGAGATATGGGTGGCTAACAGACTTTGACCAAAACCTTCCATTGAAAAGTAGATAAACACACCGTATACATGTCTCTACTTGGACTATTGTGATTAAGCAACTCAATCTAAGAAGATAAGGATTAAAAAATGTGTCTAAAGGGTTTATGGATGCTGTCTCCAGATGAACGAAAAATCAGCAAGAGTTAGCAATTAATGTGGGATTAACGTGTGACGCTTCTCACACTCTTCCTGCACCTTTCACATACACAGCAGAGTCTCAAAGATGGTTTGACAAATAACGTGATGTGGCCCTTACATAAGAAAAAACGAAAGGTTAAGAATGTGACCAGAGACGGGGCCAAAACATGTGATACCACAGAATAAGGACAGCCGTTTGGCTCTTCCACAGAGATTTATACAAAGGGTGGGTGTTGCTCCCGTTAATTCAGTGGATAAACAATAGGGGGAAGGTCTGGATGATTTGATGGACAGCTTTTGGAAATGATCTTCTGCTTGGCAAAACACCGCAGTGATAATTTTCTTCACACGGAAGGAAATGCAAAGAAGTGTCACTAAAACAAGAGAGGTAATTATAGGGCAGGAATCAAAATACTGGGTGACACAGAATGAAGAGTAACTAAATTAGTCCCATTATGGCCTTGAAATCTGGACTTAACAATTTCAGGAGAAGAATCTGACCTCTCATTTCTGAGTAACAAAGCCATGCATATCTTCCCTGTGTTTTGTTTCCAGCCTACACTGTGGGCTTGGAGAACTACAAACACCGCGCTACCAAGAGATATTCCATTACTCTCCTGTGCTGGCAGCTCAACAGACTTACAAACACAACACTGCAAGAGCTGGAAGGGATGACCTTGCAATTCTCCCAGCCATAATGAAATCTCTTCATGGGACACTAGCAGCTGGTCATCTCAACTTGACTGGCATCCCAAGAGTAGCTGGTTGACACACTACCCAAACACTTACCCACCCAGTTACCCATCCACCCAAACAGTTACCCATCCATTCAAACACTTACCCACCCAAACAGTTACCCATCTACCCAAACACTTACCCAGCCAAACAGTTACCCATCCACCCAAACACTTACCCACCCAGTTACCCATCCATTCAAACACTTACCCACCCAAATAGTTACCCATCTACCCAAACACTTACCCACCCAAACAGTTACCCATCTACCCAAACACTTACCCACCCAAACAGTTACCCATCTACCCAAACACTTACCCACCCAAACAGTTACCCATCTACCCAAACACTTACCCACCCAAACAGTTACCCATCTACCCAAACACTTACCCACCCAAACAGTTACCCATCTACCCAAACACTTACCCACCCAAAAAGTTACCCATCCATTCAAACACTTACCCACCCAAACAGTTACCCATCCACCCAAACAGTTACCCATCCATTCAAACACTTACCCACCCAAACAGTTACCCATCTACCCAAACACTTACCCACCCAAACAGTTACCCATCTACCCAAACACTTACCCACCCAAACAGTTACCCATCTACCCAAACACTTACCCACCCAAACAGTTACCCATCTACCCAAACACTTACCCACCCAATCAGTTACCCATCCACCCAAACAGTTACCCACCCAAACACTTACCCATCCACCCAAACACTTAACCACCCAAATAGTTACCCATCCACCCAAACACTTACCCACCGAAACAGTTACCCATCCACCCAAACATTTACCCACCCAAACACTTACCCACCCAAACACTTACCCACCCAAACACTTACCCACCCTCCCAAACAGTTACCCACCCAATCAGTTAGATTGGTGGATGGGTAAGTGTTTGGGTTTCCTGGTATGTGTCTGGCATTGTTAGATACTGTTCGGTTGGAGAGATCTTTTTTAAGTGAGCCCAAATCTTTCTTTCTATAACTTCAACTCACTGGACCCAAATCCCTCCTAGCAGAAGTTGAAGACGGCTGGCATGCTGATCTTCTGAAAGTATTCTCTCCAGATCACACATTTCCAGCTCCTCTACCAGCCTCACCGCTTTTCTCATTATCTTAAAGTCCCCCTCCCACCTGGTCAGAAACATCGCAGTGAGGTCTAGTCTACACTGAAAGTGGGAATTACTGGTCATCATATCACTTGTTCAAACAGTCACCTTTTATTAACATAACATGAAACTACTTACAGTACACTTTTAACCAACATTAATTCACAGCTGACGCACTTATAGTACATGAATTCTCCCCACCCCCATTCTACCTTCCTCAAATCTTTTATGAATGATGGGTTCTACTGTCTAATCTAATTATATTAGGCCTCTACTTCTTAATCCCCCTCCCTTTTAGTCTATAGAATCCAGGAGTGTTTAGTGTAACCAGAAGCTGGAGAAAGAGGAGTCTTAGAAATGGCAGTGGTTGGTTTTATTTTTCTATGGTGATGAAAAATTTGCCGATTTTTGGATAACTAATGAGAACCTACTATATAGGGAACTGTACTCAATGCTCTGTGGTGCCCTAAATGTGAAGGAAATCCAAAAAAGAGGGAAGATATATATGTGGCTGATTCACTTGGCTGTACAGTAGAAACTAACACAACACTGTAAAGCAACTATACTCCAATAAAAATTTTTTTTCAATTTGCCGATTTTACCCTGCTGCAAAACAGAGTGTGCAGTCTGTTCTCTCATGTTGTACATCACTGATTCCATGCGTTTTTGACAGCTCTTTCATATTTCTAACATGTAGATCAATTTCTCTCCCTCTGAGAAGGTGAGGGGGTTGACAAACATGCAGAATGCACGTTGGCCCCTAAGATGATCTGACCAGGAATCTGCCAGGTCCTCCGCTGGCTATTTGGAGATGCAAATAAACAGGAAGCAAATCCGTAAAGACCCCGAACTCCTGCTGAGTCCATCAACACTTCAACTTTCTAACCAGTAATCAGGGACACAGAACCCCATTGTTATCCATTAACTCAGTAGTTAGATCAACAGAAATTTATCAGTAGCAGATTTAAAGAGATCCTAACACTTCTGCTGACAGAATACCAACCAGGGACTGAGGGCACCTCAAGAGTTCAGAGGACGAAAAAGAACTCAGCTTGGCTCTCTCTTAGCCATGAGTTTCACTCCGCACCTGACTAAAACAGATATAATCAGCCCGGCTGCTTAAACATTCAACTTTCAAAGTGAGTGTGAAAACAGGATGAAATTAGATGACTGGGCACTATATTCATACGATACACCTAGTACATAAGAGCTCAAAGATAACAGAGACTATTTTCCATTTAAATAAAATAACGGAGGATGAAATGAGGATGAAATGTACAATGGACAGCATACTGCAGGCAAAATGCTGAGATTAAAAATATTCCGAGACCAAATCAGAAAATAGAATGGAAGTCAATAGACAATATGATCTGATAGGCAAAGAAAATCATAGCTAACTAATGGATTTTTAAAGCTCACACTGTAAATGGGCATTGTTTTTTTATATGTAAGCGTGAACCCCTACAATTGTAAGCCTTTTTCTATGATGTCTCCTCCAATTTTTTAACAAAACAAAGTTTGTACTTCAAAGTACTATTATTAGAAAATCTTGTCATTCAATCCCATATTCATTTTACCACATTAATTTAGCACATCCTTCAATATATTTAGCACAATGAAGCTTCACAAAAGATTTTTAAAATTTAAAAGAATATTGTCCTTTAAAAAATTAAGCATAATGTTGCAGTTTAACGCATATGCTTTCAGAATACCTAATACCTCACCCTTTTAAATTACACTTACACAAGTAAGTGTATTGTACATGAGGAGCTTTTAAAAAACTATTCATGGTTTCCATCAAATATGTTGCTTACAAGTAAATATAAGGCGTGTAATGTGTAATAATGATGTAACTAATCTAAATCCTCACATTCATTCTTTATGCTTGAATGAATTAAAAGTTGCAATGACACAACAATCTAACAAACTCCTTTCATACAAGTTGAAACTGATTTTATTGTGGCTTTGCAGTTCTTCTGCCAACAATGAAATACATACCACTTTGAATAACTGGAATGAAAGATGTCTTATAAGTTAAAAAATTATTGGATGCTATCCAGGCAATGAATAAGCTATTCCTTGCTGTGTGCAAATTCAGCATTTTAGTGGGGGAATTAACATGGTTATGTTAACAAGCTTAACATTGTAAGGATTTTCTAATCTTTTAATTGTCTAAAAGGATGAGTTCCCTAAACACCCCACCTTCCCTACCTCCTCCCAACGCAATCCCTCATCTGCCATCATCAGGTCTCTCCTTCGGCCAATGCTTACTTACCTGGTGAGGAATCCCTGATGATTTCCTTAATTCAAATATATACTGACCGCTCCGTACAATTTCTATATCCTTAGCAGTACTGTTCCGCTATGTAGGCATTTTTAAAAATTATAAAGAATAAGCTCAAAGCACATGAATAGGGCAGCAGGCAGGATAAAAATAAAACCTTTTGGTGAGTCAGCACTAAAATCAGCCATTTTCATTAAGACCCTTAATATCTGAAAGGCCAAAACCTTTGGAGAGGTCATTAACGTATCTTCTGCGGCTCATTAAACTGCTCTGAAGAAGCAAACAGAAACATAAGGAGCTAAATGATAAGCTTAAATGTTCGGAATTTTCTTTTAAAAAAAAAAAAAAAAAAAAAAGGTGAGAGGGACAGAAACTTTCTTGAAATGTTTTGACTCGGTAAACTTTAAGGTCATCCAAAAAATAAATCTTCAGACCTAGATCAGCAAATAAAAGTCTTATGAATTTTTCTAACTTTGTACATGTTAGGCTACAATACTTTATATAAAATATAAAGTACGTTGTCATTATTTTTAAAGATATTTAAGCAAAGAGTGAACGGTGCTTTGGGGAACAGAAGTCCCTCAATCAGGGTTTATGTTCCTCTAAAGCCCAACCATGGCTGCCGCATCGCATAGACCAGAGGCATATAAGATACTGAGATTTCTTTGGCGGTACCAAGGAAGCATAAAACTATAGCGGCTCTGGCTCCCAAATTAGGTATATTTTACTAAATTTCCCTTCTCTGAAAAAATGATCATCCAGGAAACTCTCTATAAACCATCCTGTTTGAGTCATCGTAAAACCTGTTCCCGCCTATGGTGAGAGACGATTGAAACTTTTTTTCTGTAAACGATTTTGGATCGGTGCCTATCCCAGAGAGGATGCTACGTAAGACCCTATACATAACTTTTGAAAACAATCTGTTGTCATAAACATTGTTTTGGGGTGCCCACTATTTAAGGGGTATGAATTGAGTATTGTCAAGTTTAAGGGCCCCCACTATAAAGTATCAAAATCATAAAAGCCAAGGTCACCCACTGGGGAGCTGTTTATTTAACCATCAGACACGGAGAAAGATTAGAGAAGGGAAAATCCCTAAAAAGTTGGTGGGAGTGTAGATTGGAACAGAGTCTAAAACTGGAAGGCAAATTGGCAAGATCTATATCAAAAGCATTAAAATACGCATATCCATTAATGAGAAATCCCACATCCACGAAAGAGGGGCATAGGCAACAAAACCATTAAACCAGATAACAGGACTTTTCTGAAGACGTATGGGCATGAAACCCGACTACACCATCCTCCCTCCTCTTTCCAGACTTAGAGTCTGAAGGTCACACTGGCAAAAGCTGGGAACAAAAAGAAGTCGATTTGGCACAGGCAGCTTGGCCTCGGGGCCCCTACCAAGCACAGCTGAGCGCCATTTCACAGAAATAGAGTTCCAAGAACTGTAAGAGCCAACTTACAGCCAAGCCCCTTGTATGGCTCAGCAGATCCTAGGGAGAATGAGGTAAAAGCAAGAGCTCCTGATCATCAGCTATCAGCTCTTCAGTTGTCTTGTAACATGAGAGAGACAGACTCCAAATGGGTCGGGCAAACTGCTCAGCGATGCAGTGATTCTTACTTTCCATTACAACAAAAGGGACGTGGTTATTTTAAATTGATAAACTCAACTAGTCTGTGCATCGGGGACTGCTTTTTCTTTCACAGAAAAGTTACAGAGACAGTGCAGAGAGTTCTCACAGACCCAACACTCAGGTTGCCCAAGGTTAACATCTTAGGTTACTATGGTACATTTGTCACAACTAAGGAACCAACACTGATACGTTGCTATTAACTGAACTGCACACTTTATTCGTATTTCACTCGTTTTTCCCTAACGTCCTTTTTCTGTTCCAGGAACCTATCCAAGAGATACCATTACCCATTTAGTCACCATGTCTCACCATGTCTTCATAGCCTCTGGTCTGTAATAGTTTCTCAGACTTTCCTTGTTTTTGATGACCTGACAGCTTTGAAGACAATTAGTCAGGTATTTTTAAGAATGTCCCCCCCACCTTGGGGACAAAACCTTGCCTAATGTTTCTCTCTGATTACAGAGAAGTTAGGGATTTGGGGCAGGAGGACACCAAAGGTGAAGTGATAGTATCTTGACATCGTTATCACAGGTACATCTTGTCAACTTCACATCACAGATGCTGTTAGCTTTGATCACCTGGCCAAGGTAGTGTTTGCCAGGTTTTCCACCATAAACTTTCTTTTCCACCCCCTTTCCACACTCTGCTCTTTGGAAGTAAGTCAGTAAGTGCAGCCACTCAAGGGGTGGGGAGTTAAACTCCCACTCCTTGAATGGATGAACATCTACGTAAATTATTTAGAATTCTTCCGTACGGGAAATTTGTCTCTACTCTCATTTACTTATTTGAGCATTTATTTATATCAGTATGGATTCACAGACATGTAATTTATATTTGGGCTTCCATCCCAATGCTATGTTATCTATTTGTTGTTCATATTGTCCCAGCTTTGGCCACTGGGAGCAAATTCAGGTTGGCTCTGGTATGCTTTTTACATCCTTGTTTTCTGAACACTTCCTTACTTTCTGCTTCTGCATATTTTTATTAGTGAAATGCCTTACTTAAGAAAAGGGTTGTGATGGGATGAATTTTGTGTTCCCCCTCCAACATACAAAAAAAAATTCACATTAAAGTCCTGGTTACCAGTACCTCAGAATGTGAGGTTATTTGGGAATAGAGTCATTGGAGATGTAATTAGTTAAGATTAGATCATACTGAATAGGGTAGTTCCCTAATCCAGTATAACGGATGTCCTTACAAAAAAGGGAAATTTGGACACGGCACACGGGAAGAACAAAGTGCAGCACACAGTGAAGATGAAGGCAGAGATCACGGTAATGCTTCTAACAAATATTCAAAAGGGTGTACACTGGAAAACAGAGGCACAGGTCTCTGTGTGGCAGTACTGAGCATCATATTTGGACGTGAACAAGGTTTGGGGGTCAGTGTTTTCAGATGCTTCATTTTCCCTGCAGAGTTTCCAGCCACCTGCAGCTTGGTTCAGAGCGCTACTTGCCAAGCACACCTGCAAGTACTAGCAATAACCACCCATCTAGTATAATCACCATCTTCAGCATGCTAAGTACCAGCTCTGTGAAATCCAAGCACTTCCCAGGTGCCCCTCACAGCAATCCTGCGGGGCAGACAGGTGATTCCCTGCATCACAGAGGACCCAGCCAGATCGTGTCAGGTCATCATTTGTGGTCGTCGTTTAATGACACGCTTTGGCCCACTTCCACCTTCCCTAAGTCACGTCCACAAGTGGCCCGATGGCTTAGAACGGAACTGGCTACATCACTGTCAACTATACGAATATTGTACAATCATCCAGCATTTAGGACCCTTAGTACAGTTTTACACACTACAGGATACTGAAGCAAACTCTAAGCTTTCAGATGAAGGAACCACAGTCCCCGGGAAAGAGAAAGTGACTTGTTCTTAGAGTTAAGACATGGAAGAGGCAGGCTAAAATCTGGTCTGTCTTCTCACTCCACATCCAGTAACCTTTATGGAGGTGAAATCTAAGCTCCCGCATGGGTAGAGGCAGAAATTTTTTTTTTTTCCCCTCAGTCAACTGGGAGAAGAGGAACTGGATGTGACAGACTGGGATCTGAAGTTTTCGTTTGGAAATTATTTTCATTACAAAAGTTCCAGTTCATCTGCATTTTTATTCCTATATTAAAAAATCAAATGAAGTCATTAGGCTTAGGCCAGCTCATAAAGCCTCTCGCCTGAGTATGCATTCCTCTTGCAACCTCTAGAGCTCTACTATAATCCTTCAAATTATTAAATAATTACTGTGTTTCCCCTGGGGTCGCGTTTGGCAACAAAATACCGGTCTAAATGAACCAGTGATGTGACCCAGTGAATAACACTTATGTTCTTAACTTCTTAGAAGCAAAAGGATACGAAAGACTTCCGAGGCACAAACTGGGAGGAAAGTGAAGGGTTTTCTGTGGGGTGTGGAGGGTTAGGGGAGCGGAATGACAAAGGAACATGAGAATCTGGGAATTATTCCAATAATGAGGGTCATCCCCTCCCCCATCAACCCTGTATATCAGTAAGTCTCCACTCCAAACCCAGTTTTCTCCCATTTCAGGAGTGGTTACGGCCACAGGGAGAAAACCAAGCATATGGCTCTGCCCTTCTGGACATTTCTACAATGCTTGCTGGGCTGCTTTGGAAAACCCATTTTATCTCCTACAGCTATATGACCTCAAGTTGTCATTTCCAATAAAGTATGCTTCCACTGATTTTTATGAACATAGACAAAAGCTGCTACAACCTTTTTTGCCCCCAAATCTTTCAAGCCAACTGTAGTTGCTATGTAGGGTTATTTGTTTCTAAGGCAACAGCCCATATCTAAGTACTAATGGCCTGTCCTTTTGCCAGGCAACAAACAGCCTTGTGATGCAACTGCACCTGTCTCGGCTACGTGTTACTATGGAGATGCTGCAGTTGCTATGGCTACCATCACGCTAATCGCCTAGCGAAGGCAGACATACAGCAGTCTTCTCAGAGAGCCCAGCTGTTCCTCCCCGTCTCTTGCTGAAGACTGATTGTCTAAGGCCTGTGATGGAATGCTTCTCAACTGAGATGCACAAGAACTTCATTAATGCTGTTTCAGAGGATCACTTTGTGCTCCCTTCTGCAGAACAAACACCAGACTAGGGAAAGAATCTGCAACCACACAGACTGTGAAACTACCGACATCTATGAATTCACGCCTTTCCTCATTGACATAAACTTGTAGTCCAAGGATCATTCTCTTAACTGAGTGGTGGACAATAGAAACATCTCTATACGTTAAAGAAAAAAAAATTTTTTTTGTAGAGTTGAGGGATAGATTTCAAACCAAAACACTATGCAAGAGAAAATCAATTTTAAAAATTGGTTCTGTTTTAGATGGCTATTTTTTTAGGCTCTGACAGTAACCTATTTTTTTTTAAGTGACAGGTTGCATATCCTCCCCTCCAATTCTACCTCTGTAAAAATGGCACCCGTGACCTCACTGTCTCAAAACAAATGGGCGTGTGAGGGGCAATCCTAGTCTCTACTGTTCTTTGCTGTTTTCCTCGAAGAGGCAAACACCAAGTAACCACAACAAAACGATCACTCTGGAGCACCGTCTACAGGGAGACGGGGAACGGCAACAACTCTGTGCATCCTTCAGTGAAACACCTGGAGACACTCTGGCTTGGAGGATGGGAAGTTGGAATCGCTTACCCGACACATTCTTGGACTCTCATCCCTGCAAACGGTCACGCTCTGAGATGTTAAAGCTGACAACTTTCCTGTGTAAATGTTTCTACCCAGGAAGACATTATTTCACCCGCCATGAAGCCTTCTGGAAGGAGACACGTTCGTCCCAAGCAGCAGAAGCGGTAAGGTTTGCAGAAAAAACAATTGGATATGCCTCCAAGAATACTTAACGTCTTTCTCATTCATCTACAGTTATTTTTAAAATCCTACAGCCTATTAAATTAGTTTCAGTGCCTGTCTCTGCCAAAATAATGCAACTTCAGTAGACAACAAACAAACAAACCCCAGAACAAAAAAAGTCTGAATGGCTTACCTTTGATATGCCTGAGGAGAGGCGGGAGGTGTATTGAACACATTCGAGTGTGGGTGATAAGGTGTCTTTTTCAAAGCCTGAATTAGATTTTGTCTATACTCTGGGTCTATGCACCACAATGACCCTTTCCCGATACTCTGAAAAGAACAATAAAATACAAAAGTGATTAATATAGAGACAGTACCTACTGTGCAGTAAGTAGATGTATAACTCTCATCATAGTTACTTATTTTGAAAAGCCTCTCACTTCTTTGTTAACTGTCTGCCAGCCTTAACTACTGTACTACTGTCCTCTGACAACAGAACACCAGGCAATGCGCTTCTGTGTATTCACATTAAGTTTAGCAAAATGAATGTTATTTCCAGGTGATGTTGCTAAAATAATATTGTAATGTTCATATCCTACTGACCAAAACCCTCAGCTCCCTTATTATTTTTCAGTGTCAACTTTGAAAAACATGTATTCCCTTTAAAAAGTGAGTTTTAAATTTGTCGGGTATCAAGGGTTGAGAGAAAAAGAGGGCAGAAACACCCTCAAAATTGTCTCTGCTTTACAAATTCGAGGGTTATGTTTTCAAACCATATTACATCGGTGCCACTTTACAAAAACAGAAAAGTAACCCACTTGTTTTTTCCTGCTTCACAAAAGAATGACATTTAAGCTTCACATGGAATTCTGCAATGACCTTCCCAAAGAAACAAAAGAACTCAGGCAGCAGTGGTAAACCTTAGCCAGAATCCAGTACTTATTTTTTTGATATCCTCCATTCTGGATTTTGCTCCAGACCTGAATCTTCAGAAGTCAGAAACTTTAAAATACAAATTTTATCCAACTGGTTCCATGGAAAGAGGGAGACTTGCTCGGAGGTCCACTTTCAGTTGGATGCTTTCGTTCTGGGCACACAGCATTTTATCTAACAAATGTAAGACCTGCCTCTGAGGCCCGCTGGATCTGGCGGCAGGCTGATATGATGGGCAGTCACTGTTCTGGCTGCTCGCTTTCAAGTGACCGAATGTACCCAAGCTGCTTGATAAGGTCATTTGTAAACATTTACTGATTTGGAGAGAAAAGAAGTCAAATTATATAAACCCACACCCACCCCACGCTTCCAGCCAACAACTCTCTAATTTTCACAACTATTATACTACAGGAAGATTTAGAAAGCACACATGAAAATCATTTAACTATTATGCGGGGGGGCAAAGTCCAAGAAAATCCCTTAGAAGGAGGACTAAAAATAAATTATTCCTAAAATCTTTAAGTTTTAAAAATTGGTATTTCAGTCATCAGCTTACCAGATAGTTTACTTACAAATGTATTCACAGAACCCCTTAAAATTCTTTACTAGCAACACCACCAGTGCACTCAGCACAGGGAATTGCTCAAAGCCAAGGTCCCGGGCTAGAGCCTCTGCTCTCCCTCCCCCGCTGCTCCCCCCACCCGCCCCCCAAGTGCAGGCCTGACCCCAAACACAGCCCCAGTCAGGCCAACCTGCCTGGGCTAAACACCAAAGCTCCCAGTTTAACCACCTGGATGTTTAAAGAAATGAAAGATTTCAGCTTTAGAAAATTCAACGCCCTTACGTGGTCTTTCCTTCCATGCGTACATTTTCAAGCCCAGAAGGGGGGCTAATGACACTTTCCGGGTAAAGCAGGCAGGCCACCAAGGATCAGCCCTGCACCTTCCATTCTGTCCTTTGGAAAAAAGCTGTGCAGCACACTTTTTAGAAGAAAGCAAAAGCCAAGATGCTGAGCAGCGTGGGGGAAGACCAGTAACTACGGAATCTGGGTAACGTAAAGCAAACCACAAAAGCCAGTCAACTCCTCAGCAGCAGGGGTCCTGGCCTGAGTCCATCAAAGGCTCCCTGTCGAGCTCTGTGCCAGTGGGACTCCCTTTCCAATCCCCTTGAAGACAAGGCTCCCGACTAGCTAGCTGGAGGGCCAGGGCCCATGTGCAACCCAAACGTTTCTGCAATGAGATTACCCTGGTTCTGGGAACCACACGGGGCTTCTGTTTTCATCAAGGTGGCTTTCAGGGTAGGGCCGTTTAATCTTACAAGGAATAAAAATATGACAAACAAATGAAGGGAAATAACAATAAGCCAAGGAGGCGGTTTCTCCTAATCCTTAGCATCTTGTTTATTATACTCCACTACTATTTACCAGAAGAAAAAGGGGAAAACCCCGCAGGATGGGGGTGCGGGGAGGATCACAAGGTAAGTGATCAGGTACAAGAGGCAGGCCGAGCTATAGTAAGAACGGGAGTTCTAAAGCCAGACACATGTTTCCTGTGCGGCCTTGGGCAAATCAGGGTCCCCTAGAAAGTCCAGGCTTCCTCAGTGGCAAAATAAAGACCCCCCCCCCCCTTAGAGACAGGTGTGCGGTCCAGCATGACAGGAAACACCTAGAACAGTGGAGAACGTACAGGGATTCGATAAATGGCGGAAGGCGGAGGGGATCACGAACAGCTCCTTTTGGACAGAAGAAAGAAGGCAAAGCTGGCTGTACCATGCTTTCCATATCTGATTTTCCCATCATGAAAGAATCACCAAATTCCACCAGAGGCAGTGGGTGGGGCCTCCAGCAAGCGGACCTTCCACGTGAGGACTAAGTATTAATCTACTGGAGAGCCACTGGTCCCAGCTCAGCAAGTGCGCTCTGGAGAGCTTTCCTACTTTCTAAGACGCCCCACTTTATTTCCACCACCACCCCCCATCACCCTTCTATGAACCCCTCACTCCATGTTACTTCCCCCTTGCTCAGGAAGCCAATTCCGACTTCCCTACTAGAAGTTTTCTCTTGCTCGGGTCTTCGCACAGTGATCACCAAGCTAAGGTTTAATTCCAAACTTGGTCAGCACGCATTCACAGTATCTTCACTGCAGGCAATGTGCCTGAGCTTGGGATCATCACGGTTCCTACCTTGATCAGTTCTGCATTTTACGGAGAACGTGGTCTGGAACTGTGTGATAGATTTTCACAGACCGAACACTAATTTCAGTATCTCACACTCAGCATTTCCAGAGAGGAAAAAAAATAAGCCAAAAAAGCATCTTCAGGACACACCCATGGGGACACTGTAGATCCCTCAGATCCCGCCAATGATTTTCTAGTGGAGAGCTCTAGGCAGAGCTTGGAAGGAGCATGAAAGAGGCTGGCACCGCATCTTATTTGCAAGCATTCCCGTTGGTTTCGTGTAACAGTTCAGGAATAGTAAAAAGGTTGACTTGAAAACTTTAAAAATGGAACTATGCAGAGCAGAGAATGCTCAAGTTTATTCGGCCAGGAAAAATTACATTTAATGCCCGTAACAGGGAAGAAAAGGGTGTAATTTGATTAGAGTTGTGTAATAAGTTTGAGGGTCAGAGCTTTTAGAATTATCTGCATCTCATCTAAAGAATATGGATTTCTTTTTTTTTAACCATAATTACTGTGAGGCTCATGCACCACTAAATGTTAGGGAATTCAAAATAATAAGGGAGGAAAGATTTCTATGCATAGACACGCTTTCATCTTTGAAAAATATTTATATATATTTATATAGGTAAAAGATTTTTACAAAATATATAAACATACATATTTTCTATCTTTATATTTATAAATGTTTTTATATATTACATATATATAAATATATACATATTTAAGACAAAAACATGTCTGTGAAGGAGGGAGAGGTGAAGGAAGATCTTTCTTACATGAGCACGGGCGTGTGTGCACACACGCACACAGAGTTTGAGAAAACTAATGTGAAAAGGAAAAAGGAGTAAAAACATACGGATGAAGCCAAGTTGTTGTTGTTGTTTTAATTAAAAAGCACCTGGGGAATAACAGACAAGTCCTTGTTAGCAATAAAAACATCAGTGCATAGTAGGAAAAAAAGACCAGGAGAACCTATATTGTAGAAAGAACTGATTAGTGAGAAGGGTTTTAAAAAGAGAGAGAGATAAGAATAACTACTAAATTAAATCTTCAATCTAACTTCTAAGGATAACTGGTTTTTCCCCGAGAGGTCTGGATCCAGGGGCATCCCTGGCAGCCCATGAATTTCTCCCTGTTCCCGGAGCTCTGCAGACCCACACGGCAGCACGGGTCAGTCGGCCGAACCTCGGGCCTTCACTGCGGGTCTCTTCACTAGGTTGTCCCAGAGGATAAACCGTATTTTAAAACATTGTTTACAAAATGTGGCCCGTGATACATTAACGGGGCATGCAGTCAATGTAATGGGTCACAACCCGCACTGCCTTCATGGAACAGACTAGAACCAAATAGAACAGCTTAGAAAGCATCTGTACTAAAGTAATATCTTGTGAAATGTGTGTGTGAGTACACCTGCGTGTTGGTGTACAGTGGATCACAAAGTAGCATCCACTTCTTACTGGGGATCTGGGTCCAAAAAGGGCGGTAAACACTGTTCTAGAGCAATGGTTTCCATTTTCTTCCTTCTCGTCCCTTCTGAGGGATAAAGCCCTTTCCCAGCTGTAACGGAGGACTCCCTCAACGTGACCCCCAATTCGCAGGGGAGGGACCATGCTTGGGGAGGGGGGTTAATGAGGCAGGACCCATGGCAAAATGGAGCAGGGAGCTGGATACGTGTTTCTGGTGACTCCGAAACAATGCCCCCCACTTTTTTTTTAACTCTTTATTTTGTACTGGAGTATAATGATTAACAATGCTGCGTTAGTTTCAGGTGTACAGCAAAGTGATTCAGTTATACATATACATGTATCTATTCCTTTTCAAATTCTTTTCCCATTTAGGTTGTTACATAATATTGAGCAGAGTTCCCTGTGCCATACACTAGGTCCTTGTTGGTTATCCAATTTAAATATAGCAGTGTGTACACGTCAATTCCAAACAATCCCTTTTGATGTTTCTGATATGCCATTTCCACGGATGTTTCCAACACCACCCACCCTCTTCCGTTCCCTCACCCATATGGTACCCACTGTATGCCAGGCACCATGGGGGTACATTAGTGAATACAGAACAATACAATAAGGCAACTGCTCTCTTGAAGCTTGGATTCTGGAGGGGGAAGAAGACGGTAAGTAAGTCAAGAAATAAATAAGCAGGATCATGACAGACTGTACTGCCTGCTGTGAAGGAAATAAAGAGAGTGGTGAGTTGGAAGACAGGAACTTGCTGCTGTGTGAAAAATAAAAGGGTTGGGAGCGGAAGAGGACCTGCCGGGATCTGTGATGAGCTGATGCCACAGCCCAGGCCCGACGCGACCAGGTGGCAACAGTGACGTTAGAAGAGAGGGCAGCTTCGGGATGTAATCTGGAGAAGCAATGGGACCTGGCGATGGATTAGAAGTGGCAGGTAAAGAAAAGAGAAGAATAATGGCTTGATTTGAGTAACTAAGTCAAAGATTGGGAGGTGGGGGGAAATCCAGTGCTCAGGTGAACATACAACCTTTGAGCCTTTGTATTAAGAGCTACTGATTAAGGTACTTGAAGGAACTTGCTGGACATATGCCACTCCCTTCCCTCTGCTGTCCCCTCATGACCCCAAACTTTACAGCAAAAGCTTACGAACACAGAAAGGTAGATCTGAGGTGGCCTGGCTTTAGAGGTTTAACATTAACTGATTCTTCTACAGTAGGCACTGGTAAACATTTCCTTAAAGGATCAGAGTAAATATTTTAGTCTTTGTTGGGAATTCCCTGGTGGTCCAGTGGTTAGGAGTTCGCACTTCCACAGCAGGGGGCACGGGTTCAAATTCTGGTCGGGGAACTGAGATCCCACGAGCCACACGACGCAGCCCAAAAAAAAAAAAAAAAAAAAATTTTAATTTTTGTAGGCCACACGGTCCCTGTTGCAACTATTCACCTCTGCCGTGGCAGAACAAAAGCAACCACAGATGTAAATGAACAGACACGGCTGTGCTTCCATAATATTTTATTTACAAAAGCACAGGCCACTGTTGGCTGGTCCCTCTCTACAGCTTCTGCACTTGAACCCAGGGTTCAGACTCAAAGCTCCTGTAGTTTGGGAACCTAAAACCAGGTAAGGGGAGTCTTCAGGTGCTAAGAGAGTCGGGCTGGGTCCTGTGGGAGTGGGGAGGGGATGCCAATGATGATCTAAGTCAAGTGCTCCAAGGCAGGAAAGGGGCCCATCTGCAGGGATACGGGAGGGAAGAGGTACGGACGCTCACTGGAGTAAGTATACCCATCAGTGATGAGTACACGTATTAGTATTGGTTGAGATGCACCTAACGCCACTGCTTCTGAAAGTCAATGTGTGCGTCCAGTTCACTTTCCCTCTCTGGGTCTCAGTTTCTCATCTATAAATTAGGTGGCCAGACTAAATCATCCCACGGGCTCCTAACTCTATGCTTTGAGAATGTGTTACTACAGATTACTTAGTATACACACACCTTCAATTCCCCATCTCCTTCCCAGCTTCCCACCACTACCATTTTTCTGTTCTGGGCACTTCGGGCAAGTTACTTAACTCCTCTGAGCTTCAACTTCCTCATCTATAAAATGGAAGTGATACAATAATACCTGATTCACAGGACTGTTGCAAGGATTAAATGAGATAATCCTATGCGTGGCACATAATAAAAGCTCCACAAACATTGCTCTCCCGATCACGATGGTAAAATATTAAATAGCCAGCTTTCCTTGACATCAAGCTCCTGACACAGGCCCTGCCCTGTGTGGGGGAGTACTTGCCAAATTGTGAAATAATGCAAATTTCATCTTAAAAAAAAAAAAAAAATCACACATGGTTATTTGTTTTCCACTGTCTGATGGTACTTTCCTTGGTCCGAAGGAAGCATTTTATATCAGACGTACTAAGGTAGAAATGAAAGGATCAAAATAGAGCAAAGCAAAGACGTGGGCACTGGAGCGATACCAGGAGGGATACGAGACTCTGAGAGCGCTCCTCGCTTTGAGTCACTTCTTTGTGCATCGAGGCCCCTGGGTGCCAGGACCCTGTGGCAACCCAGTACTTCCCAAGGGAGGTCCCCACCCTTCAGACCTTAAACCTGCCACCTCCTGAGTGGAGAGGCTCTACCCTCCACGCTGCCCTGGTACAGGGTGGGGAGACAGCTGACTTAGGGAATAGCGCTGTTGTGCCTCATTTTGAAGCAGGCCATTTAACAACACCTGTAACCATGACGCAAGGCAGGGTCCATTTTTTAGGGTGCAGAACCTCCAGAGGAAGACACACAATACACAACTATAAAGGACTGCACAAGCTGGCCAATGCAGTGTAGGTTGGCAGAGGAGGGAAAGGATGAGCCCTGCGGGGGACAAAGGTGCTGAAACCTCACACTTGTGCACATACACACACACAAGCACACAACACACACACACACACACACACACATATTCTGTCAGGCCAGCTCCTCCTACGGACCCACCCAATGCCCACGACCCCTCCAGCTACCCCCCTACCCCAGGCTGCCCCTGCTAGAAACTGCAGCCCCTTGGAGACTGTGTTCTCCCCATCCCTCCTCTTACTTTCCCATCAAAGACCCAGGACAGAGTCCGGCCTTCTGAGGTTCTTGCTCCCTGGGACTGTCCACAGTGAGAGGCAAACACTCCTCACTGACTCTGACCAGTGAGGGGGCAAGAGGCAATGCCAGGGCTTCCCAGGGAGAATTCCAGAATGCAACCCCGCACGTGGCTCCCAAGCAACAAAGGGATCCGCCAGCGTGGATCTTGTCGACACCTCTACCCTACTGCGGTGTTACCAGGAATAAACCTCTTGTCCTCTCTGACTGCCAGTTTCCTCACCTACATACTAGAGGTAAAACAGGCTTCTCCCAGTCTTGTTGGGCTTAAAGGTGATAACATATAAAATGCACCTAACACCATACCCAGCGTGAAAAAGACACTTAATTTAATTCTACTTCCTGTCAAAGGACGTCACAGGAGAAGTTGGGTGAAACTGGAAAAAACAAATAAAACAGAGAAAAGTTATTCTAACAAGTGCCAGTAACATCATACCACAAGATGCTTAGCAAGTGAGTGATTCCTAAAGGCCCTTTTTGTCCTAAAATTCTATAATTTATAATCTAAAAACATCAAGGGGGATTTTTAAAATTTAAAACTGTTAAGAAAAGGATCTGGGGAATTCCCTTGCGGTCCAGTGGTTAGGAATCCACACTTCCAATGCAGGGGCCATGGGTTCGATCCCTGGTCAGGGAACTAAGATCCTGTAAGTGGGTACAGCCAAAAAAAAAGAAAAAAGAAAGTAAAAAAAAAAAGAAAAGGATCTGAAAAATTAGCCAAATACATGAAACAGAGGAGGAGAGAGGGAAAAAGAACAAAACTGATCACAAAGAATTTTTTTCTAGATACATCATAACAAAATAGACAACTACTCCAGAAGAAAGATATTTTTAAAAAGAAATCACATCAGACAGTTGGATTTCCCAAACTGTTTGCAGTGTTTTAAATGTCCCACTTTGCTTTCTAAATATTTTGTTTGTTTGTTTGTTTTCCAAAAGCAGAAGGAGGAATGGAGGGCTTCCCTGGTGGCGCAGTGGTTGAAAGTCCGCCTGCCGATGCAGGGGACACGGGTTCGTGCCCAGGTCCGGGAAGATCCCACATGCCGCGGAGCGGCTGGGCCCGTGAGCCATGGCCGCTGGGCCTGCGCATCCGGAGCCTGTGCTCCGCAACGGGAGAGGCCACGGCAGTGAGAGGCCCGCGTACTGCCAAAAAAAAAGAAGGAGGAATGGAAAGGAGATATTACATACCTGGTCCAGACAGGAATCCCTCTCTCAAGACCCTGGCCTGGTGGGCCTCAGTCTAGTTTCATTCCGGGGAGCAGTCCTGCAGGCGGGGAGGGCAGCCCCAGCACCTGGAGGACCCGCCCAGCTTGTGGGTATCAGGAGCTGGACACAGAGCCCCTGAGATTCACAGCCTCTGACTATTTCGAACTCACTAACATTGCATCTTCTGAATATCAGACACACAAATCTCCTCCAATCCCGCAATCATCTTGCTATTATTTTACAGATGTATTCTAAAAGCTAGGGAGATGGAAACCAAGATGAACGTGTCACTTGTACAATATTCAGACACGTGAGCTCTATAATGAGGCTTTTCCACAAGCGTGCCTCGGCTGTCTCTGAAAGCCTCCCTCCCTTCACCAAGCATCCATGGAGACGGGGACGAGGGAATGCAGGTGGCACAGGTGGGGAAGGAACTTTTTAGGCATGAGGAAAATGCTTCGCCTCTAGTGGAGAAGCGGGACAGATTGTGTGTGTGTTTAATCGGTGCAGGAAAAGTCAATCACTTCCTTGCATTAACGCCTAAATAAAACCAAAATAGCCCCAAGATCTGCCTAAAACCAAACTGATCTCTAGGACAAACCTGGCAGGTGAAGCTGGGTCGCGGTGGGAAATGGCAGAAGGACACCAGCTGACTGGAGTTTACAACCAATGGCTCTTGCTCTGCAGGAATCTCTCCTCTATCTCACTCACTACGATGCTGACTTCCACCCCCATCACTCGAATTTCCACCGGGGGTTAGGAGAGGCCAAAGGGAGGGAAACCGTGAAGCACATCAGCTCATGGAGGCTGGCAAAGCTAGCAAGCGTTTGTCTGGGTTGAAATGAGTTATTTTTGGTACTCTCTAGACTACTGTTTTCCAACTACCAAAGGCAGTCAAGAGCTAGTGCACTACCAACAATCAATAATAAAATGATCACCGAAACACCTAAAAGACATTTACTTAAAAATACTGTCAAACTCTACGCTGGTAAGTTCTAACAAAGAAAAGGGAACAC
>NC_041224.1:168546318-168553876 GCF_002837175.3 Physeter macrocephalus
CACACACACACACACACAGACACACACACACACACAGACACACACACACACACGCGCACACACACACACACACACACACACACAGACACGCACACACACACACACACACACACACACAGACACGCACACACGCACCCCGATACTCCAAGTCAGAAAGTCAAAGAATTGGCATCTTTAAAAATCACTGCTTTTATCCAACTAAATCTTGGGATTCTCCCAATTAGTTTCACCAATCTGTCCTTTGGGGCCCTTTAGCAAATAAGAGTCAACTAGTCTTCCCTTTCTGAAACCTCACAGGATTAGCCTAGGCAAGCTGAGAAGAAATACAGACACAGAGAAGTTTACAAAAACTTCATACACTCCCAAAACACACAGGAAATATAAAAAGCTGGTGGTTTTATATACTTGTAATACCAGCCGAGCTACACCACTTCAAAGAGTGAGATTACTACTCAAATGAAATCAAGATATTGGGGCATCAAACAGTCCTCCCCTCTCTCTCTCTCTCTCATACACATACACACAGGATATATGGATAGATAAATAAATTCTACGTGACCACTTAACTGCTAATAACTTTATTACAGAAACAAAGATGAGCAAATTTACAAGGTTTTATTTGTCACCAGATATAAAACAGGTTATTATATATAAATATATAAAACAGGACGGTACGTGATAAAGTTGTTTGGAATGTGGATATATTCCGTTTTAAAATTTATAAATAACAGTTGTTTGCATCACATCTACAACCTTAAAGTTAAAACTGCATAAGCAAATTGCAAAGAGGCTACATGGGAGAATAAAAGACATATATTAACTTGCCTTTTTCAGGCCTTTTTTTCCCCCAATTTAAAAAGCAAACTGACTTAAAGCTAGTAGATAGGAGGGGAGGTAAAACTCACCCTTCAGTACACTGACAGAAATAAGAACTCAGTTATTTTAAAAGTTCAAGACCCAGGAAAGGATTTTTAGAAACACACTATGGAGAGGTGAGAAGATGACAGCCAGCTCCAGCTCTGGACCGAACTTACACTCCTTCTGGTACCTCTGCTTTTTAAAAAGTGATTCAAACGCGGCAAATGAGAATTACCGCAATAACGTTTTATGGAGGGTGACAAAGGCCCACGTGGGTCTGACAGAGACACCCGTGGTTGGATTACAACTGGCCCACCAGTGCCACTTTATCTTCTGGTTGTCCATAGTTACTCATCTATTTTTAAATGTTCCAATATGATCTTATCTAATTGGCACATATAATTTGATCACCTTATTTCCATAACTAAGAGTTGTTAAATGTGCCTGGCCAGGTAAGAGTTACAGTTACAGGCTGTGTGTCTACTGGGCTGGAGCTTAACGATTATAGCCTTTTATTTTTTTTTTTAATAATCATAAAGACCCTCTCAGTAGAACACGCATGCTGGGTTGGTGGTTTGGTTGGTTTGGTTGGTTGGTTGGTTGGTTTTTTAAAGAGCAGACCACTGGCCATGGGACCAAAGAGTCACCCACTCTCCCTGATGGTCCGTGCCCATGGGGTCTTTGCTGGCAGTTCTTAGGCTGGGAATCCAGCTTTTCGCCACAGTATTTTGCTATAAGCAACCTGGCCTGCTTTGAAGGAGAAATTACCTTTACAGTGCCTCTAAATTCTAGCACAAGCATCCCAACGGCAAAGGAGACACTTTCAACAAATGGTATCTGAGCACAGCCCCTGGGCCCCTGATGTTGTAGCGTCCGCTAAGAGGATAAATCTGAAACCATCCTTGACCCAGGTGGGGGAAGCAATAATGATCAAATGACCCTGTGAGACTCCTTTGATATTACTGTGCGTGCTCGTCAGACAGAATCCACGGGGCCCTGCGGGCAGAGGCAGTGGCCGAATTTGTTGTGGGACAGGGAGAGGGTGTCCAGGACCATTGCAGGTAAGAGGTGGCTGGTCCGGAACGCCAAAGGAACACATGCCTGATAGAGCGCTAGGCAGAGAGGGCAGGGGACATAGAGTCAGAGGATGATCTGATTCTGAGATTAATGATGAAGAAAAATATAAGTGAACAGAGTGCCCCAAAAAGACTCGCTGACCTGGACCCTAGGAACCACATGAAAACCTTGGTGAGGCCTGAGCTTCCTGGTGTCTAAACGTCCTCTCTTGGCCTCACACCGAGTCTCCCTGAGGCCCATTTCTGAGTACGACTGACCCTTGAACAATGCAGGGGTTGGGGGGCACGGACCCCCAGGCCCCCATGCACAGTCAAAAATCTTTGTATAACTCTTGACTCCCCCAGAACTCAACTACTAAGAGCCTACTGTTGACCAGAAGCCTTACCAATAACATACACAATTAACATATTTTGTATGGTCCTTAATTTTTTTCGATATCCCTAGGCTACACAGTTCGCCTGCAAGTTTTTTCAAGTGGTCACAAATGTCCAAAATTTTTTCCAATATATTTACTGAAATAAACCTGCACAAAAGTAGACCCGCGCAGTTCAAACCCCTGTTGTTCAAGGGTCAACTGTATTTAAAAAGCAAATTACAACCTTAACCTCATCATCATCAACCTTAACCTCATCATCATATCATCCTCACAAACTGGGTTCCTGGGAGGTCCTGCAAAAGGGCAGATACCTCAGTATCTGCATGTCTCTCCCACAAACTGCTGATTTTGGTGATAATGTGATATGTGTCACCCGGAAAGGCCAGTGTCGAAACTGAGCACTGGTCACTATGGGGATTCACCTGGGCCACAAACACAGTGACCTAGAAGATTCGTACAGGGCCACAGAGGCAACCTGGGACAGCACACTGCTTCTGGATGCTTCTCAGCTCACCTGAGAACTCACTGCAACCTGAGGGGCAGAACACAGAGAACAGCCCTCTAGAGAGTCAACCAGAAGCTCAGGAGGGTACCTAATAACTGACAATTACACAAGGCGACCTGATAGCCAAGCACAGGACCTTCGGAGAAAGTCTGCCAAGGGTTCCGAGTCACCTGATTACAATGCCTGGGCGGGGGTGGGTATCTCTGGCTTACTGCAGAGCGCGTTTCATCTCACGGTGTAAAAGTCCTCTCTGACCACCGTTTCCTCAGTCCTGAACTGGATCTCGGGAAGGACTCCTGCGGCCGGCATCTGATCCCCCCACGGGGGAGGGGAGAAACAGGGCAGGGACGTGGGGGGGGGGACGCTAGGTGCGTTGCCCAGGGATACCCGGGGATCCCTACCAACTGCACTCAGACCATGCCACAATGATTAAATAAGGTTTCCCAAAACAGCCAGCCCTTGATTATCCATGGAAATTTTATACACAAGAAATTTTAACTCACTCAGGATCTTGCTGAGTCACCTGGCCTAAATGTCAGTCCAACTCGGAACTCAAGCTACACACACGTGATTAGCGGTGGTAGTAACGGCAGTGACCGTGAACACTGACCAAGAACTGACCGTGTGCCAGGCACCAACCTAGCATTTCGTGAGCATTATTTCGTTTAACTCGCCCAGCAAACCTAGAAGGGGGGTAGTAGTAGGGCCCTACCGATAAGGAAGTTAAGGTTCAAACAAGTTAACTAACTTGCCTCAGTCTGACTCAGGAACCCGTGCATGTCACCACCAAAGTAAGAGTCCTGTGACCAACATTAGTAGGTAGGTAACCAGCTGCAGGAAAACCTATCACACATTTCTGAGTCAAATCACGAATAATTTGGGGATGATCTACTGTATGTACGAAGTGATGTACATCCTTAAATGGGAGTGTGCATACAAATGCCTTCTGATACACATACACTCATTCACACGCACATTTTCTTTCATCGTTCATGTCAGATGAAAAACTGTCCAAAAGTTACTATTGTTATTATGATGACTTTATATTTGCATTGCTGGCACGTGACGCTCTGCAGACAGAACATCACCTTTCTGTCTGTAAAGCAAATTTCGAAGGGCTATCAAACATCTCAGGTGGCCCTAAACAACTTGATGAAAGAATCTGAGAAGATTCAGGTTGTTTATAGCCAAGAAAAACAGGCTCCGAAAAGATAGGGGCTTCCGTAGATCCTAATCAGCAAGAAGCAGAGCCAGCCACAGTGTTCTGAGTTGCCCCCATCTTTCCACCAAATCATGTTGCTTCCATGAGAAAATCCAGCCTCCTGGAAGTGTTTTCAAATGTTTAGCATTCAGAGGCTTCCAACAATCTACAGAAAAGGGCTGTACCAAGATAAACAGAATCCCACAAACTGGGGCAACTTGTGTATGTTTGTCCCAATGTTTTTTACATCCTCTCCCCTCCAGGCGGGACCCCACGTCTCTGAATTCACCTGGCAGGAAGGAGATTCTTAAAATCATGTGCTACTTTAAAGAAATTCTTAAAGGGAATTAGGAGAGAAAGGGCTTTGGTTTGATGGACATGTTCTAAAATGGGTGAGAAAAAGCTAAACTCCAACATCCTTCTGCTGGAATCATCTACACTGGATCTGTTTGGCACCATAAACACAGCCTTAAATTACACTCAACTTCTGGGGTAAGGTCTATACGGCCTGTGTGGTCCACACACCACATGGAGGATGTGATTTACATTTCTGATAAGTTATGTCCTTATAAGTACATAATGAGTACTTATAAGTGCATCTATAAGGCATTGTTATCAATCTTTTAAGACAACAGAAAGAAATGTTGTACTTCGGGTGTTTCAACGATGCAGCTGTTCCCCAGAACAAAAACAACCAAAGACAGCATCTATTCCGGCAGCACTTCCTTCCCCATGTGGCAGCCCTGAGAACAACTTACAGCTTGCAGGAGCTCCTGAATGGAAGGCATGCTCTGAGCATTGAAGCTGTAGTGAACCTGTGCGGTGGGTCCCAGGAGTCCCAGCTCAGAGAGACTCTCCATATACACAAGAAGAGCTTGTGGGGATGCGTCCTGCTCAAAAGGCCAGCTCTGTCTTCTGCATTCCCAAAGGTAGCCCCGGAGGAAGGGAAGCTCTCCTTTGGGAGAGATCTCCCCGGATTTTGTACCATCCTCCAGTGATGGGAAAGTAAGTATCAAACACTTGAAAATGAAGACTATTACAACTTAGCTGAAAGGAGTTGGGGGTTCTGTTTAGTGTGGTTTGCTGCTGTTGTGGTTTTATTTTTGGCCATGCCCATGGCATGCAGGATCTTAGTTCCCCAACTGGGGATTGAACCCGCACCCCCTGCAGTGGAAGTGCAGAGTCTTTGGACCGCCAGGTAAGTCCCTGTTTAGGTATTTTAAATTAAGGAAAGATCTTTAGATACTTTTTACAAACCTCCCATTGTGATCCACCCGACCACCAGGAGCCCCATTCCTCTCTGGCCTCTGCCAGGGCTAAGCACACACACGCACTAGATATTCAGGGCACGTGAGGACCAACGCGACGGTTCTTAGCCCCCCACCCCCCCCACATTCTATATCTTACAAGTGTGCTGCATAGACTCCCTCCATCCCGCAGGCCACTCTACCCTCCTCTGCTCTGCTCACAACCCTCGGAGGCTGACATGTGTAGACACATGGACAGTCTCCCGGGCCCACTGACCTCCAGTCTGCGTCCTCCAATGGGAGGTACCGGTGAGAGAAGTTAGGGTGGGAGGAGAATGAGGGCAGGGTATTTATCCTCCTGGCTCTCTCCAAGAAGTGAGCTGCGTCCCACGGCCAAAGGCCCTGCCCCTACTGAGGGTCCACAACCTCAGCTACTTTCTCCCCCAGGTTCCAGTTCTTGCTCCCTTCCTTCGCCCCTGGACCCAGGGGTGAGGGAAGTTCCCCGGTGTAGCCAGCAATCCCCCCTCCTCCGGGGGTAGTGCACCACCCTTGCTGGTTTCTTCTATCCCGCCCACTGCTGCCAACTAGTCTTTTATTAAACACTCCTTGGTTACTTCAGCTTGAGTGTGCCATCTGTCTCCTGCCAGGGCAGTGACTGGCAAAAATAAAAACCAAACTGATCACTCTAGAATTTCACTCTTGGAATCTACGTGCCACAATATGTGCATACTGATTCCCTTGCAATTTCTGCAAGTCAGAGAGGATAGCGATCAGGCAGGGGGAAAAAATGCCACCAATACTTCCATCATAATTTACTCTATTGTGTACCTTGAAAGAGCAGAATTCATCTTCTTAAAAAGTGAAGTAAGCTTTCAAACATGAAAACTCAATTACAGGATTAGAAAAGTATGTTGTTCCTAAAAATATTCTCTGTAGAATTCCTTTACAAGTGCATCATCAATGATTTCTACTATGTTTCAGAGTCACTTTAACCATGCGTAAAAATTGCAAATAGGACAGCATTTGTTGGGAAGTTCCAGTTTTAGAACAGCAGATTGAAACTACACCTTATCTAAAACCTTTTATAGAGTAGATAATAGCTCTATGGTATGAATTCAATGATTATAACAACAATAACATAAAATCAAAATTTCTGAGAATTTACGACCTAACAGTCAACCTCACCCTGAAGACCCTGGTGTTCTATACTAGGTCAGGGTGACCTACAGGAAATCAAAACATAAACCAAAGTTTCAAATCTAAAAACTATGAGCTGTTTGGGGATGGGGTTGGGTTGGTTGGGGATATCTAACAAACCTACTAATGGAAAAAAAAAAAACAACCATTGATAACATAACACTGACATTCTTTAGTCACTGAGAAATGGTTCAAATCCAGTGCCAGTACCTACAACGTTAAAAACAAAACTAAAAAGGGCTTTTAAGAAAGTACATGTAAACCAGGTGTTAGCAATGTATTTTTTGTAAAAACACTGAAAGTCTATCTCAACCAGGACTCTGTAAGGAACAAGCCCATACAACTTCATCTAAAACCAAATAGTTAAGTGAAGGCTTATCATGGTTCTTCCACAGACCTGGGTTCCAATAGTGGGGTCTTGGTTATTTTCCAAGGGTTGAGCCTGTTGCTACAGATCCCAGAGTCACAGCAGGTTAGAAATTTTGCAACAGGTATTAAGGGAGGGAGCATGTAAACATCTTTTTCTTGGGAAACCATGATGAAATCCAGACACCAGAGCCTTAGCCCTCTCCTTATATCTGTCCTACAAAGCACATAGCAAAGTTACGATCTTACATTTATTTGTGAGGCTATGTGATCAATGCCTATCTCCCCTCACTAATATGTAAACTCTCTACAGGTAGGGTCTCTTTCCATTTCTACTCAAGACCCAGTGCCAACACAGATACCGTGCTCAACAGATTCTCCAGTCATTTAAACCACACCTTCCACAGTAGGATTGAGAAAAAATAAGTTTGAGACTTCACTAAATATACTTTTTCATAGAATTCTAATGTTGGAACTAAGAAATACTTTACTATTCAAAACAGAAGTTCAATCAAAAGGAGAACAATGCAAATTAACATGGTAAGATATGACAATATGCCCATGGGAACTGCTAAAATTAAGAACACTGATAATACTAAATGCGGTCAGGATGCGAAGCTACTGAAATACTCCCAAACTGCTGGGCAGAATGTAAACCAGCACAACTGCTTTGGAAAACAGTTTAGCATTTTCTTTTTTTTTTTTTTTTTTTTGCGGGACGCGGGCCTCTC
>NC_041224.1:168553888-168556985 GCF_002837175.3 Physeter macrocephalus
CGGGACGCGGGCCTCTCACTGTTGTGGCCTCTCCCGTTGCGGAGCACAGGCTCCGGACGCGCAGGCTCAGCGCCCATGGCTCACGGGCCCAGCCTCTCCACGGCACGTGGGATCTTCCCGGACCGGGGCACGAACCCGCGTCCCCTGCATCGGCAGGCGGACTCTCAACCACTGCGCCACCAGGGAAGCCCTAGCATTTTCTTATAAAATTAAACATACATTTACATGGGACCCAGCAAACCCAGTCCTAGATATTTACCCAACTGAAATGAATGCACCTATCCACACGCAGACTTGTACAAGAATGCTCAGAGCAGCTTTACTCATAATTCCTAAAAACTGCAAACAATCCCCAATCCATCAGCTGGTGACTAGATAAACAAATTCCGCATCTCCATAAAATGGAATACTACTCAGCAATAAAAAGGAACGTAGTACTGATACACACAACATTTGTGATTCTCAAAAACATGCTGACTAAGAGAAGCCAGCAATAAAATATACAATTTATGATTTCATTAATATGAAATTCTAGAAAAAGTAAAACTAATCTACTGAAAAGAAAGTACAACAGTGGTTGCCCAAGGGTCCGGGTGGAGGGAGAAGAGATGGACTCAAAGGTGCAGAAGGAAGACTTTCATGCTGATGAAAAAGTTCTGATCTCCACTGTAACAGCTGGTTACACAGGCGCACACATATTAGTCAAAATACTTTCAATAGGTGCGTTTTATTATGAATTTATTAAATTTTGCCTCAGTAAAGTTGATTTAAAAAAAAAAAAGAACAAACCATAATTTTAAAACAAAATTTAAAAAGCAAACGAAATAAACTAACTAGAGGATCAAGTGGGCAATATAACCTGACAAGGAAAAGAGTTCGTTCACATGACGTTTGAATTCGATACTGGCTGTGCATTCTAGTGGAATGTATATTAAGGACAAAATGAACTCCAAAGAAATACTATGTTTCCATCAGAATTACATTATTAATAGTAACAGACAATATGATTTTGAAACTATTTTATATATCTCGTAGAGTTCAGCAAAAAGTGCACGTGTTAACAGCATTAACAGTATTCGGAGCCAAGCAAAGAGCTATGGATACAAAATCAAAGACTTAAACCCACTAATGTTTAAAGTGATTTGGAAATATCAATAAACACATGATTCTATTTTTCCTTAGCTCTGTCCACTGAAAATAATAACACCCCAGCCATAGTGAACACCCCTAGCATACAGATTCGGTTTCTAAATACCATTCTCCACTAAATGGAATCGGAGCTTTTTTGGAGAAATGGATGATCCCATGCCTGGAAATGGAAAGTATAAGATGAGCCTAAGGCATTTCCGTGCAAGAAAGCAAGGTAGTACTCAAAGACTAAAAGAGGCTTGTTCAAAGGACAGAAAAAAGCAGCCTGAAAGGCCCTACTGGCCAAGTTTGGGATAATTTGAGCATCAAAACAACATCTGTTGCTTCGCTTGCAAATATTTTCTCCCATTCTGAGGGTTGTCTTTTCGTCTTGTTTATGGTTTCCTTGGCTGTGCAAAAGCTTTTAAGTTTCATTAGGTCCCGTTTGTTTAGTTTTGTTCTTATACCCATTACTCTAGGAGGTGGGTCAAAAATGATCTTGCTGTGATTTATGTCATAGAGTGGATTAATCTCCAAAATATACAAGCAGCTCATGCAGCTCAATATAAAAAAAAAAACCACGAACAACCCAATCCAAAAATGGGCAGAAGACCTAAATAGACATTTCTCCAAAGAAGACATACAGATGGCCAACAAACATATGAAAAGATGCTCAACATTGTTAATCATTAGAGAAATGCAAATCAAAACCACAATGAGGTATCACCTCACACCGGTGAGAATGGCCATCATCAAAAAATCTAGAAACAATAAATGCTGGGGAGGGTGTGGAGAAAAGGGAACCCTCTTGCACTGTTGGTGGAAATGTTAATTGATACAGCCATTACGGAGAACAGTATGGAGGTTCCTTAAAAAACTAAAAATAGAACTACCATATGACACAGCCATCCCACTGTAAATTGATGCAGCCACTGTGGAGAACAGTATGGAGGTTCCTCAAAAAACTACAGATAGAACTACCATACGACCCAGCAATCCCACTACTGGGCATATACCCTGAGAAAACCATAATTCAAAAGGATACATGTACCACAATGTTCACTGCAGCACTATTTACAATAGCCAGGACATGGAAACAACCTAAATGTCCATCGACAGACATATGGATAAAGAAGATGTGGTACACATATACAGTGGAATATTACTCAGCCATAAAAGGGAACGAAACCGAGTTATTTGTAGTGAGGTGGATGGACCTAGAGTCTGTCATACAGAGTGAAGTAAGTCAGAAGGAGAATAACAAATACCGTATGCGAATGCATATATATGGAATCTAGAAAAATGGTACTGATGAACCTAGTGGCAGGGCAGGAATAAAGATGCAGACGTTGAGAACGGACCTGAGGACACAGCCGGGGGAGGGGAGGCTGGGACGTAGTGAGAGAGGGACAATATAGCTGATTCACTTTGTTGTACAGCAGAAACTAACACAACATTGTAAAACAATTATACTCCAATAAAGATGTATAAAAAATCTGCAATTGATTAAAAAGCATTGATTTAAATAAAAACCTATGAGGCCATAGCAATATTCACGGAGAGAAATTTATTTTGCTACCATTAGAGGTGACTATTACAGCAATCCCTTTTTCTACACATCGGTCATTACAGTTCCTTTTTGGAACTTCAATGCCAACTAATGATAGAATTAGAAAAATCACCATTTTGCAACTCTCCAGTGAAAGAATTCAGTCAAGAATCATCAATGGATACACACACAGTGCCAAATTATCTCCCCATAGAGTACGGGCTAATTGCAAAGCGAAAAACACAGATAGTGTTGTGGTTACCCAGGAGAACATCTTTATTCCTAAGAGATTCATGCTGACGTTTTGATGCCTACAACTTTCTTCTAACTGGGTCATATAATCTATACGTAAAGATGAAACAAAGGGCTTCCCTGGTGGCGCAGTGGTTGAGAGTCCGCCTGCCGATGCAGGGGACGCGG
>NC_041224.1:168557003-168566903 GCF_002837175.3 Physeter macrocephalus
GGGCCTGCGCGTCCGGAGCCTGTGCTCCGCAACGGGAGAGGCCACAACAGTGAGAGGCCCGCGTACCGCAAAAAAAAAAAAAAAAAAAAAAAAAAAGATGAAGCAAATATAACAGGTTAACAATTACGGATTCTAGGTAGTAGGGTAACAGGTCACTGTAGTATTTTTGCAGAGGTGTAAATCTCATCACGATCAGAACCTATACATCTACAGGTACACTATACAACTCCATAAGTGAGCTGCGCTGAATAGTGACCCTAACACCACAACTTCACATGTTGATGTCCAAACCCCTAGTACCTCAGAATGTGACTGTATTTGGAGACAGCGTCTTTAAAGAGGCAGTTAAGCTAAAATGAGGTCATCAGGGAGGGCGTTAATCCAATATACGACTGGTATTCTTACAAGAAGAGGAAATTTGGACACAGACACGCACATAGGGATGACCATGTGAAGACACAGGGAGAAGACAGCCATCTACAAGCCAAGGAGAGAGGCCTCAGGAGAAACCAACCCTGCCGACACCTTGATCTCAGACTTAGAGCCTCCAGAACTGTGAGAAAATAAATTTCTGTTGTTCAAGCCCCCCAGTCCGTGGTACTTATTGTGGCACATCTGGCAAACTAATAGGAAAGATTTCCAGGAGAAGGAGGAAGACTATGCCTCTAATTCAAATGGAGGAACAGCTTTTGCCACCTTGTGCACATTAGCCATTCGCTGATATAGAAAGCCAAGAGCTTCCAGGATACTGCGTGTGTGTGTGTATGTGTGCCAAGAGCTCCCAGGATACTGCGTGTGTGTGTGTGTGTGTGTGTGTGTGTGTGTGTGTGTTTGCGGGAGGGAGTAGTCCCCGAAACATCTTGGCAAGGTGTTTCTTTTTTACCAATCCCAGGATACTGCGTGTGTGTGTGTGTGTGTGTGTGTGTGTGTGTGTGTGTAGGGGGGTGGGAGTTGAGACAGCTATCCAGGATGACTTTGTGTCTGCTGCATCAGCTGGGGAACACCCAGACACCCTGGAATCACAGGCTCTTGCACACTCACTGGACTCCTCTCAGAGCCAGACATGTCTGGGGAGGTCCCCGCAGCCGGGGTGTATCCCAGGAGAGACACTTAAAACGCACATATCTATCTGCTGTAAGTGATCAGACGTGGAATTTTCATCACTGAGCAGAAGTGTTTCAAATATAGTAAAATCATTTCTCCTTGAAATAAAACAAATATTCTCATGTTTATCAGCACAGTTCTTCCTTATGAAAAAGAGAAGACGTTTAAAATATGTACTTTTTATTACACAGTTTTTACCTTTTCAGAAACAAACAAAAAAGCAAGTAAAAACTGGTAAGAAAGACTAAGAAAATAGTGTCTCATCACATTTTTTTTCGCCAATTATTCAAATCCTGCTCAGGTTATGAGGATAGAGGGTCAGTTCTAGAATCTCGGGATGTGAGAGCTGGAAAGGGTCTCAGAGATCTGGCTGGCCCTCCTCATTTGCCATTTAAGGGACCCAAACAATGATGAGCAAAACACACCGCTGGTGGCCTGGCCCCAGTCTCCTGGTTGTAGCCACGCAGCCTTCTCTCAACCAGACCTTCACTCTGGGACCCTCCTTGGCTGTGGTGAGAGCCATGAGTCCTCCCAGCAGACAGCGGTGAGGACGGGAAGATTTTGCTGGAACCGCAGCCCATGGCTTCTCAACCTCAGCCCTACTGGCATTAGGGGCAGGGTAATTCTTTGTTGTGGGGCTCTCCTGTGTGTTACAGGAAGTTCAGCAACATCTCTGGGCTCTACCCACTAGATGCCACAGGACTCCTCTCCCAAGTTGTGACAACCAGTCTCCAGATATTGCCAAGCATCCACTGAGGGGACAAAACCACCTCCATTAACAGCTGTTGCTCCAGAGCATAATAAACTACTAAGTTCCGGCAGGAAGAGGACTCCCTGAACCCAGAACGCGGGACAGCGCCTTTTCCCACATCACTGACCTCCCCACTGCAGGTGGCTGAGGCCCTCTCTTCCCAGCCTCGTTCCTGTTAAGGTCCTGTTTTCCTGGGACACCGAAGGACTTCAGTCAAGCTTCACCTCCTTTTCCAAGTTAACATCAAAATGCAGTCAGCTTTCCCAAGAAGAACATCTCAGAATGAGCTCTGCATTGACAGTGCTGCACCCCCAGTCCTTGCCTCTGCCCTTCCTGATGTGCCCAGAGCGCGGGCCCCTCGAACCACGTCCCTTAACAGCGCTACCCACAAGCAGGGCTGCTTCTCACTCAGCGCCACGGCCATGGCCTCACGGGCCCCATGGACCACGGAGCAGTCCTGGGAATCACCTTCAGAATCACTTATGAAGATGCCAGAGGCAAAACCAGCCCTGAGATGCCTAAAGCTCTGTATGTAACTCTGAAATCAACTCAGCAACTGCAGGAGAAAAGCCCTGTTCTCAGAAAACCATCACAAAGACACCAGCAAGGTAACTGAACTGTCGTCTGCAAATATTACTGATAAATACCAATAATAATCCTCCACTGTGGACTGTTTACTCCCAGTATTCCTGAAGCGACTAAGAGGATTACGCCTCGGACCAAGGCCTCAACCTACAAAACCACACGGATTATGGGTTTGCTCTTAATTTTATAAAGCCTTCCCACAACATCTGGTGGCATGACCATAACAGCCCAACTAATCGTACACGCCCCGACATCCCAGGCCTGGAGATCATGCTGCCAAGTCTATGAGGCCCCAGCACACACAGTCCGGGAGGGGCTTCACGACGTTTGCCTAAATGAAGGTAAAGCTGGCCCCAGGCCCTTGGCTTGACCCTCTCAACTCTCTCCAAAGCTTCACCTGGCCCGCCCACTGCCCACACACTGGCTGCCTACCGGCCACCCTCTCCAGATGACCTTTGGGTGCCCAGAGTCCGCCATGGCCAGACCACGACCCATCAGCATCCCCACGGCCCCCCAAAATCCACCATCTCCTCCTTGATGCCTGTCACGGGGCCCGATGCCACCACCCTCTCCTCTAAGCAGCTGTAAGCCTCGACTCTTACTCCCCTTCCATGTCTGCCCACCCCGCTGTCATCACAGCCTCACACTCTACCTCCAGGAGAGTAGGTCTGGCATCACCTACCCCTTTCCTACAGCTACCAACCCTGTCAACCCCTCACTGCCCCGGCCAAACCCCTGGCCCCTAATCCACCACTCTGCTCCCTCCTGCCAGGTGTAACTACTCCAATCACCACTATTCCCCATGGCCAAGCCTTTGACAGCTCCCAGTGTAGACAGAAAACATCCCACCTTCCAGGCCTCACAGTCTGCACCTTCCTAGCTTCCTGACTTCTCCTGGGCCATCCCCTTCCCTTGTTCCCTGATCCCCCTTTTCCACCAGCTCCCTCTCCAAACTCATCTGTGTCCATTCCAAGTTTGCTCAAGCTACATTCCTACCCCTCCCACAGATGCCCTGTCAGGTGGGTTGGGAGGACATGGGTGTCAGAGTCAGAGAGACCCCACCTCAGATTCTGCTCTGCTGCTTACCAGCTGTGTGACCCGTGACAGGTTACCTCATTGTTCTTTGGAGCCTCGGTTTCCTCATCTATAAAATGGGTCAACAATTCCCCACTTCGTAGCATGCTGAGATCATTAAATAACAGGAGAACATTTGATAAAGAAAGGGTAGTATCTGAGGCAAGGTAAACGTGGACGAGAGCTTACAGGTCACACTGAACAAGACAGGTAAATGACAATGAAATGCACCCCCATCTAATGGGAGGGTGTCCTGCTGGGTCCCGAGTCGGGGTGGGGGGCAGGCCCAGTGCAACACTGTTCCCCCAAAACCCAAGTGCTCAGAACGCTTGAGTTGTTTTGTGTTTTGCACATGGTTGCTTTTTCATTTTTGGCTGGAGCCGGTACCATCTGTGAATTACACTGCAGAGGCCAGGTTTTCGATAATTTGAATAAGACCTCAGGGAGCCTGAACTAAACATATGTCCCACAAAAATATAAATTAATTCGTATGCTTTCATCTATTAATTGGGAAAAGGGGCTTTTTATCAATGTCTAAATTTTAAGGAACAGTCGGAGAAAGGTCTGGTTCTTTCCATCACACACACCACCTGGCAAAAAGACATCTTCCAACAGGTCAGCCTTCTCTAGACAGACATGAGGATGGCATACCAGCATTAGAGAGAGCAAACCCAATGGACGGTTTTTAAATAAAAGTACCAGCAAGCTCACTTCATTTTGCTTAAATGAAGGTAAAGCTGGCCCCAGGCCCTTGGCTTGACCCTCTCAACTCTCTCCAGAGCTTCACCTGGCCCACCCACTGCCCACACATTGGCTGTCTACCGGCCATCCTCTCCAGATGACCCTTGGGTTCCTGGAGTCCACCATGGCCCAGCCAGGACCCATCAGCTTCCCCACGGCCCCCCAAATCCACCGTCTCCTCCTTGATGAGACAAGCGTGAGTGTGCTGGTGTCCTAGAGCTGTCAGAATAAGTTACCACAAACTTGGTGAATTAAAACAAAAGAAATATTAAGTCACAGGCCCGAAGTCTGAATCCAAGAAGCTGACAGAACCACACTCCCCTGAAGGCTCCAGGGAATAACATCCTTCCTGGCCTCCTCCCAGGCCTGGTGGCTGCCAGCCATCCTCAGCATTCCTTGGCTTGTAGCCGCAGCCCTCCAATCTTTGCCTTCCTTAACACACAGCACTCTTCCCCGTGTGTCTGTGTCCTCTCTTCTTAAAGGGACACGAGTCACTGGATTTAGGGTCCACCCAAATCCAGTATGACCGCATCTTAACTACTTACACCTGCAAAAGACTTATTTCCAAATGAGATCATATTCTGAGCTTCCAGGTGGACATGAATTTGGGGGGCATACTCCAACCCATTACAGTGATGATCAAGGAAAATCAAGGAATTTTCTAGAATCATTAGGGCAAAAAAGAACTTCAAATATAATCATGGATGTTAAATAGGTTTCTTCTCTGATACCAACCCCAGCGGACTGGCAGTGGCTTCCAGGAGCGACTCTCAGAGACGGAGCCTGAGCCTGCATCTGCACACAGGTCAGAGCTGCGGCCAATGAGGGCTGCCCACCCTGGGCATGGAATGCGGGGCTGGAGATGGACTCCACCTCTCTGTGCTCCCTGGCTTGATGCAACATGCTCACTTTGCAGGTGCAGAAGCCAAGCCTGTGAAATGTACAAGTTGCACCTCTACTTGGTAGAAGCATCAGGACTAGAACACAGGTCACCTGACAACCACCACTTCCAACAGCTTCAATGAGATGGACAACTTTCCCGTGTCACAGATAAACTACCTACTACAGGCAGACACTAAAAATCAGCCAATGGTTTTCACTGCCAGAAATTGGTTTTGTCCACTTAGAAAACTTTCTAACCTAGATCAATAAACTTCTTTCCTTCAGCAAACACTGGCCACACACCTACCACAGTACTCGGAATGAGTCCTAGGAACACCTGGGCTAGTTATAAGAGACAACATAATGCGACATGGAGGGGCAGAGATAAAGATATGCCCACAGTATTATGGTTCCACTGAGGAGAGGGAGGCAGCCTGGCCTAGGCAGAGAGCATCATGGAAGACTTCTTGGAGGAGGTGACCCCTGTCAAAGACTAAAGGATAAACAGGAGTTATCCAGGGGCAGATAAGGATAAGGCCATAACAGCATGAGCAAAAATCTTGATCACTTCTTGAACTATAGCTAGGGTTGCTAACGTGTTATAAATTATGTGGTTTTAATTCCTCGGAGAAAGAGCCCCACAGTGTATTCTTTCTACAAACTGGCACTTGAGGATTATGACTCTCTCCTGAAGTGTCATCTTACCAGCAAAGCAGAATTATGTAACCTGCTGAGTTTCCATTTTTGCCTTGGCTGTCAGGGTACTCAATTGAAATAAATATATCAGCTGAAGGATTTGGAATACGTGCTTTTCCCCCTCTCTCTACAGGGTTTGTCTATTTTTGATTTTCACTTTCACAGCCTTATTGTAACATGTCTTCCATGTCTTACAGTAATCTTTATTACAAGGAAGTGGGTATAAATAATAATCGTGCTGATAAGGTACATATGCCATTGTCTATGAACATGACCCTGGAAATCTAAAAGCTAGAACCTCATCACCTCGAACCTAAGTTAGATTCCACATGGCTAATTTTTTTCAGAAGCCCAAACCCATCAACTTCTGAGAGGAAAGGGGCTAATTAATTACTAACAAAGCCATCTGGGTCCTGAGGAGACTGAAGCAAATTTCTCTTTGAATCACAAAGGCTGAGGCAGGGGAAAGGGAAAAAAAAAAAAAAGAGTTGTTTAATGTTCTCTCTGGTCTCTTAAATTTAACTCACACAAGAGAGGTAGAAGAAAGCAAAGGAGAAAAAGAACAAGACAAGAACTACTTATATTACCAACGTGTAAAGACACCTCCATAAGGGCCGTCCTCACACTCACTCACTTCCACTCACTGAGAGAATAAAAAACCGAAGGTTGAGACAAAGGTTTAATACCCATCCATCCGTTGAAGACGTGATCCTCCTTTACTTTCTTCAGCTCTGCACCTCAACACCAAATGCCCTCACTGACAGCAAACAGCTCAGGAGACGCACACTGGGGGATGGGGGAGGGTGGAAAATTCCACTCTTTGCCCAGATGTAGGCGATCTAACGGTCTGGAGAAAGTTAGCCAACCGAAAATTATGTTTTAATTGCTTCCTGTGCACATAGCACTTGCTAAGTGCCACTGGAGAGAAAATACAAGGCATCGCCCCTGACACCAAGGAACTCATCATCTGGACTCAGAGACCCATGGCCTCCCGTCAGGGTCATGTGGGGTCACTGGCGCACACTGCACAACTCCGGGAGGCGCCACTGCACGAAGGCTACAACGTGAAGTTGCTTTTCTAAACCTAGCACTGCTGGGCTATAGGAACCTCAGCAAGTTACATAACCAGTCTCCTGAGGTGGTTATGAGAATTGAGAGATTAGACATGTAAGGTTAAATGAGAAAGTGTCTGACACATAATAAGTGCTCAATTAACATCAACTAGACCAATCGTTATCTAATTAGAGAGAAAGTCAACTGTATTACTCTGCTTGGGCTGCCTTCACAAAATACCACTGCCTGGGAGGCTTAAACAACAGGAATTTATTTCTCACAGTTGTGGAGGCTCTAAGTCCAAGATCAAGGTGCTGCCTGATTCAGTTCCTGGTAAGGACTCTCTTCCTGGCTTACAGACGGCCGCCTATGCACTGTGTCTTCACATGGGCTTTCCCTGGTATGTGAGCGTGGAGAGCTTGCTCTCTCTCTTCCCCTTCTTATAAAGCCACCAATCCTATGAGATTAGGACTGCAGCCTTATGACCTCATTTAACTTTAATTAGCTCCTAAAAGCTCTATGTCCAAATAGAGTCACACTGGGGATATGAATTTAGGGAGGATACAATTCAGTCCACAGCACCAGCATAGGAGAAATGACCATCAGTATACAATTTATTGAGTACCTAGTATATTCCAGGAGTTGTACCATCATTATATCACTTAATCTTTAAGCAACCATGTAAGAAAGGCATTATTCTTCTCCTCATCACAGATGAGGACATGAAACTCATTAACAGTAATTAACTTGCTGAAGGACACACATCTGGCAGATGGCAAAACAAAGATTCATACCCAGGTCTCTCTGATTCCAACCTCCAAGCTCCTAAAAATCATCTGCACTGCTCCTTATTTCATTAGATAGCAGACTTTGTTATATAAAGTTTATTATAAGCGGCACAGACTATAAGTGCCAAGGGCCAGAGAGTGTAATAAGATCGGGAGTAGATTCCATTAAGGAGATGGGTTTTAAACTGAGCTCTTAGGAAAGAGCTTGGTTGGGCTGTGCAGAAGGGAGAAAGAGAAGGAAATCCAGGGAAAGACAGCACAAGTAGTGGACCATGCCTGGTGGGCTCTGTAGAGCAGGCAGGGGACCCACGTGTCCCCAGCAGTGGGCTCGTGCAGAGAAGCGACGAGATGAAGACAGCTAAATGGGTGAAGACTCCAAAGGGTCTATAAAGTCAGGGTCCGGATATAAGAACTTACTTCCATGGGTGGCAGCCACCAACGAAGACACCTGAGCAGAGGATACAGTGGTGACAGTATTCAAACTACAGCGGACAGAGCTGGGAGATGGGAAAGGCTGTACCTGCCACTCAGGGATAAAGGGGGTGGGGCCACAAGCAAGGTGTCGTCCAGAGGCCCAAGGAGAGGAGGAATCAAAGACAACAGCGGGTCTAGCACCAAGGGGACCAGGAGAATGGGGTGCCAGTTACTCGTTCAGCAGAACTTCTGGAGCCCCCTGTGTAAGGCGCTGTGCTCCACTTGGAGAAGGAGAGAGATGGTGAACAAGTAACATGTAAGTGTATACACCTGCGGCAAAGTGCTCCCTGGTGGAGCCCAGTGGGAGGGCTTAAGCAGGACCTCTAGGAAGAGGTGTCATGAAAGCTAGCACCTGATAGTTAAGGTGTCAGGTTGGGGGAAGAGCACAAAAATTTAAAAATGAGATGCCCAAGAGGCTGACAGCAAAGCCTTTGATGGGGGAAGACGTGGTGAGACAGGATGGATCCCAGACATCAGGGAACGCAGCTCTGCCGGTGGCTGGCTCACCAGTGCTAGCAGAGCACGGGTCCCGGATTGCTCTGTGATGCCAGGTGGCACCCACAAAGGGATCCCGGAAAAATCGGAGGATCCAAAGTCAGGTGATTCAGAAAGAGAAAGTCCTGGGAAACTTGACATCTGAAGCACTGGGCAAGGGAACTAGGATGACTCGGGAAACACCGTAGTATGTCTTGCCATTAAGAAAGGAAACATTCATCCTGGGAGGCTCCAGTGGGCAGTTGCAGCTTGAGGGGCAGCTTACAGGAGCTCTGTTTGGGTTTTCAGGGCAATCTTTTTTGTCCCATCTGGGATGCTTTCCTGAAAAGCGTTCGGAAGTAAAACGCAGGAAAGTCAAAAAACTTCCGTTACCACGCCCACCTCACCAGCATAAAAGCGTGTTCCTTCTCAGAGTGCTTAAAACAAAAACCAAGAAAAGAACAATTATGAAGTCCCTAAATACGCCCAACCTTTCAGACTCGCAGCATTTCGCACACACTCTGTAATTTTCTCCTTTCCCTTCCCAGCCGAGGACTCCCACGGTTCCCCAGTCAAGACCCGAGATTCACGCCCAAGGATTTCCAGCTCCTTCTCAATGGGTGTGTTTAGGAGAATTACGCTCTTCATAACTCTTATTATTAATTTTTTTAATTTTTATACAAGGGCAAAGTACACAAGCAATGCAAAGGATTGCACAAAAAAACAGTGTTGTGAAGACAAGGATGGAAAGCTGTTGAAACTGACGATGTGTTGGCTAGCGGGGGAGGGGGGGGGCGGTGTAAGACGGCTAGAGGCATTTGCTTGTTGATGATGTATAGGAAGCCAAATTCGGTGTACAAAGGGCCGTCTGGAGGTGTCGATGCATGATATTAGTAAGCCCACCATGGAGGTAGCACAGAATGATCCAGCTGGTCATGGCCACAGAGGGGACACTGCCCTTTGGCCCACCCCCAAAGAGGGATGGATAAGGAATAAGAAGGGTCTTTCCAACCACCCAATTTTATAAAATTATGGCTTTTTTTTTTCTGTTTTGTAAACCATAAAAAATTCTACACTGGGAATGTTTTCAGCCATATGTTTCAATAGCACTATATACATACATACATATATATATATATGGTATATGTTTGAAAAGTAAGGAAAACTGTTACTTTAAGAAAATGATAAAGCCGTGAAATCCACTAATATATTTTTCAATCAGAAGACTATGTTCAGGGATTTTCTCTAAGCTGCTTTTTTTTTTTTTTTTTTTAAAGA
>NC_041224.1:168568873-168590819 GCF_002837175.3 Physeter macrocephalus
CTCCACAACGGGAGAGGCCACAGCAGTGAGAGGCCTGCGTAAAGCAAAAAAAAAAAAAAAAAAAAAAAAGAAAAGAAAATGCTTCCATTTAGAGAAAAGAGAGGAGGTGAGAGAAAGAAGGAAAAACAAAAAAGGAGCACATGGGCACTCATTACAATCCATTACCGATAAAGAAGAGAAAGTTCAAGTGCACGACCAACAAGCCACGGTCCCAGAAGAACGAATCCCATCAGTATGTGTCCCAAGCTGTCCGCTGGCGGTCTGTGGAGCAAATATGCCCAGAACCCTGTAAATTCCCCCCGCTTGGTCGTCAAGACCCGTGGTCTCCTCATTCACCATCAAAACCTGAAGAGGAAAACAAACGATTTGTCTCCTAACTTGGTTTCTTCTTCTTTAATGTGAATGAGGTCAGGTTTCAAATGTCCTCGAATAGGCAGCGTTAGGAGTAGGAGAAGCTCTAAGCTCTGGAGATGTGGGTTCCGGATCCGAATCCATCACCAGCCCCCGCTGTGGGTCTGCAAGCACCTCTCCAACCTCAGTTTCCTCCTCTGTGAAAGGACACAGTCCCGCTATATGATTCCTAATTACGTTTGGCTAGGTTTTACTCTTAACATCATTAGTGTAAGCAGAAACTCACTGCTACTTCTTTTTGCTGCTGTATTAGTTTCCCATGGCTGCTGTAAAAAGGTGCCACAAGCTGGATGCCTTAAACATAACAGAAATTTATTCTCTTGTAGTTCCGGCTTGAAGTCCAAAATCCATGCATCAGCAGGGTTGGTTCTTTCTGGAAGTTCTGAAAGAAAATGTGGTCCATGCCTCTCTCCTAACTCCTGGTGTTGCCGGCAATCCTCGAGTTTCTTGACTTGTAGACACATCACTCCAACCTCTGCCTCTGTCTTCACACGGCGTCCTTCCCTGTGTGTGTATCTCTCCTCATCTTATACGGACACCAGTCATACGGGATTAAGGCCCACCCTAATCCTGTCTGTCCTCATCTTAACTTGATTCCATCTGCAAAGACCCTATTTCCAAATAAGGTCACACTCACAGGTATCGAGGGTTAGGAATTCAACACGCCTTTTGGGGGGACACAATTCAACGCATAATGCTTGCTTAGACAGGCAAATGAAGGGCACCATGAGAAATCCAAAAATGACACCGTGTGAATAAGCTGCCCTTTCTGAATAGATGATCTGAAAACCTTCACGGCCGTCTCCGAAGGGCCCTCGATCAGCCACGGCCAGGTGACAGCCATAAGCAGGGCTCCTCACCAGACCCCATACCTCAGCACCGGGGCAAACAGATGGCTCAGACTGTGTACACCAAACACTGCACGGGGCAAAAAAAAAAAAGACCAACTAGGAGTACATTTCAGAAAACTCAACCGCTGCTAAGAAAAATTACACCTGCACAGACAGCAGGCTTGGCCAGAGGGAGGCAGGACAGACGCAGTGATGGTGATAGAGGGGCAAAAGTGAAGCGAGAGCCCAGAGGTGTGGCTTGTCCAGAGTAGGAAGTTGGGGAGGAAAGATGGGGACGGGCACAAGTGCCCGTCACCGCCCCCGACATCGCTGGGAGTTTATGAAATGCTTTTTGATAAAGGAGACATAATCCTCAAGAGAAATGCACAGGGCTTCCCTGGTGGCGCAGTGGTTGAGAGTCCGCCTGCCGATGCAGGGGACGCGGGTTCATGCCCCGGTCAGGGAAGATCCCACATGCCGCGGAGCGGCTGGGCCCGTGAGCCATGGCCGCTGAGCCTGCGCGTCCGGAGCCTGTGCTCCGCCGCGGGAGAGGCCACAGCAGTGAGAGGCCCGCGTACCTCAAAAAAAAAACAAAAACGAAAAAAGAGAAATGCACAGAAAGAAAGAAACCAACAGCCCACATAGACACGCTTGGACTAAGAGATCTGGCCAGGCACACAGGTGTACCAAGGGTGCCCACACAGCCACGCACACACCTGGAACCCTGTTTCCGCAGGAATAGAATACTGAGAGCTGCTGTTCTCTATTCTGGGCTCCCAGGAGCACTGGGGGAAGGTTTAGAAGCGCTGGGTCCTAACAGCCGACTGTGAGATACTGGCGGGAATGAGAGACCCCAGGGGGCAACTCAAACACAGCTAGTGAGTCCCCATCTACGCGGCTTCATACAGTTTTTTGGGTTTTTTTTCTTTTCCTTTTTGGCTGCACCGCGCAGCATGTGGGATCTTAGCTCCCCGACCACGGACTGAACCTGTGACCCCTACAGTGGAAGTGCGGAGTCTTAACCACTGGACCGCCAGGGAAGTCCCAATACCGTTTTGATCTTGGCACGAGAAAGGGCTTGCAGGTTACACACACCCCAGTCCTGCTGTTCCCACACGGGAAGGGTCTTCCACAGAGTTAGCACCGTGAGGGCAGGGCTTCTTCCCAACACTTCCTCAAGCCCTTTGGAAATCACACATTTATGCACAGCACCTCTGTGTAAGCTGCCACATCCGGCTCCTGTGCTTTGGGAAGAAGTGTTCTTTCTAGGCACACCAAGTTGACACTGGTGATCTGACACAGATCAGAACCTGTGACTGGGGGTCATCCTGTATGTCTAACAAAAGCATGGAGTAGGGAGGATAAACAGTCCCCCAGGGCAAGTGGTTTGGGAACCATGGATCTAGGCCAACTCGGCTTACAGATGAATTACAACACATTGAATAAACACAGTGGGACCACAAGAGAAGGATTATTGAATCGAATGGAGAAATCTCAGGTTCAGAGAGATGCAGGCACCTGCCTAGGTCACAGAGCTGGTCAGTGACCCAGTTAGCTCTAGAACCCAGAGACCCTAAACATCTACCTCAGTGCTCTGTGCACCACCAAGCTTTCTGTTAACCCTCTCTGTGCAACAGATACCCTGTTCAGCAACACATATAAAAGCCAAGCTGCAGTCACCCCTCCTTGCTCTCCCGCAGCACCTTGTTTGGAGGTCACACACCAAGTTGGGCATGAATTTCTTTATATGCTCATCTCCCCCACAAGACTGGAATCATCCTTGTTTTCCTGATGCCTAGCCCAAAGCCTGTTTGTAAGCACGAAATGCACACTTGCTGAACGAATGAATGAGTTATCAGAAAGTTTCAGGCACCAGACAGGAGTGGTAATGTATTAATATTATTTCAGAGAAACAACTCCCTCAATATAAACCGGTCTCTAAGGAAGAAGGAAAAACTTTTCAAATACGTTAAAGAACCAGAGATAATGATTGTAGAGTTAATCCAGACAAATACTTAAGTAAAAAAATCCTCCAACTATCCTCTGATTCCATTTGTCACTGCTTCTGGGCATTCTGCATTCTCTACGCATAACATATGTATCAACAAACAGGTCCTATGCTCACCAGGAAAGATCTGGGTGGATTTCATCGATGGCTATACTACTAATGAGCAGGTAACTCAAAATAGTGCCTGTAAGACTTATTCAAAGACTAAAATTCAAGGACATTCTGAGTAATTTATGAAACAAAAATGTGATAGGCTTGAGCATATTTTCAAAGGTCACAAACAGAAATGATTTTTTTTATAAAAAAAATATACTACATTCAGTAACTCAAAATAAGACACATGAGGGCTTCCCTGGTGGCGCAGTGGTTGAGAGTCCGCCTGCCGATGCAGGGGACGCGCGTTTGTGCCCCGGTCCGGGAGGCTCCCACATGCCGCGGAGCGGCTGGGCCCGTGAGCCATGGCCGCTGAGCCTGCGCGTCTGGAGCCTGTGCTCCGCAACGGGAGGGGCCACGACAGTGAGAGGCCCGCATACCGCAAAAAAAAAAAAAAAAAAAAAAAAGACACATGAAGGAAAATAAACCCCGTATAAATGGCACAAGTTCGTGTCCATTTCCAATTAATCAGAGTCTTGAGGAAGGAGTGAAGCAAGGAGATGGTGCAGAGGAAAGAGCAGTAGACCTGGACTCTGCGCCCAGATACGTGAGTTTCTAGCAAGTCACGTGCACTGTTTGGACCTCAGATTCTTCTACAAACCCCCATCATCTTCTAGAATCCCGGTAAAGAGATCTCTATCAAAGAATTTAGAGAACAACAAGAGCGAAGAAAATCTGCTGTGCTTTAACAAAAGTGACAGACTCTTGGGTGTCATCCACAACTCAGCGATTTCCCAGGGCAGGGGTCAATTCTCCCGTACCGCCTGAACCCCCTCTTTAGCTACCAACTGTAAAACACTCCTTGGTCAGCACATTCGGTGCTAAGACTCTTTCCCTTTTGTTAATTCTTGACAAAAGGGTGGCGGCTCTTGGCCACTGAAGGTAGACAGAGGCCGTTATCTGGGCAAGCCCACAGTCTTACAGTGGACTGAAAAAAAAAAAAATTGGAAGCAGTGTTCTTCCTAATTAAAGAAAGCTACTCATACAGGGTGTACAAACCTTATGTAAATATTCGAGTGTTCAAAAAACCTAAACCTCAGTTTATCTTAAAACACTTCAGTTGGTGGCTTATGGCTTGTCCATTCTCTTATAAGGTATTTCAAGAATACCTACCATGAACTATGGAAAACAGTATTGGAGGCGCCTTAAAAAACTAAAAATAGAGCTACCAGCAATCTCACTTCTGGGCATATATCCAGAAAAGATGAAAACTCTAATTTGAAAAGATATATGCACCCCAATGTTCATAGCAGCACTATTTATAATAGCCAAGACATGGAAGCAACCTAAGTGTCCATTAACAGATGAATGGATAAAGAAGATGTGCTATATAATATATATTATATGTGCATATATATACAATATATATAAAAGCCATAAAAAAGAGTGAAATATTGCCATTTGCAGCAGCATGGATGGACCTAGAGAATAACCATACTAAGTGAAGTAAGCCAGACAGGGAAAGACAAATATTTTGAGATCACTTATATGTGGAATCTAAAAAAAAAATACAAATGAATTTATTTACAAAACAGAAACGGACTCACAGACATAGAAAACAAACTTACAGTTACCGAAGGGGAAAGGACGGTGGGGAGGGATAAATCAGGAGTTTGGGATTAGCAAATACACACTATTATATATAAAATAGATAAACAACAAGGTCCTATAGTATAGCACAGGGAACTATATTCAATATCCTGTAATAACCTATAATGGAAAATAATCTGAAATATATAATCAACTATATTTCAATTTAAAAAATAAAGAGAGGAACTAGACAAAATATTTTGAAATGAAAAAAAAAAAAAAGATTACCCACCATATACCAGGCACCCCCTCATTCCAGGGGGTGCAAAGGTAGATTCCATGTGGTCCCTGCCCTCAACCTCAGTGTGGGGAGAGGAGTGAAGTGAGAACACCACAGGGACAGATACTAAGGGGATAATTACACTGCAAAATAAGTGCTGAGGGGCTTCCCTGGTGGCGCAGTGGTTGAGAGTCCGCCTGCCGATGCAGGGGACGCGGGTTCGTGCCCCGGTCCGGGAAGATCCCACATGCCGCGGAGAGGCTGGGCCCGTGAGCCATGGCCGCTGAGCCTGCGCGTCCGGAGCCTGTGCTCCGCAACGGGAGAGGCCACAACAGTGAGAGGCCCGCGTACCACAAAAAAAAAAAAAAAAAAATAAGTGCTGAAAAATAATGGGCAAAGTGGGGAACAAAAACTAAAATGGGCAGGGATGGCTTGGAAAAGGTTTGGAGGGGTGCAGGCTCAGCTGGGTCTTCCAAGGTGAGAATGCAGCGTCCAGAAGAGAAAAGAGGAGGAACAATCCAGGTAGAGGGAACAGTGTACGCAAGTCAAAGTCTCAAAGTCGGCATTAGAGCGCATGGGCTTTTGCAGGAACAGAGCCCAGAGATTCAGGAGAAGGACTGGAGTATCAGAATAATGACAGGAGAAGAGGATGAAACGGGAAGACAGCTTCCTTTAAATGATGAGGGGAAAAAAAGGAAGAGGAAGGAGCATAGATTAGAAAGAGATTGAAGAGGTTTGAAGAGATACAGGTATCCCCTGCTTTTCGAAAGTTTGCTTTATGCCAGTTCCCTTTTACAAAAGACCTATTTTAGTACCTGTTTCACTAACAGAAAGAAATCCGAAGCTCTTCGCTTTTACGAGAAAAGGCAAAAAGCGAAAATAGCGTTCAGTTTTTTGCAGCAAATACCCCAGCAGCAAGGGGAGGGGGGCCCCCACCAAGCTCCTTCCCCAGGAACCACACTCAGCTTCTCAGCATCAAACCACCACAGCTCTGAACGGTGTCTGTGCTTTACCCTGATTTATTTTGTGCATCCGTTAGCGAGATGTGTCCTACGAAAGGTTTCATAGGAATGCTCTATTTTCAGACAGTGGGGGGAAACCCTGTACGTCAGCCAAATGTCACATGTGGACCTTCTTTGGATTCTAATTTGAAAAAAACCACAGCTAATTTTTTTTTTTTAAAAAACAGGCAATCAGATAAATTCTAAAACGGACTGGATTTTAGACATAGTAAAGAATCATGGTTAATTTGGTTTAGGAGTGATAATGGTTTCGTGGTGCAGGGGTGTGTTTGTGTGTGTTTGAGAGTTCTTATGTATTAGAGATACATTCTGAAATATCTGTAGATACAACGATACACTGCCTGGGGTTTGCTTTAAATAACGGGGGGGTGGGGTGGCATGAGAAGGGTCAGGGGGAGGTCGGATGAAACAAGATAGGTCACATGTTAATGACACATATGGTGTGTGCACTCCCATGACGGTTACATGGTACACTGAAGTCCATTATACTACAGTATTAACATCTTCCAGAATACAAAGTATAAGGAAGGCAGACTTTATAAGCCCAGCTGAAGAGTTTGATCTTGGTCCTCTAAGCATTGCTCCTGAAAATTTCAGGGTAAATAAGAATCATTTGGGGCGTGTGCTTAAATGCAGATGCCCAGACAGCACCACCAGAAATTCTCAGGAAGTCTGGGCTAAGGCTCAGAAATCTGCATTTCTAATAAACACTCTAGATCATTCTAGGTTGGGGGTCAGAGCCACACTCTGAGATCAACCACTCCAGCCAGGTAACAGGAGCCACTATAGGGCTGTGAATTAAATAAGCCCTCTGGCAGCCCTGTTTAGAGGGACCTGAGGGGACACAGTAAAGTGAAGGGGAAGTGGAGAAGGGATTAGGAGGCTCCTGCACCGCCCAGCAAACAATGAAGATCAGCAGCAGTCACGTTAGAGAGGAAGGGATGTGGCCAGAGAGGCATGAAGGAGGCAGAATCAAGAGACATTTGTAACTGACTGGGTATGGAGTGGAAAAAGAGGGAAGCATCAGGGATGACCCCAAAGTGTCTGCAAGGACCCCGTCTTATACCTCTGTGTCCCCCACAGCATCTAGCGCAATGCCCTCCACATTCCAAGAGCTCAAGGTAGTTGAATGAACAGAGGAATGAAAGAAATCACCTATTTGACCCTGTTTCCCATAGAACTAAAGGGTTAATATTACTGCGTTTACCTACAATGCCAAAGGGGAAAAGATGTTACCGCCTGAAACCAGAAGAGGGAAAGATCCACCCGGACACCAAAAAGTGATTAAATCCACAGGGCAGTGCCGAGTGGGTGGGTCGCTCATTTCATTCCTCTATAAACTCTAGGAATTCCAGAATGGTCAGGTCATTCATAGGAAGTGGTGGCACCAGCAAATAAAGGCAATGATCAGTGAAAACAGAATTCATTAAAGAAAGATAAGAGCAAAACACTTAAAATGAAAAATAAGTTGCAGAGTGTTCCTTGTTTATAAATCTGGCCCAAGTTAGTTAAACCTATTGAAAAATCAGTCCCAGCTGGCCATGGTCTTTTTCTCCATAAATTTCTGGGCAGCAGGAAGTTCTGCAGCAGAGGACAGGGCTGCTGCCAAAACCTTGAAAACATAAGCAAGAATCACTTGCCTCCAGCTTTGCATCTTTGTATATGCCCTGGGTTTGCTCAGAAATGTCTAAGGGCTCTCCCCTGCCTTAGGAGCAAAGTCTAGACTCCTTGGTATGGCACTCAAGACCCCCAAAGTCCAGCTCAACTGACCTTTCCAAATCTATTTCCCTCTCTATCCCACAGGAGCCCTCTGCTTCAGGCAAAAGCAAAAGTCCCAGATCTTGGTTCAACATCTGGCTGGGTCACTTCACTGGCAAGCCAATGAATTTCTTCAAGCCTCAGTTTCCCCACTTATAAAGAGAACATAGTATCTACGTTTACAGTTGTTGGAAAGCTACAAGATCATGGATGCAAATGCCTCACACAATTACAAACAGCCCCCAACAAGACCTGTGAAAATGTCAGTTCCCGGTTTCAGATCCAGTCTTCCCCAAATGCATTCCCACCCCTGTGTCCAACCGAACCCTAATGACTCCAGTGACCTCCTATCTCCCTGTCACCAGCCCCAGTCATGGCCACCCAGCTAATGAAATTCCGTCTCCTCTCTGGGATTTCTCCCATGGCTCTGCTAACCCTCAGAGATCATTTTCTCCTTTGGAGTCCCAAACCATGTAATTCTGGCCATTGGACAATCAATCCCTTGGCAATTAGCAAATGATACTTTCCTGGTCTCTTTTTATCTTTGCCCAGTCTACTCCACCAGAGTTTCATAATCTCTTTGTATCTCCAGTCCCTGGCATGAAGTTATTACATTTTTCCCCCATTTTGAACATCTCAATGTGATGACAGGGGCTGCTACACAATGGTTATTATTATTAGCAAGAACCATTACCCAATCTCTTGTTCTTGAAAATCAGGACAACTTGTGTTGGATAGATGACATTTACTCCTGTCTGGAACAGGGGGCTAGAATTCATCATTTTTGGTAATCAATCAACCCTGTGATTACAGGCCATTTGAGGGCAGCTGGCAGGAAAAAGTAGCCACCAAAGAAAAACTTTGCTAGTTTGAGAACCACCAGCCCCAAATCTACGGAAATGAAATGCAAGAAAGATGAAGTCATCACAGAGACCATTAATGAAGGAAGGCTCAAGACAGTCCCCGAATTTTCTGGTGTGAAAATCTCCATTATCTGTTGGAGAGATGCTGAGGGGACACAAAGGGAAGCAGAAATCACAAAATACTTCAGAGTTATTTATCATTTTTCTTTGCATTATTAAAATGTTTCCAAAGACCAAAGGCTTTCCAGAAAAGTTTTTGTTGCAGGCATGTTTCAAGCCCAAGCCCTAGCCCAGTCCCCACCTCAGATGAAGCGATGGTCCCAGCAGCTGCCTCGATCCAGGGGACCCTGCCCATGTTGTGACCAGGGCTGAACATCTGATTCAGGGAGGACAAGTCTGTGACTCTGAAACGATGACAAGGACACTGCACAGAGATGACGGGCACTGGGGTCATCACATCACAAGGGTTGGCATCAACACGCCACCTCATCAAGCCAGTGGTGTGAGGAAGCAGAAATCAAGAGCCACATGGGGGAAGCCAGGCTACTAAGAGGAGACTGGAACAGATCCCCAGAGAAAGGCAAGGATGAGCATCCGTGTGGCCACAGAGGGACAGAGGGTGCAGTTCCAATCGCCATGGACCCCAGATGTTTACCGCCTGTCACCACTGGTCCATGGGACTATTACGTCCTTGGGAGGACTACTCTTCTACTTAAGGCAACTTGAGTGACTTTGCTTTCCTTGCAACCAAATGCACCCTCAGGAGGACATTCTCCTTAAATGAAACTAAATAAATTCCACCAGGAGATCCCTCTTAGAATCTATTTCAACTGACAGCAACTACTTTTGTCTGATTTATTACCTGGGTAAGCCCTTCCTTCTGGAAGCGGGAGGGGCAGCGATCTCTTTTAAAGCAGGACTGATTTTACACTAGCAGGGCCAGCGTGTGCAGCCCTACAATACAGCGCCCTACAGGATACATCGAAACTAGTTTGGTCAGCTTATCCATTCCCGGAAAGCAGGGGAGCCACCACATCAGCAACTCCGTTGCTAAGGCAACTGCTTACTTACCATATCAAATGCAAACTCGTTGCTATGGAGACACATATACAAGAAAAATTCCTCTCTCCAGCCAGAGACCAGATGGCAGGGAACTCGCCAAAGCCATGGGTTAGGGGGCTCTACTAAATGGGATGTTTAGTGGAGTGCATTTTTCTCATCATATCAGAGATGCCACTGGCCCTGAACACATTTAGAAGTTATACCCTCATTACAAGGAGCAAAAATTGTTCTCTTCTGCCTACAAAACTACAGCCAGTAACTACCATAAGTACAAATAAGTTATTTTTGAAATAATTCGGAGTTTCTCCCTCTAAATATAAACCGCTTTTGTTTTTATTTGCCATGCTGAATATACCCCAAAATGAATTTTCTAGTCAAACACTAATGGAAATATAATTTCCTACAGAACTAAAATAGAGGTTTGATTTCAGCTCCTCTCTGATGGAGAGGTAATCCAGAAATCCTCTTTAGTTTCCACCAAATAAACGCTAATGCGTCCCAGATTTATACCTCTACTCCGACTTTTCTAGTGAGCTTGAAACTCACATATCAAACTTCCAACTTGATAGCCCCACCTAGATGTTCAAAAGTCAACTCAAATTTAACATGGTCAAAATACTGTTTTTTGCTCTAACCCCCATCTCACTTCCTAACCCACATTTGCACATACACCTTCATCTGCAAATCCCAATCCTGGTCTAAGCCAGCATCATTTCCATCATCTCTAACCTGTACCACAGGAACAAGCCCCAAACAGATGTTCCCCCTCCAGTCCCTTTAAACACCTCATTCTCCCCTCACTGACATACTTCCTACAGGCCTTCTTTCTGCTCCTTGTACATTTCAAGCCACTGCCACCTCAGGGCCTTTGCACATACTGTTCTTTCTGTCCCAAGTTTGTGCTTGGCTGCATCCCTCTTGCCATTCAAGGCATGGCCCAGTCAGCTCCTCCAGGAAGCCTGCCTCTCTCCTCCCCAGCCCTCTCTGGTACATTATCCCGTTTTACTGTCTTCATTGCATGTATCATCATCTGATACAGTACCTACGTGTCCAGGTATGGATCTACTGTTTAACACGTGCCTCCCTGTCACCCTCCTCGTCCCCACCCCATGGATGGTACAGGAGAAATGTGAGGGACCATCACAGGTCACCACTGTATCCCCAGCACCCAGAACAGTGCCTGGCCCTCCACAAACACCTGTGGCACAGATGAACCACTGCTGAAAATACTTCTACAATGAAGTAGAAGTACTTCTACTCTGAAGAAGTACTTCTACTCTGAAGAAGAAGTACTTCTACTCTGAAGTAGAAGTACTTCTACTTCTTTTTGTAAGTGAGGAGTCTATTTTTTACTTTGCAAAGTAAGGCTTCCGTAGGGTCTCGGAACTGTGGCTGCGGATGCAGGTTCTCACTTTACATGACTGCATCTAGGGAAGACCCTAGAAGGAACGCAGCATTCTGTGAAGTATTCCGGGAGTACTTAGCGTGACTCTGCACCCCAGCTCTGTGCCACACTGCCTGTCCTCTGGTGCCAGGAGACTGGATTTTTTTCTCCTTCCACGACAGCCATGATTGGAGTCAGTCCTCACATGACTTGGCCTTTTCTTCTAAAAACAAAGTACGTATGTACAAGTGTTCTGCTAGCTGACTGTTTTCTATCTAATGACATCAGTTAAATCATTTATGGGTCCTGTCCCTCAAGGATGACAGTCACCGCTTTCTATGAGGCCCTTCACAGAGCTCCAGTAAGTGGAAGGCAACACTGACCTTGACCTCACTGGGCCCAGAGGGGACCCCGCACAAACCCTGTGGGGACAAAAGGAAGAGAAGGAAGGGTAATTGGAGAGCATGTTCCCCTGAGAAGCAGCACAGTCCCTCTGCCAGTATTTACTGGTCTCCTGCTGAGTTCTCGAGCAAAGGTACTCAAACAGCACGCGTGCACACACACACAGACACATACACACACACGTAAATCAAAGACTTCATTCTCTTCTTGGAACTGTCAGTAACCTTGCACAGCAAACCATCAAGTTATTATTAAAAGAGCTACTTTACGTTCCTCCCTATCTTCAACCATATATTTCCCTTGCTTTTCTTCTTATCACACCTGCCACAGACTACATCTTCACCTCTATCAAGCTATTGCTTTTGAAGATATTAAATGCAATTTAACCAGAATATCTGGAAGCAAAACGCTGATTAACTGGAATATTTGAAAAACGGGTCATCATCTCTGCTTTAAGTTACAAGAGCAATTTAAATTTCCCCCTTTAGCATCCCAGCTCCCCACCAATTCTTCATACTCATTTACATAACCTCCCCGACCACCCATTTCTCTCTTTCCTTTTCTCGGATACTGTTCCAACACATCCCTTGGGTTCAGCAACATGCATCTCCTAGACCTCCTAGACCTCTGTGACAGAAAATCTCATGCTTGCTTAGTAAGAGAACCAGCATTTTATTTGGGATTGCAATGGGCTCAGCTAAAAGACTACATTCCCCAGCCTTCTTTGCTGCCAAGAGGGGTCATGTGGCCAGGTGTTAGCCAATAAGACGAAAGCAGAGTGTGGGGGGGGGGGGTGTTTCTGGAAAAGCTCCTTAAAATTGGTAACTCAATGGAACCCCCTTTTGTCCTTCCCTGCATACCCCTTTCTGCTTCCTAAAATGAGAACAAGCTAGCAGATGCCATCTTGGACCATAAGAAGACTTTGAGAATGGAAACCAGCAGTGTACTAAAAACAGTAGAGCAGGGGCTTCCCTGGTGGCGCAGTGGTTGAGAGTCCGCCTGCCGATGCAGGGGATGCAGGGGACACGGGTTCGTGCCCCGGTCCGGGAGGATCCCACATGCCACAGAGCGGCTGGGCCTGTGAGCCATGGCCGCTGAGCCTGCGTGGCCAGAGCCTGTGCTCCGCAACGGGAGAGGCTGCAACAGTGAGAGGCCCGTGTACCGCAAAAAAAGAAAAAATAAATAAATAAATAATAAAAACAGTAGAGCAGAAAGATAAACGGAATGTTGACCTCTGTCCAATTCCTCAAGACTTACTTTATGTGACAAAGCAATGCACTTCTAGCTTAATTCACTGTTATTTGGAGTTTCTATTTATAATAGAAACAGTCAAACCTCATCCTAACTACTCTATTCTTGGAGGTCTCATGTTCATTCATGCTTTGTTAACAATTTATTCAAGTGCCCCCGCCCCGCCCCTGCATAAGGAATATTCAAAACTTGTCCATTACTGTCTTTTATCTCAGCTCCAAGTGCCCCTCCCTCGTTGGGGAGGGGAAGCCTCCTTGACTGACCTCAGCGACACCAATCACTTACTGATCTAGCACACTTCTCATACCTGTGACGGTTTACTCTTCTTTATTTATATTTTTATAATGTCTCCTATTTCACTGGAATGTAAACTCCTAAAAGGCAAGAACCAAATCTCGTTTTTAATTTTAACGTTTGATATCACCAAATAATTATATTGAATAAAGTAACTAATAAGCAGAAGGTCCTCGAAGCCCCTGAAATTATAGGCAATGAGATACTGATGTTCTACTAACAGGGAGGCATTCCACAGGAGCGGCGGGATGGAATTCCTACTGTCTGAAAACTTTAAGCCAGTGTTGAAACAAAGGTAGCCAAGATAAATTCTTTTTTTTTTTTTTTTTTGTGGTATGCGGGCCTCTCCCTGTTGTGGCCTCTCCTGTTGCGGAGCGCAGGCTCCGGACGAACGCGAACCCGGTTCCCCTGCATCGGCAGGCCAACTCTCAACCACTGCGCCACCAGGGAAGCCCCAAGATAAATTCTTACAGGGCTGATTGGATGTATTCATTGAGAGAAGCAGCAAAAAAGTTAAAAGTGACAAGGGTGGAGAATAAGAATTAAACACTTTAAGGGGTCCACGAATCCCAAATCTGCAAACAAAAGACCAGCCTAGGGCTTCCCTGGTGGCGCAGTGGTTGAGAATCCGCCTGCCGATGCAGGGGACACGGGTTCGTGGCCTGGTCCGGGAAGATCCCACATGCCGTGGAGCTGCTGGGCCCGTGAGCCATGGCCACTGAGCCTGTGCGTCCGGAGCCTGTGCTCCATAACGGGAGAGGCCACAACAGTGAGAGGCCCGCGTAGCACCAAAAAAAAAAAAAAAAAAAAAGACCAGCCTAATAAACACAGTATCATTGAAACGAACATTACATTAGCTTTTAAATATATCATCATCTGTTTCAAGTGCAAAAATGTCCACTGGGAAGGAGACAGAATTTTCTAAAAAATCTACAATCTGCCATCATATTGCTAAAGCTTAAGAGCATTAAGATGGCCAAGGGCTCCATGAGAGGATACCGATTAATCCCAACAACCCATCACTATTTGTGAAAGAAGCGAAACACATGACTTTCAAATAGGAGATCGGTGTGCCAACTTCCTATATTATTTAGCACAGAGAATTATCCTGTAGCTAAAGTGATTTCAAAGGGAAATCCTAGAGCCTCTTCAGCTCAACAGGGGAGGTTCTGAGAATTCCTTCTTGCTGGTTGCATATCCAGCCAGTACATCAATGAAGAAGCATCTCATAGACCTACCTAGGGACTACCAAGCCCTACCTTGCAAAATGATACGGGACAGATACATTAATGGGGCGCTGTGATCCCAAAGAACCAAGCTTTCCAGAACACGTGTATAGATCCTCATCAAGGTCAAAAGCAGGGGAGTCACTGTGGGGACTAGAAAAGCAGGGTATCCTTGAAATGGAAGGGCCAGAAAAGCAATGATGTGAGAAACCAGAAACAGATAAGTAAAAGGGGGAGAGAGCGCTGAAAGAAGGGCTTCTGCTGGTGAATTCCGTTAGCTAGAAGGAATTTCTGCAGGCGGGGCTCACTGAACCACGAAGTCTTTCTAGGCCATGGCCACACACATTCAATCTTGCACCCTTTTAGCACTTCGTATAGTTAAGTATAGTACATACTGAGCACAACAGGTGCTTTAAAAAGTTTGTCGAATGAATGAATGAGCCATGAACAGCTGGCAACAGCAAGACAACAGAAATGTCCCCCCAGCCAAAGCATCTATGCCTGGAAGAATCAAGAAAGAGCAGTGTCTGGAAGGAACAAATGGGCAAGATCGGTGGGGTGGGGCAGCGTGGCCGAAGGCCACATAGATTTTTTGGCCTCACTGAGGATGCTGGTATGAAGTGCTTCCTATTCCAGGGCCTGTGACATGGGGGTATGTTTATTTCAGGGCCCCCAGAGACGGCCTGAAAGGTTGGTAACGTCTCAACCTTCCAAGGCTACACAGCCTATAGCATAGACAGTAGAAAGCAGCCTGCCAGGAAGTGGGCGCTGGTGAGAAAGAGGCTGTGTTCCTACTGCTGTCCAGGGCAGCGCCAGTGCAGGGACAGACAGGACCGTCACTCGCCCCAGAGGCCACGGAAGAATCTCATACACTTCATCTCATTTTTGCATGTCCTACCATCCAACATTACCCTGATTTTTAGTAATTTACTCATCAGGACAGAACTGCACAGTTTTTCAAAGAGCATCATTTATCCCCACCCCCCCAAAATAATAACAGTAGTAGTCAAGGGCTTTCTTCTTCCTAAAATGACCATCACAGGTATGGTGGCTATGTCACAGGAAAGGGAAATGCTCTTGATTCTGTGGCTGCACCCCCAAGAGGACGGAATGAGAGCAACTGTGATATGGGGGTGTTGCCATATAAGAGGTGCTACATTTTCAAAACTGCCTTTGACAAAGAATTTCATCCACCAGGATGGAAAAGCGAACATCAAGGGGGCTGCGAATTGGAGGGAGAACTTGTATAAACAGTGTCTACGCAGGGAGAAGGGGATTTGAACTTGGGCCAGACTTCAGTGGAGGGGACCTGGGAGGCAGGGGTCCTGGGAAGAGCCTGGAAACAGGGAGCTGGAGGGCCATGATAGGCTTCGTGCAAACGCCGACACCCTTCCAGTTGCTTGACAAGGACAGAGCTCGGCCCCATCCTGACAGCACAAAAATATTCTCTATATTTACCTTTCTCTATCCTGTACCCGCAGAGTAAATTCTGAGTTTATCTGGGTTATTTTAATTCCTCTATAACTCATGATCATAGGCTACTTTGAGGAAGCACATAGAGATCATCTACAGCAGCGTCTACACTGAGAAAGGGTGCTCAGGCACCAGAGTTAATTTCAGCACATGCCCTTTAGATTTGCAGGGAATTCAGGTGAATTCCTATTGTGCTACTTACTAGCTGCGTGACCTCCAGCAAGTTGCTTAACCACTCTGAGCTTAACTCATCATCTATTTTAAGAATGAAACTAGGGCCTACCTCATAGGGTTGTAGTGAGAAAGAAATGATATATTGAAAAAGCACAAAGAAAGTGTTCCATATTAAGTCCACTACTGTTATTATAAAACACCAGTGGTTCTGCACCTTTCCAGGGTCAGAGGTCCCATTAAGCACCTAAAAACTGATCAAACAAAATCTTGAGATCCTCTAGGAAAATGCATAGTCACGTGACATGTTATCAATAATTTCAGGCTGTTTGCAAAGCCTCTCACATTCACAGACCCCAAATTAAGAAGCTTCAAGTAACAATAAACTCTTGCTTCTATAGCTGAGAAAACTGAGGCCCAAGACAGCCATGTATCTCCAGCATCAAAACTAGAACCAGGTATCTTGGCTTCCAATCCAGGCCTCTTTCAACCAAGACAAGCTGCTTATATTTACAAGCTAAAACTGTACTTAAAGCACTCAGCCCTGGATATAATAAACATATTTCTGTACACTGTTTCCTTTATAAACCCTGTTATGACAACAATGTGTTTTGTTAAAGTGTCAAGAGGGGAAGTAAAGAAAAAGCACAGAAATAGCACAACACATACCCCTGAGCCATTATAATCCAGTTTATAAAAAAATAAAACGTACACTTTACTTCTCATTTACAAATACTCAGGGAGGTTAGTACACGCTAATCTTATGGTTCCAACTAAGAACTGTATTTAGGAAATAACAAAACTTCATCCCAGACTTTGGACCTCAATCTTGATTGATGTGGGCAAAAGGCATCCGTAGATGAAACCGTAAGATGAAAGGCTGACGGGGACTTTGCAGAGGAGGGAGCAGCCGACTTTACATGAACCCACAACACAAGCGCGGCATCCCCAGGAGTGGGTCAACCAGCCTTCCTGATGTGAGACTCGTCTATAAAGTATTCCTGAGGGAAAACAAGCCGGAATGTGATCTAGCCTCTTAGCACTTACTTCCATTTCACAGAATATATGTACAAGGGGACAGAGGAACAAGCTTAATGAAACCCCACTGAGGCAGACATATTACGTGGAGGAGTCCATTTGACAAGGAAGGGGCAGGGGTCCGCCGTGGATGGAAACAGGCTGAAGAAACAATGCCAAATGCAATGTGTAAACAATGTTTGGATCCTTATTCAAACAAACATTTTGTAAACCATCCAGGATATCTGAACACAGATCTGGCTTGCTTTAGGTGATACCAAAGAACTGTTCACTTTATCAGAGGTAACACTGGCATTGTGCTTATGGAAACTGTTCTTACTCACACTAAAATATGTTGGGATAAAATGACATGAGGGCTAGGATTTGCTTCAAAATACTTATGCAACAGCAAAAAAAAAAAAAAAAAAATGAACGAAGTAAGAGAGGCAAGACCTTGTTAGCTACTAAATCTGGTGTGGGCAGTGATGGTGGTTATACAGAGTCACTGTACTACTGTATGCAGTCACTACCATACAGCGACTGATTCTCTCTACTGTATATGTTTAAAATTTTCCATGATTGGAAAAAAAACAAAAACAAAACAAACAAACAAAAAAACCTCTATCTTTCAAAGTCCTGTTAGAGATAAAACAGGAAGGAGAAAAAAAAAAAAAAAAAAAACCTCTGTTCTCACCTAACTTACCCATTCATGAGAATATGTCCTTGATGAAATCTCAGCACTGGAAAGAACCCAAAAGGGGATCTAGTTCAAGGATTCCCAAATCTGGCTGTAAATCAGAAATACCTATGAAGCTTATCAGAATTTCAGTTTTCCCCAGCCCACCTCAAACCCACTGAATCAGAGTCTCCAAGGAAGGGGCCGAGAAGTGGCGGTTGTGTGTAAGTGCCGCAGGTGATTCTTCTGCCACCCAGGGTGCTCCCTCTCCAGCCCCCCAGCCAAGCAGCTGTGCAGCAGGGGACTGTCCCAAGACCCCAGGGACAAGGATCGCACCACATTCTGCACTCTCATGCTTATGCCAAGTTTAAAACCGTGTCCCACACTTTTAAAAAGAAAACAAAAAGCGGAATGGCTAACTCTGCAAACACAGCTCGCAAGGCTTCCATCCTCCCCTTCCCCTGGCATCTTTCTCACCAACATTTGGGCACATTTAGTCACTGTGCTGCAGCAGAACCTCAGCACCGGAGCTACAGCCAAGTAAAATCCTCTGGGAAAACATGAGCTTACCTGAGAGCCCGAGGAGCTTCCCCTGGGCAGTGTGAGGGAAATGCCTTTGCCTTACTCAGCTGGCCACTGGAGAAAACCACAAATGAATGGGTTGAGACCAGTGCCTGAGGGTACCCGGCAGTCTGCCCCTCTCAGGGCAGCCAGCAGCTGGCCCCAGGGTTATCCGAGTAAAGAGGAGCAAAATGGGGAGTTCACACACCTTGCTTTGTTCTCACAGCATCACAAACCCCGGGAACAAACACCCAGCCACAAAAGTGACTGGCATCTGATCAGAAGCATGTTAATACAGGTCGGTACGCCCAGGAAGCCAGAACTCAACATTTCACAAGAGAAACAAACTCAAGCCCTTAAAACCATTCCCTTTCTACAGGCGCTATCTGCGGAATGACAACCATCACCCCAGGAAAACACAACTCCCAGAGCGGGGCAGGGGGGTGCAAGGGGGAGATGGCGCTCCTGCCAGGGTGCCATCCAACGCCTGCTTGTCACTCCCCAGGCTGATGAATAATACTCCCGAGTCTCTCTGCATACTTTGGAGCTGGTCTTAAAGTTTAACATTTCAGAGTGTGCATTTGCTAAATTACTATTATGTGCCCCGGCGTGATGACAAACACGCCGACCCGGGCATGTGGTAACTTGCAGAATCATTCACCCCAACTTAAAGCCCTCATCATTGCTTCATCAGGGACGTGCTGCTCTGGCAGACCTGACAGCCCTTTCTTCTCTACCTTCTAACCCTGGAATTGCCTCCCAAGATTTGCCCTTTCTTGAGGACCCACCTATATGGAAGTTTTTAAGACCACAGACTTGGTTCTTTACAGGGGAGCGGCGAATTTTCTCTAAGTTCAAGGAATGATCTTAAAACACTCAGCAGAGCCAAGTCCGGAGGTCGGTCTTCGGATGCCCATTCTGGGACGCGGAGGGGAGGAGAGCAAGTGATGGACACCTGGGGACAACAGCAGTGCCCCGTGATTGTTACAGTTACATAAAAATAAGTAGGTGACTGGGTAGGCAGGGCCCAGGGCACTCAGGAGTGTTCACACTTGCACGCTGGATCCAGGCACCACCTGCACCCACGATCAGCGGCAAAGCTCCGCAGTCTCCACATCTTTCCTCTTCCTGGGCCACACCCTCCTCAAACCCTGCATGCCCACGCTCCATCTTAACCTAAACTCTGGGTGAAGAGCATCTGCAGACAAACGTGCCCAGTGGCAGCAAGGAAAAATAGGGCTTCACCACTGCCACAGGCGTAGTCTTCCAGGCCAAGGACAAGTAGAATCTTCTCAGGCTCAAGATTCAACTGGAAGCACATACCTGTTCCTGGAAAGAAAGAAATGAAAGGCCCCAACCCTGCACAGCTGCTGAGCCCACTCCAGAGTGGTCCTGAGCCCGAACCTGAACTTTAAAAAGGATGGAAAGCTGACCGCCAGCTCCACACCACAGCACCACTAACACGGAAACCAAAACCGTGAGAATAGGGCAACACGAAAACTTTGTGGAGAGTACGTTTTCTGGCAAGTTATTTTACCTGTGTCTACATTACTTTTCAGAACCCCAAGCTAGGTCACAATTTTGATTTCCAGCTCTAACAGTCAATCCTATTTCTACCGTACCTATTGTGTTCCTTACGAGAAAAATAAAGCAAATTATTAAAACTGTCTTCCTTTAGCGAACCACGAAGCTCGAGCTTTAAAGGCTTTAAAGTCAAAATTCCACCTTCTGAAAGTCAGTCTTGAATGGGAACCTTACCCTCAGCCCACCTTCCATACTCAGAGGGAGTTTCAAAGTTGCCAAACACTTTGTAGACACCCGATTTCAAGACAGTCACCTGGGCAATTCGTGTCTTTGGTCTTGGAGTATATAAGGATGCTCAAGTCGCCCCCCTCAATGTCCACCACTGTCCATTTATTCCAGAATCCTGGACCAGCTGCCTTTCTCCAAGCTAATATTCAGAATGAAAATAGATGCCATTTTTTTCTAGCCCTTGGTGGCAACTTTCCTCAAATATACACACACACACACACATATATATATATATATATATATATATATGTGTGTGTGTATGTATACACACACACCTTATGGTTCATGGCTGCCCTCAGAATACAGACCTTTGTTTGGTCTCCAAAACCAAAGGGGGACCTACCCACCGATTCTGAAGAACGATGGTACTCAGAACCAATCAAGTCTGTAAACCACTGTTTTGTAACCATGTTCCCCAGTGGGAAACCCTCAATCTGGCTTTAGAAACACCAAACACAGGAAAAGGAAGTTCTTGACAATTATCTAAATGAATGAAATGAGATAGAATTACCCGTTTATAACTGCTACTTCCGTGTGGTGAATTTACATTCCTGAACATTTTTTATTAATGGAGAAACATGTTTAATCTCAAAAAGAAAAACTTGAGTTCCAGACCCAGAGGCTTACCTGACTCCTCTCTTTGTCCACTTTCTTAAAACACTTATTCAAGGACAAATTATGTCTCACTGAGTTTTTCCACCCAGTAGGTGCGTTTGCAAAATACGGAAAATGTTCCAAGATCCAGTTGTAGATATCCTTTACCGGCAGGCGCTTGGTTGGAGAGTCCTCGATGGCCATAAATATGAGGCAGCTGAAGGAGTAGGGGGGTTTGCAGTTGGGGTTCTGCCTGGCATCGTAGGGCATGTCGGAGTGGGCAGGGGATGGGGGCGTGTCATCGTCCAGGTCCTGGACGGGGCTCACGCTCCGCAGGACAGAGTCCCCGAAGCTCTTCAGCAGGTTCTTGCTCTCGTGCAGCCAGTTCAGGTTGGTCAGCTCTTCATCTTCCATGGCCCCCTCTTCTAATCGGATGTCAGGCAGAGAAAAGTCGAGGTCATCGTCTTCCTGAAGGGCCTTGGAGAAACCGCTGCCCCGGTAACACTGACTCAGCCCACTGGAGACACTAATTCCTGAGCTTTCTGGCTTCTTACTGGGAGGCATGACTGGACCCATTTACGTGAAGGCTCCTGGGAAACATATGACAGAGAGAAGACGAGGCGGTGAAACCCAAAACAGAGAGGCAGCCATGCCCTCCCTAATGATTATGCCCCCCCCACCCCTGCCACCTCTGTGGACCCCCTACCACTTAGGAACATCCCCTCACGGCTCCCACACTGAGTGACATTAACCCACATTCCACCACACGGAGATGCCCGATTAACAGTAGTAAATTCGGTCTGCCACGCACATAGCACAATGACCTGTTACCCCTTAGGTACAAGACAGGAAATGTTCACAGCACCTCTAATGTGCACATGCCAAGAAAAGAATGGGAGGGGGGAGGGGTGGCTTGGGAGTTTGGGATTAGCAGATGCAAACTATGATATATAGAATGGATAAGCCTACTGTATAGCACAGGGAACTATATTCAATATGCTATGATAAACCACAATGGAAAAGAATACAAAAAAGAATATATATACGTATAAAATCACTTTGCTGTACACCAGAAACACAACATTGTAAATCAACTATACTTCAATTAAAAAAAAAAAAGAATGGGAAATCCCACAATACCTTCTTCCTGATCTATGAAGACTCCCAC
>NC_041224.1:168591319-168606599 GCF_002837175.3 Physeter macrocephalus
CATTTTAAGATAAGGTGACAGATGCAGAAAGGTTTAAATTGTGCATATGATCACAGCTAGAGAGCGGCACCACTTTGCTTTGAACCCGGCTCTTTCTTGCTCTTTCCAGCTCTTGCACGTGACTGCCTCACTCATCCTTTACGAGGATTGTGCCCTTGACCACGTGGGGCCCCACTTCCCTGACACTGGCTTGGGAATCTGTTCCCAGACCACACACGCGGAGAAGGGTACAGCTCTGAGTGGTGAGTCCAGCCCTTTTTGAGCCCGATGAGAAGACAAGTCATGGAATCATGAAAGGGTTCTCCGGAGCCAGCAGTTAACAGGTTCAGGGTGGCAAGCTCTGCTCCTGACTTTCAATTGGTCCCTTTCTACCCGCTTCCCTGATGTTGACAACTGCAGCGTGTTTTGAAAATGGGCACCACCTTTATATATAGGCAGAAAAGATTTTATTTTGAAATCTAGGGTGGAGTAGAACTCCAGCCAGTGAAGACTTGCCATGTGCTGTGCAGTTGATCCAAACAGGCATCTTTCCAACTTAAACAGTGAGTAGAAACTGAGCTCCATTTTCAGGAAGTTTGTTTACAAATTTGTTTATTAAAAAAAAAAAAAAGCCAAACCACAACCAATGACCAGTTTGCTTGAAGAATAATATCAGACAAAAACCCATCTACTCAGGAGATGGTTTTAATTTCCCTGGTTCCTGGCCTTCCTAATCACTGTTCAGAACTGACCCCACGGAATCAAAGGGAATAGTCTCTGAAAAACGGACCAAATGTATCGGAAGCATCTATTGCAATGCTTGTTTCAAGAAACCCCCCAGAGGGGGCTTCCCTGGTGGCGCAGTGGTTGGGAACCTGCCTGCCAATGCAGGGGACACGGGTTCAAGCCCTGGTCTGGGAAGATCCCACATGCCGTGGAGCAACTAAGCCCGTGTGCCACAACTACTGAGCCTGCACTCTAGAGCCCATGAGCCACAGCTACTGAAGCCCGCATGCCTAGAGGCCATGCTGCGCAACAAGAGAAGCCACCACAATGAGAAGCCCACGCAGCGCAACGAAGAGTGGCCCCCGCTCACCACAACTAGAGAAAGCCTGAGCGCAGCAGCAAAGACCCAGTGCAGCCAAAAATAAATAAATAAATAATAGATTTATTTAAAAAAAAAAAAAAGAAAAGAAACCCCCCAGAAAATTATACATGTGGTTTCTAGATGTACAAAGAAAACTAAAGGAATTCCATTATGAAAGAAAAATTAGATGGCAGTTTCTAATCCCATCTCATAAACAATATAGGAATAACTTTAAAATATTCTGCTTTAAGCATGCATTTAATTTGTGCTCTGGGAACCAAATAATCTTGCTAAGATAAAACATTCTAATAATGATTTATGTAAATTTATTTGTACAAAGTAATGGTGTAGTTGCCTATAGCAAATTGCTTGGAATATGAAATGATATTTATGAGGTCGTTTTTCCCCCCCTCTGAATGAATACAGTGGAGAAAATAAGAGACTCCAGAAAGGAAAAAAGAAATCCATGTTCAAAATGGAGTCTGAGGCCAGAAGAGGCAGAGGCAGCTGGACAGGTTAGGGGGTGTGTAAATAGTCGAGAAACTCAATTCAATATATTTTCCTGTGATGGTCTCATTATTTGAGGCATTTGTAAAGCCACACAAAGAGTGTGTGCGTTAGATTCTTAGAAGGCTAGAACCCTTAATTTTAGTGATCATAACCAGCGCAGACACCAAAGCTCTTTCAGAACAGCCAACGACAGATCACTTGTTGTCAGTGTGCCCTGAGAGGCAGGGTACTTACAACATGCAGTGCCAAGAGGCCAAATGTAATTAAAAATCGGGCAATTAATCTCAGTTCCCAGTTACTTTAACGCCAAGGGAAGTTATGCTTGAGTCATATATGGGGCCCAAATGTTAATAAACAAAACAGAAAACTCTCCCAAGGACTGATTCATAGACCTACGGGGAGTTTTCCTATGGCTGCTCGCTTAGCACGTTTGCTTATGGCTCTAAGGTGTTTCCTGGAAACATTTCATTAAATGGAAATCCCCATATATGTAACAGAGAGAGTTTCTGGATCTGTGCTTCGGCCTTGTAAATAAATGCTCCGTGGAATTTGCCAGAACCTGTACTATTTGGAAAAGATATGACATTAACACCTTCGTTGTAGACGGCATTTAATTTTTTTTTTCTCCAAGTATTTTTACTCTCTCACTTGGTCGCCACACTCATTTTTGTGAAGAAGGTAAGAGTTTGTATTCTGTATACAGAGAAACTGAGGGGCCGCAGAATCTCCAAGGAAGGTCACAAAGCGAGACATCGGTGGTGGAGGGGACAGCTTCCCCACTAACGTTTGTCTCCTTGTCATCACAGACTAAAGCAGATGAAAGAGATTCGTGAACTTTGGAGGGCTTGCTTTATTTAAAACAAGATCAGAGTTTTGGTCCCTCATAAACCATGGTGGAATTGCACCAGCTCTCCTGAGAGAAATGGCTTTGTCTAATTGGACTGAATGACTGCTGTGGTGGTCCAAGGCCTGAGGGCTGACATGAGGCCTCCTGAGAGAGAGGGCATAAAGCCTCAACAGGACTTGAAAGCAGAGTGAAAACAACGCTGGCTTCTAGGAAAGACGGGATGGGCTGCGTTTTTAGCGGTGCCAGTTAAAGTGCATGCACCGTAAAAGCTGTGGCTTCTGGCAGGGTTGCTTGTAGTGAGTGACCCAAGGGTGCCAGGGGGAGGCAGTGGATGTTAGGGTTAGCTTATCAGCCAGAGTTTCAGATTCCTGTCCCTCCTCTTTCCAGCTGAATGACTTGGGGTGTGATTTCTGAGCTGTGGATTCCTAGAAAATAATGGAAGTTATCTGAGCCTCCATTTCCCCATCTGTAAAAGGGGGATAATGATATTTACCTTATAGAGTTGGCATGAGAATTAAATAAATTAATTCTTATAAAATGTTTGGCACAGGGGAGGAGGGTTGGGTGAAGGGGCTTAAGAGAGGCAGACTTCCAGCTCTAAAATCAGTAAGTCGTGGGAATGTAAAATACAGCATAAGGAATAGAGTCAATAGTACTATAATAATTTTGCACGGGGACAGATGGTTTTACTTGTCGTGGTAATCCTTTCATAATATATTCGATTGTCGGCTCACTATGTTGTACACCTGAAACTAACATAATGTTGTATGTCAACTACATGTCAATAAAAAAATAAATAAATAAAAGTAAAATACTTGGCACAGTGCTTGGCAGACAGTAAATGCTCATTTTATGGTAGCTCTTAAAATGATTACAACTGTCATTACTTAAGAATGTATGTTCCCGGGTGGCACAGTGGTTTGAACCTGCCTGCCAATGCAGGGGACATGGGTTCGAGCCCTGGTCTGGGAAGATCCCACATGCCACGGAGCAACTAAGCCTGTGTGCCACAACTACTGAGCCCACGTGCCACAACTACTGAAGCCCGTGCACCTAGACCCCGTGCTCCACAGCAAGAGAAGCCACCTCAATAAGCCCATGCACCGCAACGAAACTAGAGAAAGCCCGAGCCTAGCAATGAAGACCCAATGCAGCCACAAAAAAGAATGCATGTTCCTGACTGATAATTGGAAATGAGATGAAAATCCATCTTTTATTTAATGAGAATGAATTGAAAAGACTTCTAAGTCAGTTGTTTCTATGTACTGCAGATAACAAGGTAGATATGAGAGCTCCTTCAACAAAGAGTTCTTCATGTTTGAAAGCCCTTTGCGAGCTGTTTGCCAGGGAGAGAGAGGCCAGATACAGAGCTCTCGTCTCAAGGGAAGAGGGAGATTTTTGCACACAGGCCCTGAGCTGACCACTTTAACATATATGGTCTTTGTTTTACAAGAATTCAGAAATTAACTGGTCTAAATCCTTAGTTGTTGCCGAAAGCCCTGGTTCGGGTCCAGACTCTGCAAGTTGGTTCTCTTCAGAACCGTCGTCTTGGCTGGCGGAAGAGTAGGTTTGTGTCAAGATAAATGGATGGAAATCTTTGGTCACTTGCTCCTTCTGTTGTCTGCCTGCAGAAGACGGCATCCACATTCCTTGCACATGTGTTCTTGGCCCTCGTGGGTCAGGCCCCTAGGCTGAAAGTGTGAATACACCCTTTTGTTAGAATTCATTTCCATTAGAAGCATGCGTACTGCTTTCTTATCAAGGGTTGAAATGAAGCCGATGTAAAATGTGTTGATTTTTTTTTGAGGTGGCCATATAGTTATATCACCTTAGGAAAGGTGTTTCACAGAAATTCTCTGCAGGAAGATAAGGAAATGTGAAACATTCTGAAGTGAAATGAGAAAGTAAGTAGTAATTCTCAGATTCAGGATCCAATCTGTCTGTTTCAGTGGTCCCTGGACACCAGGGACCCTCCTGTGTGGAAGGTAGAGAGATTCTGAGGGGCCTGCTTGAGTTTACAGTTGATGGGATGTGGGGAGGAGGGGGGAACAAACAGATATGTACAAATAAGTGTTCAAAGATGAACTTTTCCCCAGTCCAAGGCAAAGAGAAAAATAAGCTCAAGATAGTTCAATATTCTTTACTTGGAAAAATAAAAAGTTGGCAACCTACGCCTCTCCGAAACTATTTTTGAAATTTTATTGTGGTGCAAAATCACGATCTGGGAACCTCCCTGACTTGGCTCCTCTCGCCCCTTCTCCTTGGTTCCCTCCTCACCTCCCTCTCTCTCCTCCTTACTGGCTCCTACTACTGTTTACTGGAGGTCCGCAGCCTGTGGCTTGTCTTCCTTATTAAACAGGAGATTAGCAAGTGTTAGAGACATAGCATCAATTAAGACTTTCTTCCTGCTTTAGGGAGGAGAGAAGAAAGGCATTTGAAACGATGAGTAGGCATCTGGCCACAGCACTCTGGCTTAAGAATACACAGTCACACCTGTCTCCTGGTGGAAATCGGCAGACCCCATCCCCCCTGCAAAGGCAGAGGGTGAACTGTTACTCCTGGTAAAAAGTGCCATATTGTGCTGTTTCCCTATAGTGGGCATATTTATGTGTCCACGTTTATTTTACTCTCACTCTGGTATATGCATGTGAACTCCCAAAATGGATATTTGGGCATTAACCAGGGACCAAATCTTTTGAGCCCAAACTCAGAACTGTGCTCAAGTCTCGTAGCTCCATCAGTGGTGGTAGCCGTGTAGCTCAGGTGAGAGGTTTTTGGCTTTTAGGATAGAGTTAGGTTCAAAGGAATAATTGCAACTCAGAGCAGGGGCATCTCCCCGAGTCTGAAGAGGTAGAGCTGTTTCGAAGTTGATACCCCTTGAAAGAGAATGGCATCCAAATTGATCTCGTTAATATGGCAGCTCATGATGAAGGAAGGGGAGGCGCTTTTGTAAAGGACGTGATACACCCCCAAGCCCAGTCAAATGGCCTCTGAATGTTTGGACTTTTAACCAACACTCAGACCCTAGGAGAAGATGAGTTTGTTTGTGACATGAACACATCTGACGGCAGGTAGGTTCAGCTCACTCTTTAGCATTTCTTTATTCTTGCTGGAAGCTGAGGAGACCTCACTGCCTTTGACTTTTTTCCTCTGAATACCAGAGGATATCTTTACCTCAGATAGAAAACGTATTTTTCCAGGTGCACAAAAAGAGGCAGGAAATTGGTTGTAGTTGCTACTGGAAGGTCCAAATTACTTGCCAATTAGAATTTAATAGACTTTCTCTGTGGTTAGTTTGATCTGTGAACGGACAGCTTCTCTTCTGAATCAGTCTTGGGTGAACTGGTAGAAAATTGGGCAATGCTGTTGGAGGACTGCATGATTTCTAGAGGGTTCCAGCATCGGGGGTCCTCTAAGGTAAAGAAGGAGATGGTTTGCTTTTTTGCAAAGTGTGTGTGCCTGTGTGATAGGAAGTTAGGTGCTTGATAAATGCTTCTAAATAGTGACGGCCTAGTATTCTTATGGCATTTAACTTTATCCCTCACGTGAAAATACCTGAAACATTATAAGAAGATTCTTATAATGTTGTATATATATATATGTATATTCATGTAACGCAGATGTATATGTAAATATATGTGTATGCAATGTGTGTATAAATAAGCAAATAATGTCATTTGATTCTGGGACAGTTTATAGGATTTATTGATTTCTTGTGGAGATATCTAAATGATCCCCGTTGTAAGTGGTTCCACTTTTGTATTATTCAGTCTCTACTTCTTTTTTAGCTCTTCTACCCGGGACACATAAGTAGTTTCTGGATGTATGTGTGCTTAACTGAACAAAAATGTCAACAACCTGCTATTTATTTTATTAAACAGCTTGAGCAGAGATGTTTGGTCTGATTGCCAGAAATTGTTAGCTTATCACCGAACTGTCCTGATGATTCTTATTATTCAATTTGCATTGCTTATGATAATAATTATTACTGCATAAAAGAGCATGATGTTTTATTTGTATAGTTCTTTCATTAATAATTTAATTGACTATTAGAGCCGAGTGGTTCTGCAATACGTGCACATCAAGAATTCTTAGAGATTGGCCCCGGCACCTTGGGAAGTCAGAATATAGATATAAATTGTAAGGCTTGAGGCACGGATACGGGTGGTAGGCAGGACTTTCGACCTTGACATCCAATGGGGTGGCTGTACATTTCTCCTCAGATTTATTTCCAGGCATTTTATTGATTCACCCGCTGTGACTCTGATCTGGTCATTTTAACAACCTAAGAAATTAGATCATGGTATAGTTATTTTGGTCACTAAAATGACTAGATTGATACTGATTTATAAGTGAAAAAGGTAATGATGGCTAAAACAATAAATCTGACCCCCAGTGATTGAATCAGTGGCTTCATATAAACAGAAGCTGTGTCTTTGGTCCCGGTCTTTAGAAATGGGAAGATTTCATTGGTCGCAACTTAGCCAGTGTACTTGGACTACATTGCAACTGTGTGAGATGTATATTTTGATACATTTGCTGTAGAAAAACTTTGTGGGTTTTTTTTTAGTGTAGGAGAGTACTGCAAGTTTTGTCTTAATTCATGTTTTATATATTAAATAAAATGGTGATTTAAAATATGCCTTTGGAGGCATGAGAAATTGGGTTGAACCTGACTCTGGGGGTGTCAACCCATAGTGATGTTCAAGGAGCTGCATTTTATTTTATTTTATTTTATTTTATTTTATTTTTTGGCCCCGTGTGTGGCATGCGGGATCTTAGTTCCTCCACCAGGGATTGGATCCGCGCCCCTTGCAGTGGAAGCACAGAGTTCTAACCACTGGACCACCAGGGAATTTGCAAGGAACTGCATTTTAAAACTCTGGATTCAACAGGGAAAGAGAGCCCACAAAGGAGTTCCCATTTGGCCAGTCCAGCTTGACATCTGGGAGGATGAACTCACGTGTTGATCAAGAATGTCGTGCAGGAAATCTTCCGCGTTGGAAAGTGGAGTTTCTTAAGATGATTGCCTTCTCCTCTGCTGGTAGATGATGCATTTGGAGCAGGTTTTAATGTGTGGCCTTGCACCTGGGGACGTGTACACTGGGGCTCAGGAAAGGAATTAGAGGGTTTGGGGGATTGTTTGAGAGCTTAGTTTTATTTAATTTCTTTTCATTTTAATTAATTAATTAATTAAGTTTTTGGCCATGCTACGTGGCTTGTAGGATTTTAGTTCCCCCGACCAGGGATTGAACCTGGGCCCTTGGCAATGAATGCACAAAGTCCTGATCACTGGACCGCCAGGGAATTCCTGAGAGCTTAGTTTTAAAATTTAACCTTTTGGAAAGGAGTTTGTTTTCTCATAATTAAAAATTGTGTCTACGTCTGTAATAAAGAGCTAGGTTCCTAGTACTGCGAATTCTCTGGGTGCACAGCCAGTTACTGATTTAGAAGAAGGTCATGTTCTGGTGGCTAAGTGGTACGTGTGTATTACTCAGGGTAGACTAGGTGACAGGGTAACAGATGGCCCCCAAAACTCAGGGGCATAAAACAATGAAGGTTTATTTCTTGCTTACCCTACGTTATCTATTGAGGTTGGCTGGGGACTGTGCTCCAAGGCATCCTTGACCTCACTCCCGGATGGAGGCAATGGAACATTCCCCATCACCAAGGCTGAGGGAAAGAAGAAAATGGTGAAGCACGTGCTGGCTCTTAAAGCCATCCAACTTCCGCTCACATTTTATTGGCCAGAGCTAGTAATGTGGCCACACCTAACTTCAACAAGGTGGGAAAATGTTATATAACTGTGTACGTGAAGGAGAGAGAGCTGAAATATTTATAAATAGCTGTGTGATGCCCATAGTATACAACTTCAATATTATAGATAGAATTCTAGAAACCTAGCTCAATGGAAGCAAGTGAGCAGAGCTTATGAGAGAATTCTTTACATCCTTCAGAAAAATGGACCAGTCACCTGAAATGGAGTTGCTTCATCTCTTCATTATTGTCCTCTCCAGAGACTGAACCAGGGAGTGGCTTGGGGCTCTAGCCCCGCAAACTCTCCATCTCACATACAACATAAGCCACTCAAGCAAGCATTCCGTGTGCTTGTTTTGCAGGTGGGCCATCTGTGGAGCCCCGCAGCCATCCCCTTCTTGGCCAACCCTGTGCCCCTTCTCAGCTCCTCCTACACAGACCTTCTGGAGCAGCCACATAGGTTGGTTTCCCCCTCTTGGGTGTTCACTTTTATATTTCATCCTTTATATTTCAGTTTCCTAAGTGGGCATCTGAAGGTTTCTTCTTTTTCTTCTTTTTAAAAAAAATTTATTTATTTTATTTATTTTTGGCTGCTTTGGGTCTTTGTTGCTGCGTGCCGGCTTTCTCTGGTTGTGGGGAGTAGGGGCTACTCTTTGATGCAGTGCGCAGGCTTCTCTTGTTGCGGAGCACAGGCTCTAGGCTCGCGCGTGGGCTTCAGTAGTTGAGGCACGTGGGCTCTAGAGCCCAGGCTCAGTAGTTGTGGCACCCTGGCTTCGTTGCTCTGTGGCATGTGGGATCTTCCCGGACCAGGGCTCGAACCCGTGTCCCCTGCATTGGCAGGTGGATTCTTAACCACTGCACCACCAGAGAAGTTCCTGAAGGTTTTTTCTTACAAAGACGAAACTCGCTCGTTTGGGGCATTGGTCTCTGCGTACAGCCAACAGTAGGGAAGTTGTTCCTCGCTCTCCAGGCTCAGGGAGGCTCCCGTTGTCCTGCCTCCGTGCTCTCTGTGTCTCTGTTCGTCTCTGCCCTGCTGTTCCACGGTGCTGGCTTTAAGTCTCCCTTTTGGAACTGAACGCTTGGGTTTGGGCTTGGGTTGTTGGTGTAACAATCTCCATCAGGGCCTTAGTTATGTTCTCCAGGTCCCCAAAAGGAATTTATATCTGCACAAGAGAGCCTCACGGAGCCAGCAAATTCAGCTCTCTGGAATATAGCCAGGAGTTAGGGAGAAACAAAACATATCTCAGAGAACAAAAGAGCTTTCTCCAAATCCATGCACTAAACGTTAAGTTGATCCTCGCTGGTTTTGTGTTATTAATGTAGCCACACTCCTAATTAAGTTGGTTGTCTGATTTTCGAGAAAACCTAGTCACAAAGAGGTTAAATAATTTGCCTAAGGTCTCAAAGCTAGGAGTGGTAGAACAGGTTCTTATGATTCGAGACTTAGAAGGATAATCAGTGTCTATGACGGTGGCAGTGAGATAAGCAGACAGGCTGGACTGTATTTAACTCTTTTTTTTTTTTTTTTAAGAAAGTAGTAGGGAAATATGTAATAACTGTAGGACGATTCCCTTCAAAATGGCCATGTTTAGTTTTTAATTCTAATGTATGATGAGTATCAGTTGGCTGAGAAATTCCAGCAAGTGGAGCTGTGCTTCGTAATTTGCCAAAGGAATTTGAAGTTACTGGATGTTCCTTTGCTGAACACCTAGTTTAGCTGGTGTATAAACAGATGCTTATGAAATGCTTTTTTGCACAATCAAGGTGAAGCCTCGACTCAGTCTGTGTCATGATGATCAGCCTGGTTCTGGTGTGCTTGGTGTGAGGTGGATGGCTTCAGGAATATCTGGGAGCAGGGGCAGACCCCACCCCATGTCTGAGGGTGGCTGCTTCCTACAGGAACATTCTGGCATGGAAGCCGATGGCGACCAGCTAGTTGACATTCACCAAAATCCTCCATTTGTGTTGAGTCTCAGTTTCAAAGCAGTGTCACCCACATGATCTACTTAGCTTGAAACTACCCTGCAGGTTAGGCAAAGCAGGTATCGGTGTCATTTCCATCGTTCAGGTGGGGACGGTGAGGCTTAGAGAGAAGCACCCAAGGTCACAGCACCAGTGAGACCCAGAAGCTGAGCCCCTCACCTAGACCGGGTACTCACACCCCTGTGTTGCTCCGTGAACACCTGCCCTGTCCCTGCCCGTGGGATGTGACCAGAGATCCTTTCCCTACTGCAAGGAGCTTTCTTTCCCACTTAATAAAGTCCAGTTCCACAGAGAAGGAGATAGAGGAATGTGAAGGTCCAATCACAACACGAACCACTTTCCTCTCAGATGGAACAACATTTGATATGACATGAACAGGAGAAAAAACACCTTGGAACCTCAGGCAGTTCGGAGGCAAAGCTTTCTGTATTCGAGCTGCAGTCAGCAGCTCTCCAGTTGGAGAGGCCCCACAGCCCTGCTTCCTGGGCCGAGGACGAGGCTGAGATTTCCCTGTCAGGCAGGGGAAGCACATGCCTTGGGATTGCGGGTCCCGAGGGAGGCTCTCACCCTAACCCAGGCATTGGAGAGCCACCTGCCTACCCAGCTGGTGTGCCCGGCGGGGAGAAAGAAGAAGTTTGTCCACTGGTTGTCAGACTCTCCTCCTGGTGCTGGGGGTCAGGGCATCCTTAGGGTGGTCCCAGAGCCAAGATCTGGTCCAGGCTTGTCTGTATAACTAGCTCAGGATTAGACCTTAAGCCAGTTAGGGGACACTGGGTGTCTATTTTTCTCATCTGTAAATTAAAGAGTTCTCAACCTCACTCATAATTTAAAGAGGCTCAAATCAAAATGACAAATGTGATACCATTTGTCACTTGTATGGTAAGTATTTAAAAATTTGAGAATATCCAATTCTGGGCTGGAGTTGGGAAATAGACACCCTCTGTCTGTTTTCCTGGGGGGATACATTGGTAGAGCATCTTGGGAGGGCATTTGGCAATATCTATCAAAAGCATTGACCCAGCAAGTTCACCCTCAAGAATGTATTCTAGGGCTTCCCTGGTGGCGCAGTAGTTGAGAGTCCGCCTGCCGATGCAGGGGACACGGGTTCGTGCCCCGGTCTGGGAAGATCCCACATGCCGCGGAGCGGCTGGGCCAGTGAGCCATGGCCTCTGAGCCTGCGCGTCCGGAGCCTGCGCGTCCGGAGCCTGCATGTCCGGAGCCTGCACGTCCGGAGCCTGTGCTCCACCACGGGAGGGGCCACAGCAGTGAGAGGCCCGCGTACCGCAAAAAAAAAAAAAGAATGTATTCTATGGATCTACTCACCAAAGTACCAAAAACTGGTGAATGGGAATATTGATATTGTTCATAATAGCAACAGCAAAAAATTAGATACAACCTCAATACCCATCCCCCCGGGACTGAGTGTTTCTCCTTGGTAGACAAGTGTATATCCTTGGCACACTGGGCTGCATTTAAATAGGATGACATGTGAAGGGTGCAAAGATATAATGGTAATAAGTAACAATAATACGTTTTTTGAGTGCCGTCTACATTCTGAGAAGTTTACGTGTATTGACTCACCTATTCCTGTTTTACACATGAAAAAGCCAAGGCACAGTGAGGTTAAATAAACTGCTCAAGATCATAATATAATCAGAAAGTAGCCTGGTGTGGGGAGTACGAAGCAAGTATTTTGGTTTGAGAACTTTGTCCATTGCCTTTTTATTTTTTTATTTATTAAAAAATTTTTTAAAATCTTTGGCTGCGTTGGGTCTTCATTGCTGCACGCGGGCTTTCTCTAGTTGCGGTGAGGGGGGCTACTCTTCGTTGCGGTGCGTGGGCTTCTCACTGCGCTGGCTTCTTTTGTTGAGGAGCACGGGCTCTAGGTGCGCGGGCTCAGTAATTGTGGTGCAGGGGCTTAGTTGCTCTGCGGCATGTGGGATCTTCCTGGACCTGGGAACAAACCCGCGTTCCCTGCATTGGCAGGCGGATTCTTAACCACAGCGCCGCCAGGGAGGTCCCTGTCCATTGCCTTTTGTCTTAGTCTGTTCAAGCTGCTGTAGCAAAATCCCACAGACTGGGTGGCTTATAAACAACAGAAATGTATTTCTCACAGCTCTGGAGGCTGGAAGTCTAAGATCAAGGTATCTAGTGAGGACCCTCTTCTGGTTTGCAGACTTCTTGTATTCTCACCTGATGGAAGGGGCTAGGGAGCTCTGCAGGGTCTCTTATAAGGACACTAATCCCATTCATGAAGCCTCTATCCTCATGACCTAATCACTTCCCAAAGGCCTTACCTACTAATACCATCACATTGGATGTTAGGATTTGGGAGAGACACAATTATTCAGACCATAGCAACTTTTTTTTTTTTTTTTTGCGGCCCCTCCCGCTGCGGAGCACAGGCTCCGGACGCACAGGCTCAGCGGCCGTGGTTCATGGGCCCACCTGCTCCGCGGCATGTGGGATCCTCCCGGACCGGGGCACGAACCTGCATCCCCTGCATTGGCAGGTAGACTCCCAACCACTGTGCCACCAGGGAAGCCCCATAGCAACTTTTTAAGTGGAAAAAAAAGCAAGTTTCAGGTCCTATTTATGTTAAAAGAATCAAGTCATATATGTGTATATATGTATATGCATATATGTGCTTATATTTTCATACTTATTTTTGGCAGGTTACACAAGATAAAGGTAGGGAGGACTGAGGGTTCAAGGTAGGAGGGAAGCAACTTTTTACACATTCCTGTACTGTTTTGTCTTAAAAAAAAAAACAAAAAAAACCCAAGGGTGCATTTAGCCCTTTTGTTTTATTTTTTAAGGTTTACATGGGCCTAGTTTGTTTAGGTGGTGTGACTAGGGGCCATTTACATTTTCCTTAAATTTTTCTATATTTAGAAATTATCTAGTAAATAATTGTATTTTTATTTTTTTATTTTTAAATTTTTGGCTGCCTTGGGTCTTCACTGCTGCTCGTGAGCTTTCTCTAGTTGTGTGAGCGGGGGCTGCTCTTCATTGCAGTGTGCGGGTTTCTCATTGTGGTGGCTTCTCTTGTTGCGGAGCACAGGTTCTAGGTGCGTGGGCTTCAGTAGTTGCAGCACGAGGGCTCAGTAGTTGTGGTGCACGGGCTTAGTTGCTCCGCGGCATGTGTGATCTTCCCGGACCAGGGATCGAACCCGTGTCCCCTGCATTGGCAGCTGGATTCTTAACCACTGTGCCACCAGGGAAGTCCCAATACCTGTATTTTTAAATGAAAAGGTTGGAGATAACCCTTTCCGAGAGCCCCTGCCAGATTAGAAATTTCCTGATTGCATTTGTTGAGCATGAACCCAGCTCTGTTACTTAAGTAACATGTAATGACAGCATGTTCTCTGCCCGCAAGGCGCTTAGAGTTGGAGCAGATGGCGGTGGATGGCGATAAACATACCTGGAACAGGTGAAGCACTGGGATCACACCATTCTCTGCTGGAGGCTGGTTGTCTAGCTTGGCCAGCACTCATTTTCTTCTCCGGCAGAGAGTCGTGTCTGAGGCTGCAGGAGTGAGAGCCCCTGCGAGGAGTGGCCAGTGAATGCAGCTGCTTGTGCTTGAGAGCCCCGGCAGGGTCGAGCCTGGATGGATTCTTCTGAGTTCGGGATTATTACCACCACCAGCAGCGATGTACCAACGATGAGTACCAACTCTTATTTTGTGCCAAGCCTGTGATCGTCTCTTCATGTGTGATCATCTCAATCATTGTTTTTCTCCCCATTCTTTAGATGAAGATTCAGATGTGCCCCCCTTGCTTCTGCCTTAGTTGTCAGAGATGAGAACAGTGTGCTTCCCACCATGCTGCTGCCCCGGGGCCTCAACGTGGTGACTGGAACAAGCACTGAACCGAGAAAACCAAGGAGCGGGGCGGGGGGGGGTCAAGATTCTTGGTCAGCTGCCCCAAGCCCCCTGTAAATTTTTTATCTCACGTTAAAGTATTTGCTTTAACTGGGGGGCACCTTGTATCTTGCAGTTCCTCATGACATTCTGTTTGTACCTGCATCCCAGCACTTAACCACACTGGCGAGTAATTGCTGTTACAGGCTGTGTCCTTCACTAGGTGTGGGTTCCTCATGGGCTAGGTCTTGATTCATCCTGCTGATCCAAGTGCCTGGTACTGGCCCTTAATTAAGACTCAGGAACATTTCCAACATGGATAGAGCTGGTGCTCATGGGCAAATCAGTTGTCTGAGCAGTCAAGAGGCACCAGAAAGCAAGTCATGCAAAAAGCATAACCCCTACGCTTGCCATCAATTGGAGGAGAGATGAGGAAGAGGAGAAAGAAGTGGAATTTCCTTTTGGTTTGGTGAAGTTGTGTTTGGTAGCAGAATGGCTGCCCCTGGGGGGCTCACTGGCTTGGTATTCTCATCTCAGTTTGCTTTAAGCAGAGTGACTTGTATGCCTCAGTGAACTGTGTTGTGATTAAGGGGGAGGGGTGCAGACACAGAGGAAAAGAGATGAAAAGGAGGAAAAATAAGTGGAGGTGATGGTCCAGAAGCTGGAGCACTAGGGAGGCTTTTGGGGCGGGGCAGGTGTAGGCCCTGCTTGCTGACTTCTTGCTGACTTGTCCCTGCCTGAGTGCTCTGTGGTGTTCACATTGAGACTCATTCTGGGGCAGCCGGTAGAAACGTGTAGGCGTGCGTATAATTTATAAAAATGAATAAAGCAAATGAGAAGGGGACCACCCTAACATTCTACCCCTATAATCAGCCTGTAAAAATAACACTGCATGAAAACCTAAAAGCCGGAATAGCATTTAAAACTAATCTTAGGCTCAATCCAGAATGATGCTCTAAGGCTACCACATCTAGGTAGCTCCAGGGTTGAGATTTAAGTGGGACGTCTCCAGAGTGTCCTCCAGTCTGTAGCACCAACAGATCTTCATCTACAGGAGTAAATGGAATGTGACCTCATTTCAGGGCCTGAAATGATAAACAGCTCAGGTTGGAAGTGTTAGATCACCCTTCACAGTCTTTGCAATGCTTAAATCTGTGAGTATCAGGGAGCACCCCCCCTCCTTTTTTTTCCTTTAAATTTATTTATTTATTTATTTATTTTTGGCTGCATTGGGTCTTCGTGGCTGTGCACGGGC
>NC_041224.1:168606926-168611913 GCF_002837175.3 Physeter macrocephalus
CTTTCTCTAGTTGCGGCGAGAGGGGGCTACTCTTCGTTGTGGTGCGAGGGCTTCTCATTGCGGTGGCTTCTCGAACCCCTGTCCCCTGCATTGGCAGGCGGATTCTTAACCACTGCGCCACCAGGGAAGCCTGGGGGAGCACCTTTTGCGTGTAGTAGGTGGTATAAAACACACCTCGTGTGGCCATCTTGCTGAACTTACTGAAGGGTTCGGCAAGAGGGTGGAGCCCACTTCATAAACTTAGCAAAGGAAGCTTTCGCAGCAAGATTTCTGGGAAGGGGGAATCACTCACGTTTTCCAGGTGTTGCTGGAAAGGTATCTAGACACTGTAGCCATGTGTATATGGCACCAAGATTGCCTTTTAGTGGCTGGGAGGATGGGAGCTCTTGGCCATGGTTTGAGAAAGGCTGAGTGCCGGAGAGTAGGCACTTGAACTGCCTCTAAACTCCAAGTTAGCATAGGAGCTCCCCGGGTCTGGGAAACGGGGCAAGCCTGGCGAATGGTAAGAAGATAGGGGCATCTCACAGCCCCATACATGACCTTTCCTTAGTTCCTTCTCCCTTCCATGATCCTTCCTTATTCTTTGCTGCCCGCATGCCTACTCAGCTGATGGAATCTGGAGAAGACTGGGATCTGTTCCATCTGCACTACACTCAGCTTGGGACAGTGGACTGGGAGACACATACCCCTGCATATCTCTGATGCCGGAGGCATTGGTCCACAGCAGAACCATCAGGGGAGCCCCAACTTCTTATGGCCCTAGAGCAGTGATGCCATGTCCCGGCCCCAGTGGCTGAGGCTAGAATAAAGAGGCCTCAGGATGCTTCTGTGGGTTAAAGACTTTAGTGAAATACACTCTGTGCTGTAGAAGAACCAAAGTCTATGGGAATAGCTTGAACCCAGCGTATTTGGCTAGGAAGACCTGTTATGGGTAAGAACTGGTTGCTCCAAGACTGCCCAACCTGTGGCCTTCTGAAATGAGGGGTGGGGTGCAAATTTTTAATTTTAAACCTGCCCTCCTAGAATTTCCTGATAACTTGCCAGGTCTCTTCTCCTCCAGCAGTCCTGGTCCAGCTTGGTGGTGGGCATGACAGAATAAAGGAATTATGTAGGAGTGTATCACTCATGAGATGGCTTTTGACATCATTAGCCAGATTCCTTAACATCCCAGTCTGATGCATTTGATCTTGGATGAATTTTCCAATATCAGGGGTTCCTGTAAGGAAGAAAGAGGAGGAACTTGACTTCTGTCTGCACGGTCGGGAGAGCTCACCAAAGTGGCCCTCCCCACAATGGAGGGGTCTGCCCCAAAGGGGCAAGGGTTCCTACTTCCCCCAATCAATTTTAAATAGCTTCCTGGCTATTCTTCCAGCTAGTAAGAATTCAGAACTATCGAGGCAGTCTCTATGCTCCCTGCCATACAAGCAGGAAGCCTTCACTAATGAGAAAAGTAGATGTTTACAGATACTATTTTATCAGATAGAAAGCTGATTATCTAAAGTGTAAGCTCTCAGGCAGGGTCTGTCTCTCCCGTTCACCGTCCTGACCCCAGCGCTGCTCATGATAGGTCACCAACTTCCTACAAGGACAGATGTGGGCCTGGATGCCACTAAGGTTTTCTTTCACCCTGGTTCTCAATTCTGAAGCACCCTTTTTTCTCCTTTCCTAGTTCGACTTCTTTTAAAAACCTATCCATCTATCCATGTCCATCCAGACAGTTGCTCACTGGACATCTTTCCTGATTGCACCAGCTCTAGGGGTGTCTGCTTCCTTCGGGCACCTACTCCAGACATCACATTGTATGTTTCAAGTCATTTCCAACGAGCCATAGTTAAAGTGCTATATTTTGTAAAGAAGTTGCTTGTTGTTGTTACTATTTTTATTAGAAGGGCTTTAAGGCTAATAATATCACTCAGCATCGGTTTATTAATTTACCGGTTTATCGGTTTATTAATTTAACTTTATTAAAGTTAATTTAATAACTTTATTAATTAACATATCCATTATTCATCTAAAAATATTTCTTAAGTACTGTGGGCCAGGATATGCCCTGGTACTGGGGACAAAGTGGTAAACACGCAGCTGAGGTCCCTGGTCCTGTGGCATCTGCCTTTTGGTGGGAAAAGACAGGCGACAAACAGACAAGAGATTTCTGATTACGATCCATGCACTGAAGGCAGTAACTAAGCTTGTGAGAAAGTGGCTGTGGTGCTGGTGGTCTGGGAAGACACTCAGTGGGGAGGACATCGCAGCTGAGACCTGAGGGAAGGAAGGGAGAGGGAAAGAGAGGCTGTAATCATCCCTAACCTGGGAGTACCAGGTGGGAACGCGATGGGGTCCCGCAGCAGGGAGGCTGCAACCCCTCACCTCAGCTGCTCATTTGGTACCTGAAACTCCTTGCCTCTTTTGTTTCGTTCATTTTATGAAACTTTCTATTTGGAAATAATCCTAGACTCAGAAGTTGCAAAAATAACATAGCGAGGACCCATGCATCCTTCCTCTGGCTTCCCCCGTGATAACATCTTATATAACTTTAGTACATCGTTAAAAGCACCATTGTACATCGTTGGTACAATACTATTAACTAGACTACAGACCTTGTTTAGAGGACTTCACCAGCTTTTGTACGTATTCATTGCATATAAAGGACTTGTCTGTGGGTGTGTGTTACATTTTTAATGTGCACATTTCTTTATCTCTTTTAAACTTAGTTTGCTCATTGTTTCAGGAATATCTGATTTACTTATTCAATGAACATTAATCAAACACCTACCACGTATCAGTTCTGTGTTGGGTTCTGGAGATACAGGATGGATGATACTGAGGTAAAGGGTGTCAAGGGGGCTCAGTGATTGGTCAAGTAAAGCTGTCCAGAGAAAGTGTTGGAGTGAGCCTGAGAGGTCTGGACAAGAGAAAGGATGGCCCATCCTGGAAATACCAGAGGCCAGAAGGGAGTGAAGTCAGCGAGGATAGGTTAGCAGGTTTAGAGTATGAGGGGCCCTGAGTGCCAGGCTAGGGGTCTGGGGCTCGATGCCTCTTTGCAGATTACCCACAGCGTAGCCGAGGTGAGAACTCGGAGAATAATTGTGATCGGTTGATAACTCTACTTAATTTATTTTCTGTCTGATCCATCCTTTTGAGCAACAAAGGCAATGTCTACAATGTGCAGATCTGACCTGGGAGAGCCTGCTGGATGCCACCCAGCAAGATCCCCGCTCCCAGGCAGAGCTCAGAGTAACCGGAAGCAAGAAGAGAAGCCCATTCACTATCCACTCTGACAAACCACTCTTTCACCGTGAAGTGCCTGTGTTTGCATATCACTGACATTTGTTGTACACGAAGAAATGAGGTATTGGATGCTGTTTAGATGTTTCCTTCAATTTGAACAGGGAGAGAGATGCCTGTTGATTACTGCATCCACACAGATTAAACAGCACTCACCCACCAAAAAAGGAATATGCATATTTAATCAAAACGTCTAGGGCTTCCCTGGTGGTGCAGTGGTTAAGAATCCGCCTGCCAATGCAGGGGACACGGGTTCGAGCCCTGGTCCGGGAGGATCCCACATGCCACGGAGCAACTAAGCCCGTGCGCCACAGCTACTGAACCTGCGCTCTAGAGCCCGCGAGCCACAACTCCTGAGCCTGTGTGCCACGACTACTGAAGCCTGTGCGCCTTGAGCCCGTGCTCCACAACAAGAGAAGCCACCGCAATGAAAAGCCTGCGCACAGCAGCGAAGAGTAGCTCCCGCTCGCCACAACTAGAGAAAGCCCGTGCGCAGCAACGAAGACCCAACGCAGCCTAAATAAATAAATAAATAAAATAAATTTATTAAAAAAGAAGGTCTGGTCCTTGGCTCTGACCGGTCGAGCTTGTCCTTTGGGGGCGGTGACCCTGTTAGACACAGCTTGCACTGCTCCTCTGGAACACTCAGGGACGAAGATCTAACTAGGATGTCCCTGTCTTTTAGAACAAAATGCAAGAAAAAGAAGTCCATCACCCTGCTCCCCCCATCTCCCCATCAAGAAGTAGCCTGGCTTTCTAGAGAAAGGCAAGTGAACAGTAGATCCCAGATAAGTGTGCAGTGGGCTCCGCCGGGAATTCCAGCCCGGGCTGGGTTGCCAGGGTCCTCTCAGCATCCCTTAGTCCCTGTCTGGCAGAGTTTACAGTCTTCCCCTCCTGCTGTGAGGCTGATAGTTCTGAACCAGATGTCACCCCGTGCACATGTGCACCCCACTCGCTCATCCCACGGTCCCCATGGAGCTGTTTGTTTGGTCTTGGGCACGGGTTGCTGAATGCAACCCTCACCGGGGACTCTGATACCATACAGGCAATTCCCTTTCTGGCGAAGGCTTCTGGGTTTCATGATGCTTGTGATGGGCCTGCCTTCTCAATACAGTCGGCACTTGCACAGACGGGAGAGCCCAGGAAAGCTGTGGCTTACGGGAGTGAGAAGGGGTGTGCTTTTGGCTGTGTGGCGTACAGAGTGTGTGGTACAGACGCCCCAGGTGGGAGGTGGACCTGGATTGGGCAATGGCCTAGATAATCCTAAAGTCTCTTCCAGATCAAATATGCCATCGTTGTACACCAAAGGCTAGTGGTTTGGATGCACATTTAAATTCACTCTGATTAAGAGGGTGCTTTTTATGACCCAGCTCCTCAGTGATCGCCAAGCAATAGTTTAGGTGTTTTCTTTCTAAGCTGTCTCAAGCTTTTACTGGTCTAAAGTAGCAACAGTGTCATTGTCATTTTAAGTCATCGTAAGGTTGCTTAAAAGGGCCCTGTTGCTTTTTTTTTTTTTTTTTTTAATAATTTGGCCTTTGTGTATATGTGCCACATCTTCTTTATCCATTCATCCGATGATGGACACTTAGGTTACTTCCATCTCCTGGCTATTGTAAATAGTGCTGCAATGAACATTTTGGTACATGACTCTTTTTGAATTATGGTTTTCTCAGGGTATATGCCCAGTAGTGGGACTGCTGGG